>NC_053414.1:12029516-12383682 GCF_016859285.1 Xiphias gladius | reverse complement strand
TAATGAGGCGGCTGATTACTGACCAGTTCCTAATGAGCTACAGCCATGCAGCTGTTGGAGGCTGTGGGAAAGTAGGGCGGCCCCATCATTATCTGACCCCGGGTTAGGTGGAGGGAAAGCGGAGATGAAGGGGAGAGGAAGGTGACCGTTGTTCTAGACATAATTCTGCTGTGACTAAGATGGCTCCTTAGGCATCATTCCAACCTTCGGAGAATCATCATGTCTGTCTGGTTTATGGTGGATGACCAGACTCTTTATCACAGGTTGACTGTTGACCTAAATGTCAGGTTAGCATTCTCATTTCATATACTGAGATCGGAAATGTGCTCTGTAGGCAAGTTGGTATTTGTTATTAGGGTAAAAGATATTGGTTCGATACAATATTTAAAGAAGTAGTTCAACATTTTGTAAAATAAGTTTCTTTGCTTTCCTTCAAAGGGTTAGAGAAGAAGATGGAGACCACTCTCACGTCTTTGCGTTAAGGACAGAGCTAGAGCCAGGAAGCATACTACTAACTTAGCATAAATACTGGGAAAGAGAAGTACTTGGCGGTTGGACATACTCTTATTCATACAGAAACACCGCGTAACTCGCTAAAATATCTCAAGAACTATCAGATGGATTGTCCTGATATTTGGAACAGATATCCAAGATGTCCAGAAGATCCTAATAACTTTGATGATCCCTGATTTTTCATCTGGCGGCATCATCAGATCATAAGTTTGTCAGATTATTTGGTTTATGACCAAATATCTGCTATTGACATCCCTAGTGCTAATTAATACATGTTAGCATGCTAAACTAAGATGGTAAACAAACTAAACATTACACTTGCTTAACATCGGGATGTTAGCATTGTCATTTTGAGCATGTTAGCATGTCGACTTTAGCATTTAGCTCAAAGTGCTGCTGTGACTAAGTACAGCCTCACAGAGCCGGAACAGCTAGCATGGCTGTAGACTCAGACTCTTGTTTCTTTACTGTTTGTGTATAGTTTAAGGCATCAGTCATCCACCACATTTTTCTGACGTTAACAATTGACTTCTCCGAAACAGACAATTCAACAATCACTCTTACATCAAACAGTGATTAGCCAGGTGTGTGGGTGAGAAAGGAAGCAGGGTTTGAACTTTTGAACTCTCTTTAGCTCTCCATAGTTGTGCTTGTAAAATGAAGAGAATAGATCTAAAGTAAAAAATAGGCTTCTGGTTGCGTTAACACATTCATAGCACGAGTGAAACGCAAACCTATATGCTTATTTCAGGCACATCAGTTCTTTCAGACACCTGAAACAAATGACTGAATAGCGCAATTGAAACGCCTCCTGTGTAGAAACACCGTTAGAAGAGGGATTGTCTGAAAATGTTACTCCTATTTTTGAACAATTATCACGTCTCTCCCCACTCAGTGAAGGCAGGTTTTTCACCTTGCCTTAGAGTGTAGTCGTTTAGAACTGCTTTTTCCTTCAGATGTGGTCAGACGACATGTAGTACAAACATGCCATCATGAAATGAAAAAAGTTCATTTCGAGCACACCCTGACCTTTAGAAAAAACAGGATATAACCAGTTAATTAGTGATCTTTAGAAGTGCTGGGAGATGCATTTTTTTTTTTTTTTACTTTGGGGAGACCCAGGCTAGCTGTTTACCCCTGCTTTCAGGCTTAATGCTAAAGTACGCTAATCACCTACCCACTCCATACCCTGTGACCACCCACACAGGTGACTTCACTTATTTCAACTGATTAGACCATTTCTCAGGGCTGTGTGGGGACGTACACAGTAGGTTTATGGTCAGTAGATGTCGCCCATGTTGTTGCTGTATTTACCCACATTTTATTGTCAGGCATTTATTTGGATGTTTTTTTTTAAAATTCCAATACCTGTATCTGCACCTTAATGGATATCTGCTATGTTCTTCAGTGTCAGTTCGACGGTTTTCTTGGCATCATCATGCAGGCTGTATTTATTGTTTTAAAACATCTATGCTCTCTAGAACAAGAAGTTTTAATCGCATTAACACATTTCCCTATGAATAAAGGAAAACAAAGCAGAAGTACTTGCAGTCAACCCACAGGAAGTGACAAATCAGATTTCTGGTGGTTTTTTTGTTTGTTTGTTTGTTTATTTGTTTTTTTTACCTGCAAAAGAGCATTCCATCCTGATAAAGGCTGAATAACAACTGATTATGTTTTGCCTCTTTTGTCACTTCAGTATCCTTTGGTATACAACATAATGAACCAACCATGTTGTGCTATGTGCAGCTTGTAAATGTCACCTTTAAAAGTTTCTGGGTACTAATAGTCTAATTTTCCAGTTTTCCATACCAGTTTCCCAGTGTTGGTTTAGGTTACTTTAGTCATCAGTTGGAACAATGATGAATGTTTTCTGGTAACACTCATCAAGGAACGAAGCAAGTACCGTACGTAGCTTTCATTTTAGACGCAAAAACAACTAATTTAATTTTGCTTTTACTTAAGGGCCAGTAAAGGTGGGGGTTAGAGTGTTCCCATGACGTCAAAGGTGTGGGATAGGTAAGGCTGTGGCTTTGTGTCAAGAACACTTGTGTGTATTTTCTGTCTTATCTCATCTGTGGACATTTTAAGTAGGTGCTGTAAACAATAAACTTTCGGGAAATCAGAGACTTGGTAATTGTGGTAAACATAATTTGCTAATTTTGCATCCTAAGCATCTGGCTGGTTTCGTCATTGTTCTTCAGTAACTGAGATACTTGAGATAGAACAAGTGAGTCTGAGTGCACTCAACAATCAGTCATCATCAGACATTTTTTTTTTGCAATCAAGTTGAACCAAAACAGCAGCAACAGACCCAGGTGCACAATTAGAAATCTGGCTCCCCACCTGCTCTGATTGCTGACAAAGTTTCATTATTCATTTCCCATGGGAGGAAGAGAACCATTTGAAAGGTAGCTGCTTTTCAAAGCGGCTGTCAGCACTGTCCATTTAAAGAAAGTGTGGCTCAAGGCAGAGGGGCAGGCCCAGACATGAGTGCACCTTTTACCTTTCAATGTGGGGAGACCTCAGGAACACTGCATACATTACAAGACGAATGAAAATGTCAAAACAAATAGACAAGAATAAGCAATTATGCTTTTTTGTTGTTGCTTGCACGCATTGTACTGTATGGCACCAAATGTGTAGTTAAAAGTGCAGCATAAAATGTACAACTCAGAGAAGAAACACTCCTCTTGAAATCTCAAATATTTCGGCTTTGTTACGCAACATCGAGACTTAATTTCTGACTTTATGCCTCTGAAGAAAAAGGCTCCTGTATGTTCGAATCAGAATACGAACTATACAGAATAACACTCACTCTTACTACACAGCAAAAAGACAGGAGATATTGGGTAAAAGCTGCCGTTATGGCAAATTGCATTGGCTTGTAATTTGTTAACTTGGCTTCCATTTCCATCAAGTGGTAGACTTGAGTACTGCAAGCCACATTTACATTTTTTCTCCCTTCAAACTAAGGAACTGTTGTTCACACACTTTCCATCAAAAACATTTCAAAATTTTCAGTCGAAGTCCTTTACTGATCTTATCTTTACACAAGCTCCTTTTTAAGCTCTGAGTGAGTCCTGTTGCCTTGCATAATATCAAATTTCCCTCCTATGAAATTCCCACCTACTTTGGTAACAGTTTATAAACACACTGTGTTTTTAAATTTGACAGCTGTTTAATATATGGTAAAAATATAACATTCTTATATTTCATATTTGTATTGGGCTGTTAAATCAATGCCTGTACAGAGGTAAAACATGTTTTCTGATCAGGTTTAAATATTTTGTATGCTACGCCTACGGGGATCTGGATATTCAAACTAACTCACAGCATGTCAGTGTTAATGTCGGTCACAAACTATACTTCCTTTTACTCAGTTTAACTGATCTTAAGAAAGAGGAAAGAAAGTAGCACACAATTACCCCACATAACACTTTTAAATTCACAGCTAAAACAAATGTCCTTCCCTGTTTCCCTGAGCTCCATTTATACAACACAATAATAAAAAAAATACTGATCAGTCAAAGATGTGCTCTCACTTTCCTGCTCCTCTTGTCCTTCAGGTTTTGCCTCTGGTTCTTGTGGCTCTTTTGCAGTAGTTTCTGTACTTTCAAAAGTTTTCAGACCTGAAAAGTGTACAGGGATAGGGATTTATTTTTTTGTAACAACACAACAGCAGAATCCATTTCAAATTTGGAAGATTATTTATTTATTTATTTTTTGTTAAGGACAAATTTTCTCAGTGATATTGTTGTTGATGAATGTGAGTGAGTTGGACTGACCATTTTGAGAAACAGTATCACCAGTCAACTCAGGCTGCACAGTGCTGAGAGGGATGTTGGTTTCATCTGGTCTGGAAGAGAAGTCAACAGAGTAGCGCTGTAGGAAGAGGACATCCGGAACACACACGTTAGTGCCACAACATTTAAGGAATGGTTTGACATTTTTGAAAACGAGAAGATCAATACCACTTTCATGTGTGTACACTAAATATGACTCTACCACCAGCAGCCGGTTATCTTAGCTTAGCTTAACGGCTGGAGCCGGGGGAAAAAGCTAGCCCGGTTCTGTCCAAAAGTAAGAAAATCCCCCTACCAGCACCTCAAAAGCACACTAATTATATCTTGTTTGTTAAATCCAAACTAAAATTTAAGGGTAATTATAACAAAGTCCTGGTTTTACAGAGTAATGTAAGTTATGTAGCGCATGTAACTACGCATAAAAAGACAATTTATCAAACTTTGGTTTGTGAATCGATTAAGTGAACTAGATGTAATGTGTTCAACAGTGAGCTACAGAGGTGTTGTTATGCACATTTTCAGAAAGTTTCACCCTGCTTCCAGTCTTCATGCTAAACTAAGCTAACCGTCTGCGGGCGGTAGCTATTAACTATTGACTATAACTTTTCCAGTTTGGTAGAGGCAGTGAAGATCTAACTTACTCTACTTACTCTTCCCCTCCTCCGTGCGAGGTAGCAAGCAACTAGACATCCAAAGCTTACAAGGATGATCACAATGAGGATGATAATACCTGAAGGAGCAACAGTTCATGTTTATAATGAGGAAGACATTTCTCACACTGCCATGTAATGTGGTTTCAGATAAACATATAAATCTAGTCTTTATACCTAAGCCTACAGAATAGCGACAACTTCAAAAATACATTTGACTACATTTAAATGTCGCTCACCAGTGTTGCCACTTGTCTCTCTCAGTGCCAGGTTTTCTGTTAGAAATACAAAAAAGTATTTATTTTTTAAAAAGAGAATAAAAAATTCATGAAACAAAGCTATGAATGTGTTTCACGTTAGTTATCTTTTGAGAAATATCATTCATCCTTTTTTACTTTAATTTCACATTGAGTACATATGTACAAAATGTCAAATCCTCAAGCTAATAAGGGAACACAAAATTGTAGAATATGACTTATTCATCAGCAGTCTCAACTCACCTTTGGTCGTATTGCTGTTTATACTGGAAGCAGATGTTGAGCTTTTAGGATCAATGGCTTTAGGTGTGGTCAAGGATTTTGTGGGACTGTCGGTGGCTTTGCCACCAGAATCAGAGAAGCATGTTATTCAACAAGAAAACAAACAGGCACAATCATAAAAGAGGGAAGACATGATCATGAATGGATTGGCTTTGAAGTCCAAAAATCTCAGACAGAATTGTTTTTGGGGAATACAACATTTATGGATACATACATTAGGCTATAAATAGTTCAGATGATTGCTCTCACTTTTCTGCTTTGTTTTTGAGGGTATGATTGTGCTGTTGGCTTCGGTGATGTTCGTGTTACCGGTGGTATTGGAGATGTTGATGTTGTTGGCGCTGGTGCTGGTGACATTGGTAGTGATGCTGGTGGTGTTGGTGCTGATGGGGGGTATCACAGTTGTCTGAGTATTGTCGTTACTGGTGGGGATTTGGTTCACAAAGGCCGTTGAATCTGTGGGCAACCCTCTGATTGTTGTCTCATCTGCTATGGCAGAAGCCACAACCAAACCTGCCGGAAAGGATGCAACCTTTTCAACACTATCCAATAGATGAAAACAAAAATGACCAAAGTTTAAACATAAAACCTTGAATACTTAGAATTTTTCCTTTTTGTTATGATCAAAATTAAACAAATTCTACCAATAAGTCTTCCAACCATATAGGTCATTTGTCCCTACTCTCTGATACGACCCACAGGAGCATCTCCTGAAAGAGCACCCCCACGGCAGCTGGCGTACTGGATGTCATGTTGTCATGATTACAATAATAGACAGTCAGTAAAGCTTACGGAATGGTCATGGTTTGGTTAGGCTTAGGTGCAATTACTACTTAGGTTTTAGAAAAGATCGTGGTGTGGGTTAAAATAAGTGCTTTCATAAGGTTAGACAATGTTGTTTTTCATAGTTACAATAATAAACACACAGTTAAGGCTGGGTAGTGGTCCCGGTTAAAAGAAACAATGATGGCTATTGGTTTCAAACAGGAAACAAAAAGCAGTCTCCCATGTCAATGTCAATGTCAAAGTCCTGTGTTTAGTTGACCCATCCATCCACCCCAACCTCCCCATTACATGGATTTTGTCGCTCTGTATACCACGTCAGCAATAGAAGGTATCTATGGCTCGCAATAGGATGCTGGCTTATTTGGTCATTTTCCTTGTAAAAAACAAGTCCAACCTATGGGCTTGTTTTTTTTTTACAGGAGGACAGTCTCCTGTGAATTAACAAATTTGCTGACCCTCACAGTAGTTTTGTTAACTGAAAACCTTAAAGGGAACCAGCCATGCAAGTACTGTAGGTCAAGGTGTGGCCCTCTTTACCTAATGATATTTTATTAATACAGAGTTTCAAGTACAATATATAGCAATATGACTTTATGTTTTTATTTGATAATTATCTTTAAATACATTTTTCGTTTTTTGTTAAAATTTTAATTCATTATTACCAACTATAATAAATTACCTGAACTTTTATAACTAACAAAGTGCTAAGCTTTGTTGTCAATATAAAAAAGCATTTTTTTCTGCAAACCCTTTACCTCAAGTGTTTTGTTTGCAGAAAAAAATGTTTTTTTTATATTGACAACAAAGCCTAGCATTTTGTTAGTTATAAAAGTAATAATCAATACAGTGCAATCAAGTGCATTTCAGTAATAAATGTAAAAAGAGCCTTACCCAGGATGAAGAAGGAAGTACCAATCAATGGCATTGTGAGTTTGTTTGATGGCAGCAGCAGGTGAGGAATTCTACAAAGTCTAGCTATATGTTTGATCAAAGCTCTATGCCTGTAGATGATGCTATCATATGGTGCTTCTTCCTCAATGCCACACTGGCTTGCTTGCATCTAAGGGAACCAAAAAAGGGGATCCATGCTTCTGACCACAGCAGGATGTACAATGTTGCTCAAACGGTGTCAGAGGAAATATACTGCTGGTACATTGCTTTAATACTCTTCTCTCACTGCAGAACAAAATGAGGTAGCAGATGTTCATTGCTAATTCTAAAGTCAATTCAGTTAATGAACAATATGGAATATCTGTACCGACATTAACACGTGAAAGCAAATATTTTATATAATAGTTACATCTTAGTGTTTAAATGATTTATTTGGCAATTTGTTTCCTCTAACAAAAGCACTGTAAAGGTATGATTTCTTTTTCTTGAGAAACTGACAGTGTTACCAGAAAGGTTATTTGGTGCAATATTTCCATTTTTGTCAGCTCTATTTTCTGCTCACTAGATGTCACTGTGACTATGGGGAAATATGCCGGAGTTTATGAGACAGTTGCTGTCTTTTCTTGCTGAAGGTATGACTAAGTTAAACTAAACTTATTTCCTGTCTGATATAATGTAAAAGAAATGACGTACAAAAGCATCAAAAAATATAGTAATCATGATCACGAATCATTTTAATGACAAAGATCAGTAATCGTATTGTAGAAGCAAAAGAGGACATTATGGTATGTTTTGTGGCATGGTGGCTGAGGAAAATACGGTGACACTTAGGAGGAATTCACAGATCAGCTTATTATTCAACCAACAGAAAATTTATTATTTTGGTAACTGATTAATACTTTTGGTTATTTTTCAAGCAACAATGCCAGACCATCACTGGTTGCAGCTTCTCAAAAGGGATGATTTGACTTCCTATTCTTTGTCTTACATGAATATTTTTGGGTTTTAGACTGTTGATGGAATAAAACAAGATATTTGAATACATCTCCTCGGGCTCTGGGGAATCATGTCAAGTATTTGTTTACTATTTTCTTTCATTTTATAGACCGAACACATAAATGATCAATCAAGAAAATAAATCAATAAGGAAAAGTCATCAGTTGTGGCTCAAAAAACAATATTACAAATCTGTAATACTGCCACTTTTTGGATGTGTATGTACGTGTGTATCACTGTACAAGTGTGTCAGCATGACTCGTCTTGTGTGGGTGGAGTTGTTGCAAAGGTGTGTGTGTTCTCAGCCTTGTAGGTTCATTTATTACTGTTTATTTCCCCATGCCAGTGGTAATCAGAAGCAGGATTAGTGTTAACTGCCACCCAGTCACTGGCAGGCTCCACGTGGGCCACCTCAGGCCCCTTCTGCTGAGTGGCCTGACCGGGTGTTGTGTGGGACCTGCTCACAGTGACGAGGGACTGGGAGTCCGCTAATCCTGAAGAAAGACCCCCGTCTGGCCTCCTCTCTGGGCCACCTATCACCACATCACAGAGCCCAAGCACCAACACTATGCCTGGCCCAGTGGATGAGCTAATGAACACTGAGAGGAGAGGAGAGGAGAGGAGAGGAGAGGAGAGGAGAGGAGGAGTGTGTTTCTATGTGTATGTGTGTGAGAGAGACACAGAGAGGGGAGAGAGCTGGACCACCCACCCGGAGGATTCAGAGGCACAGGATTCACAGCCCATTCTGTTGACCTGCCACACCGCCCCGACTCTGGGCAAGGCCCTCCCCAATTGTTCCGCCTGCTAACATGAGGAGGGGGTTAGACAAGGAGGAATGGGGGTGGACGAGCAGTAAACAGTGGGCTGAGCTTCTCTCCTTCAGCGCACAAAGGGGCTGAATTGTGTCGGGACTGGAGCACTTTTTAGAGTGGCCCTGCCATGGGGCCTGAATGAAACATCTGTGGAGGCTGAGCCCGAGGGAGAAAATGCTATTTTGCTGTTCAACCACACTGACAACCTGTTTTCTCTTCCTTCACACCCCCTCCCCTCCCACACACACACACACACACACACACACACACGCACACACACACACACACACACACACAACACACACACATCACCACCACCTCTCACTGTTATTTCTCCCTTGGCCTTGTAAAACTATTCATACTGTATACTCACATTTGCCAAGCAAGTAACAGAGAAGCAAAAGAAAATGAGGAAGAAAGCTGAGAGGTGACTTAAAAGTTTGTTTGAGGATACAGTCAACTGGAAACTGGGGTTTTTACATATTTTTTTCCACATACTTAAGAAATCTGCATGACTTTTTTTTTTCAATTCAGTTGAATTCAGTTTAATTTATTTCACCAGGAAAATCCACTTAGTATCAATACTACTTTCCGGGGAGTCCCTGGTACATATATCAAACACAAACAATACGAAAATTAAAACATATCAAACAGTAGTAACAGTCAGCAAAGCCTGTTGATCAAGTGTACTGGTGTCCAGATTTCAGTTCATATTTGAAAGCCTGTAGATTCCCTGTGTAGATTCCAAGGTTATGGTTAACAACTTTGACATTACTTATAAAAAAAAATGTTGAGATCACAATGACGAATGTAAAAAATGTCACAATGAAAAATCTAGAGACATGACTGTTTAAATATAGTTTGATTTAGCAAATGTCAGGGTTACGTAGGGGAAAAAGTGAAAATATACAAAAAAAAGGTTTTTCCAAAATCTGATTTCAAATTCTACAAGGAAAGTGCCAGTTTATCACAACACAGGTCTTATTTTAGTAGCTTCGGCCATCATTTCTCTGAATTTATGATAACATTGTATACATTCAACCAAGTTAATTGCTGAGATCTGGGATGACTGTGGTGGTGGTGATCTAAAACCACTTTATTTGGAAGTAAATATGAAATGTTAGATAATAATCAGTGATCTGAAAGATTGTCGACAGCTATGGTTAGGACAGTAGGTCAGAGCTGAAAGAAGGAGTCAGTGTGTAAACTATGATGGATGTTTACAGTGTTTGGGCTATAATTTTATTGTTCGCCGACATTTTCTCCTCCAACTAAGTTTGGCTATCCTGAGGTTTTGTTTAAGACCTGTGTGTTCGTGTGACTGCTTGCGGTTCTTGCCCCATCTAACTTTTTTTTTAGCAATGTTGCTGCCTTCCCAGACCTCAACAGTTATGTAATGATTGCTATGGCATTGATGGTCAAAACATAAGTTATAAACAGGGTCTCTCTCTTAATTCCTAAATTGTGCGAGTTCACAGGCTGCAGGTAGCTGTGCTGAGCTGTGCTTTCCTAAGATGGATACAGTGAATACACGAGTGTATGGAGGCTATCGTGAGTGTCAGCATCCACAGAGAGTGCTGGAAGTCCATCCATCAACATCACCTCTGCAAACTCCCCCCTCCCTGAGAGAACCCCCCACACTCTCAGCCCTCTTTCCCCGCAGTCCTGTCCTCCTCCACCATATGCAGCTCAAAGAGAGAGAAACCACTGAGACATTTCAGTTTAATTGAAGGGGAAACAAAGATCCCTGCCTACTTCCTGGTCACCCATTTTCTTTAATCAATTTCCTCCCTTTGGTCCTATATCATCTGTAATTACTTTCCCTTTCCCGCCCCTTGTGAGCTCCTCCTGGAGCAACGGTCCTCACACACACATAAAGACGCACACACTTATTGCTAACCCCCTACCGTAAGCAGGCAATACCTTCTGCATCAATACTCGTTGCCCCCTTTGGCTCCTCCAGCCTGAACAATGGAGAAGACCCACTGGCTCCAGAACCCCACCAAGCAACCCCTGACCCTGCCCACCTACTCTACTAAATCCCTACACACACACACACACACACACACACACACACACACACACACACACACACACACACACACACACACACACACACACACACACACACACACAGGTTCATGTGGTATGTACTCTTACATTCAAGTCATAGACATTGTCACACATGCACACTAAGCTCACACGAGCCTGCAGTAAATGGGGGGAGGGAGAAAAGGAGGGGAGGTGAGGGGGGAGTAAGGGGCACTTTAAATACCAGCTCAGCTTATAATCACTGGAGTTTGAACTTAGAAGACTCCTTATGCTAAGAGGTCAAGAAGCCAGAACACTCATTCGCTCTTTTCTTTCTTCCCTGCTGCCCTCTGTCACTCACTTCTCTCAATGGGTCTCTCTGATCCATAAGCTGGTTACATACAGTGACACCAGCCAAGCTGCGCCAACGCTGATATCCTGAGGAAATCTTCCAGTAAAACAATGAGTGTGTTGTCCTCCCAGTATTTTCAACCGATGTGTATAAGTAAGACAAATTCATTGTGGCACAGCTTTGACTTCCTCCTGTGCTTAAGCAACACAAAGTGAATCTTTTGCGAAATTAAATGTTCTGGAGGATCTGAGCTTTATTTGTGAACAGTTCCCAAGGGAATTCATTAAATGTAACTTACCTGCCAAAGTGAATTAAGAAGACAATGCCTGTAAATATAACATCTAGCGTTGAACCCATTGCTTACCTCAGGACATTTTCTGTACATCTGGATGAAAATGCCCCCCAAATTATGCACCTTTATTGGACTTCACATTTCCCAAATATGACCACCCAGAGAACACAGATCATACCACCCACGCACTATTGAGTGGATTTATCTCTCAGCTGATGCTGGTGTGCTTGATGAATGAAAGCGGCTTACAGTATTGGCATTGTTACCTTGTTTGATGAGGAAGCGAAACATCAGAAACTCTTATATAAATAGGAATTAGCCATGGGAATGGGAGAGGAAAGGCGTTGCCTGCAGGCAACAAGCACGGTGTAAATGCCAAGGAAAGTGCTGGTGCAATATTGTAAAAAATAAAGAGCTAAGGCAGAAATGTTTGTGTGTGGTAAAGACAGATCTAAAATTGGCTTCCAGTTAGTCAGTAGTGCATTGGGATTACACAGACAGGAGGTGGTATCAGCCAGAGGATACAGAAAGTGCAGCAGCTAATGATTATTTTCATTATCACTTAGTCGTTTCATAACGTTTTGATTAACCCGGGTAATGATTTGGTCCAAAAATTCTTCCCACAATTTCCCAGACCCCAAGGTGACTTTCTCTAATTGCTTGCTTTGTGCAGCCAACAGTCCAAAACCAAAACATATTCAATTTACATCAAGGTAAAACAGAGAAAAGCAACAAATCCTCACATTTGAGAAGCTGACACCACTCTAACTTTGCGATCTCTGCCTGACATTTGCTTGATTAATCAATCATCAAATTCGCTGTTAATTCATTTTCTGTAGATATATGACAGTAAACTGCATATCTTTGGGTTTAAGTGGATGTTCAGAATGGAAACAAACCTGTGTTGAAATGCAAGGGCCGGTGTTGGTGGAGGCATGTTGTTCCAGGTAGCAGTGAAACAACAAAAGTCTGAACGTGCCCTTAGACACAACCCTGAGCTCTTGTAAATTATGCTGGGGTTTTTTTTAAAAATGTTTTCTGACATTTTATAGCATAAAAACAATGAATCAATTAAAAATATGCAGATTAATCAGTAGTGACAATAATCGTGAGTTGCAGCCCTATAGTTATAGTCTTGAGATACTTGTGTGCAGGACATGTGGATTCAAGAAAGAGGATACAGTCTCTCTGTCTGTCAGAGTGCATTTACCAACCAGCTGTTTTTAAATTCAGACACACTGGCAGGACTCCAGCACTTTTAGCGTACCATCATCTGTACTGTGCCACCTCTGCAATAGATAAAACCAACTGGTATCAATCTTCACACACACACAAACACACACACACACACACACACACACACACACACACACACACACACACACACACACACACACACACACACACATGCTTGACAGACCATTGGTGTGGGCCTTCCTGTGTGGGATTAAAGAAAGAAGACAGCAGGAAGTAGAAGAAAAGGACAAGATGGATTTTGGCCCCAGAATTTCTGGAGTATTTTCAAGAGTCTAATGTGCAAATGATAACGGTTCATCCAAACCGTGTGTGTGGTCAGGTGGTGACACACATGCAAGCATGTTCACACACAGCCGTGCCCACACACATACTGTGTGTACACATGCTTGCACACATCGACTCAGTGATTGGAGCCTTTGGTCTTCATCAGGTCAATCAGTGGAACCGTGAGACCTGGAGGCTGGGAGGCTTCTGCTTCCAGACTTCAATGTGGCCTGTTCCAGTAACTCCTGAATAAATACAGACCATCATTGAGTAAGTGCGTATGTGTGTGCGTGTGAGTGAGGGAGAAAGAGAAATAAAGCAAGGGAAAGAGAGTAGTAGTAGTAGTAGTATTAGAATCTGGGAACAAGCTCTGTGTGGGGTACAAAATGAAAATTAGAGGGCATGACCTCATTGTCATTTACTGTAGCACACATTACACATTATCCATTCAGGTCATTAGCCCAACCATCAGCTCTGAGGCACCCATAATGCTCAGGGTCTGCTCGGACATCAAGTACAGGATGTGTGGTACAGCGTTCCGTGGTGGTGAATATGCCCTGGGTGGAGTGTGTTCATTAAAGACTAAGAGATGTTTGTTCTTGCTATCACATTGAGGGCCCACCTGCGACTCGCTGTGAACTTGTGAGTGCGCATGTATGTATTATATGTATGTGGTTGCTTCATACACACACTCACAAACACAAGGAAAGCCCACCAAAGGCAGAGCCCACCACAGAAGGTGCACAGATGTGCTGCTGGCTACAAGCAGAGGTAGGTCTTGCATTCAGAAGTGATAGTTCTCATATGGCATATGGCAGTAATAGTGAAATATCTGACATTATTTCCATTCAGAGAAGGAAGACAGACTGTAACGTTATTTAGTGTAAAAGATATATTCATGACCTTTTTTTTTTTTTAAATTAAATTATGTATAGACACCGATAAGAAAAGCGTTTAATCATGGAGTTCCACTTCACTGGTGGTTTGTGTGACAGCTGGTGATTGATTTTGTTTGTGTTGGGAATTTAGGAAAAATATATGTTTAGCCTGAATTCAGAACCACAGTAGTAGGAAGACCACTGGGTCCTTCTTCATCATGAAGATGAACAATCTTTTCTCCTTCTCTCCTCCTCTTGATATGAGCACATATCAAGAGCTTTGTGTCTGTACTGTATGTTCAGACACAAAACATATGTGTACAGTGGGTTAGTATGGAATTATGCTAGTGGTGCTCACGGACTTGAAAAATTACATTTAAACAAGAATCTATAGACAGACAAATCCTCTAACCTAAATGACCATATAGGTCATTTGTCCCTACCCTGGATACGACCCATAGGAGCGTATCCATGGCCCCTAGGGTGGCAGGCATAGCAGACCTTTGCCGTCATGGTTACAATAATAAACATACAGTTGAGGTTGTGGAACAGTAATGGATAAAAAAAACCAAACAAACCCTGACTATCGGTTTCACACAGGTAACGCACAGCGGTCTCCTGTGAAAGTCCCATCCATCCTCCTCCTAATGCAAAACTTTTTTCGCTGTATTTACGACATCACCTAAGTTTCTTCTTTGCTCCCGTCATAATTACTACGGCCGCTAGAGGTCGCCTAACAATAAAATGTAACTATGGATCATAATAACCTGCTTGGACAGACGATCTAGGGTCCAGTTTTGTACAGAAGGAGTCAGTCTCTTACAGTCTCTACTCACAATGACAATGCTAACATGCTGATGTTAAGCAGGTATAATGTTTACCATGTTCACCATCTTAGCTTAGTGTGTTAGCTTGCCAACATTAGTTAATTGGCACTAAACACGGCTGAGGCTGATGAGAATATGATTAGTTTTGCAGGTATTTGGTCATTAAACCAAATTATTGAAAATAATTACAAAAAAATGACATTTTGATGGTGCTAGATAAAGAGTTAATTAAGGGTGGTGGTAAAAATCTCAATGCCCAATATCTAAAAACCTGGCCAAATAAAACCAGAACTATATGAATGGCAAGATACCACAGAATTAGTGAATTTAGTGAAAAATTATTGTCCTTTTTATTCCACCAACAAACAGTCCAAATGGCTTTCAAACATTATGAATGCGGAAAAAAAATATCTCTGCCCAATGTCAAAATCGTCCCTTTTTCTCAGGAAAACCACAAATGTAGCAGATTAAAGCTATACCACACCAGGCCCATCAATGCCAGCTAGCTTCCCCTGCTATTTAATGACTTCTAATCCATCATTAGCAAGAAGTTAGGCCTGCCGCTGCCATAAGCTTTTCTCAGCTTTTGTGGTCATGCTACCACAAAATCTGCTCTGACTTGCTGCCACCTGGTTAGATAACTTGCAATGAAGCACATGCATGCATACACACTGGAAATTGTCTCACTTCCTGACAACAGCATGCGCCTCTCTCCACCTCGTAAAACTTGTTTATCTCATTTCAAGTTCCTTCAATAAAAATCATTTTTATAGAAAGTCTCCCTGCTTGTTTATTCCCAACAACCTCCTTTTGATCCGGCCCCGCAACAAGTGACGCTCAGGGCATGTTGTCAGTCTTACTGTAAATCACGGACCAAGTTTTCCTAGTACCGTGACACACGGCACAACTAGTCATGACCGTGGGGAGGGTCGCGGTGGAAATGGGGGTGAAGTGGGAGCAGAGCAGGGGTGTCCAGCAATGCGTCACCGATCCCCCGAGTGCTTTCATCTCCTCTGATAAGTGCCATACCTAATCAGGTTAAAACAGTGCATGCCTTGGAAAGAGAGGAAATTCCGGCCAAAACGGTAACGTATCTGTTCCTCTCTCATGCATCGCATTCCTCCAGCTAATTAGGAGTAAATATCTGACCCCGGAGAGAAAACGTCCACATTAGTCCAACCAGTCAGTCGGTGTGGTCCATCTGCACTCTCTCTTTTGCCCCCCCCTTCTCCCCTCTCACCCTAATTTGGCACACAGATGACAAAAAACATAGGGGAGTTCTCAGTAGGTTTCTTTCTTTCTTCTACGGCTCCCCTCCTTTTTCTTCTCCAACATTAGGCCCCATCATTACTGACAGGCTATCAGTTGTTCTCATACCAGATTATCTACTGCCAATGACCTTCAGGTCATGGCACCGTGCTCTCTGCCACTTTCTCTCTTTGCTTTGCCTTTGTCTCACCACAGATACACTTCAATGAGTTTTTAGGCTTTGCTGACTCCATATCAAAGATACTATTGATCATAGCGCCAATTTAAGTTTTGGTAGTTTTAGTGAAAAGAGAAGCTTTGCATTAACATCACCTCTAAGTTAATTGATGAAATAAGATTGGTTTTAAAAGAGATATTAATCACTGACTACAACATTTCGAGGCTTAGTGTTATTTTATTCTCACTCTTATCACAGTACTATCATTAAATCTGACATTGACAATGGTAAATTGACTGCACTTACATAGTGCTTTTCTCATTCACCCATTCACTCACACATAGATTGCGGTTGAGCTGACACTAGCCTGCCCATCAGGAGCAACTTGAGTTTCGGTGTCTTGCTGAAGGACACTTCGACTTGTGGACAAGAGGAGCAAAAAGATCGAAACCACCAAGCCTGTGGTTAGTGGACAACCTGCTCTACCTCCTTAGCCACAGCTGCCCCGCGTAAAGGGGGTGTAAATATCATTTTCGACGTTGGAAAGGTGTGGCAGGAACCAATACGACCATCCGACAAGGAGTTCTGATGGAGTATACTGGCACCTTTGATAATGACTTGGATAATTCACAAAATAAAATGGACTTGTTAGATTGCGAAATAATATCAAAGTCCTGCTATTGCCTCAGTCTCACGATCATGCCCCTAATCTTGTAAGATCATTAAACGGACACAGCTTTGGTTGGGCAAAAGCTCATTTTCTTGTCTTAAGTTATTATTTTTTGGAATTTTGCCTTTAGTTGACAGTCAGTGCAGAGATAGACAAGAAAAATAAGGAAGAGAGAGAGGCATATGCAACAGTGTCCCTCGGCTGGGTGTTAAACCGTGGACATTGTGGTTATGTGGCATGCGCCATAACCATTATGCTACTGGGGTGCTCCAAATGCTCATTTTCGAAAGAAATATCACACCTCTGGAAGTTTTTTTTCCCATCGCATAAAATTAAGAATTAAGAATTTACATATGAGCTTGGTTTTGTGTGAATATTTCACTCACTTAATCTCTCTTTCGTGTGAAATTCGGATTTGGTGCGGAAATACCTGTAGATGGCATCCTTCACCATCATCATCAATACACCAGTTGAAGGACTATCTTGCGGACGAAGGAAGTTCATCCCTTCCTGTTACAGAGACTTATAGAATCTATATTAAAAGGCGCTGAAGATGTTCTGGAGACTTGTGGTGACCCAACACCTTATAAAGACATTTTATTCTTGTTTTTAATTTGTTGCCCATCTGTGCATATGTAATTATTGTATCCCAGCTCAAATCAACACTGAATCTTCTTGATACAGGAGCACACATAAGGTAATTCCTCTCATTGAGTATGTTTCCTTGGCTGATTTCGGTGTGGTTTGTAACAAAGTGTGCCAAAAATTACTGTTTTTAGTTGACTTAGGCTTTCATGCTTTAGATATAAAGAGGAAACAAGCAAGGATGAAATTCAATGAAGCCCAAAGTACATTTATAACTGAAAAACACCAGCTTTTTCCAGTCAGAACTTTTGTGCTTTGTTGTTTTCATCAATTTGTAGGAAAAACCTGTTGCTATACATGTTAACTCCTGGCATCCATCTTCAAAGAAACAATAACTTATCCAAAAATGATTTTCATGTCATTGTCAGCTTCATGTCATTTTCAGTTTCTGCAAAATTTTCCACACCACACTCCGACAGTTAAATCAAAACAATCCTTGGTAATTTGGCTGCTTTCATTCACAGTCCATGTATTTATAACTGCGCAAACAGACTCACTTAATGTCTCATCAGCTGACGTACGCAGCATGCCACACACATAGCAGCAGGAAGGAGCCCAGTGTAATACACTTGAAGTTGTTTACATTACATTAGAGAGAGAGGAAGGTGCTCTGGAGGCATATCATCATCCTGACCCATGATCCTGACCTGTGCACAAGTGGATGTCAAACCGCAGTCCACATGTTCCAAACTGGACCGCAGTCAAGAGCAATATTTGCAGGGGTTTGGCAGGAAATTTCGAGACTGTGATTGAACTACCGTTGGCAGACATGCAAAGTTTGTGTGTGTCTGTAGTACCAAGGGTACTGTCATCCACCACAAAACCTGTCATACTCTCACTCTCCTTTATGCAACGCTACATTTGCATGTCATGAAGCATAAAGTTAGGCGATGCACTGTAACAGCGATAAAGATGTTAAAATCATCTGGACCATAAGACTGAAAAACGGGTGGGAGTGACAAATGTTTCCAAGGCCAGTGACAGATCTCTGAGTGTACAGGACTTGTCATGATCCTCGATCGTAGAAAGAGTGTAAAGCACCAAAAAAGGCTGCATCAGCTTCAGTGTGTTAAACAAGGCATTTGTCAACTAGGAGGGGAGGACTGCCTAGCAATGATATTGCTGGGTTATGAAACTGCAGCAGCAACACTAGAGTGTAGTAACCCACATAAAGAGCTCACACACACCACTTTAGATTACAAAGCATCTGAAGACCACATTTGTGTGTAACAGCTAGCATTTACACCAGGGTGGCTCACAATGTTTTTTTAAACTCTTTTTTACTCATATTTACTCTGTGGAAGGTAATTAGTGAGCTGATCAGAACTGTATTTATTCGCCTGTGGTCAACCACAGCACTCTTTCCACTTTGAAGTGTTTGCTGAGCAAAAACAACAACATCTAAACGCTTCCAGATATTAAGACAAGAACTATTCTTGGCATGCTGTGACTTTAAAAAAAACAAAAAAATCTAGTTGTTCTTTCAAATGGGTTGAAATTATGGCTGACTGAAATAAAGTAATTCATATGTACACATGTGTTATATATGGACTACAATATGGACAGATACCATCTCTTAGGCGTCCCAATCCATTCATTTTCCTATACTCTTCTCAATTACCACCAATTATGGCCATAGCTGCTCGTTATTTTAAACATTACTCACCGTAGAAACATTTTAAATATTATGATTGAGTTGGCAGGAAATTATGCATGTCCCCACCTAATAAATAATTACATATTATGTGTACAAAAAAGTGCTCTAACTGAAGTTTTGGAACACCTCTGAGCAGCACTCCTTCAAGGAATATCTTCATTCTTTAGCCTGTAATAAATTATTTTTTAGGGGCAATTTGGAGGCAACAGAAATGGTTGCTTATTTACATGTCCAGCAGCTACAGGGCAACATTATCATTCATCGTCTTCATCCAATTCTCTAACAACTCCTGAGGAAACTATCTGACTCTTCAGCTGCTAAATGCTCCACTGTGTCCATCAGCTAGCTGCTAACTTTGTCTATGTGCTGTTCGTTGCTGGTACTGTACGGCGGATTTTTAGAGCTTTTTCACTGAAAACAGCCTGCTGTGACCGAAAACTACGCTGTCAGTGCGGTGAGTCAAAACACTAAAGTTGTGGCTCGGACAGCTACACAATAAGCTGAAACTCAATATAAAGTTTCACAAAGCCAGTTTGAGCCACAGATTCAGGTAATAATTGTCTGTAGCTTCATCACTACGAGCAACAACTTTCACAATGTCACAGTTTTCTTTTTTGGTTATATCACATAATCTTCATCAGCAGATTGAATTTGAGATTGTTTTGTCAGTTGCTGTTACCAAAGTAAATAATGCACTGTGAACATCAGTGTTAGTCATTGTTAACATTGGTAATTTTCAGTTATATATATTGATATATTATTATATAATATTATTATTTTCTTAATCTAAAAATATGTTCCTTCATCCACTCCATCAAATAAACAGAACTTGAAACACACAGATGTCAAACTACAAGCAAAAGTTTACTGAGCTATGGTAAAAAGGAAAGTTTACATATAATCCACATACCACACAAGTGCTGCTCAACATACACACGATCATGCGCACACGCTGGTCAGCGGTCTGTGGTTAGAGCCTTGTTGTAGTCAGGCAGCATGATGAAGTGTGTAGAGACCAGAAGAGAAAGGAAAGTGCTTCCTGGGCAGTGATGTGTGACAGGAGATATCAGAGAACTGGTGCAGGGTCAAGCGTCACTGACAACCACCACACCTCTTGACATCCACCCAAGACCCTGGGAGTTGTGCTCAGCAGATATGGGTCAGCGGAGACTGGAGACGTGTGGGTTCATCACCTCAGTGTGTGTGTGATTATCATTTATTGTTTGTGTGTGTGAACTCTTCTTTGTGTGTCTCTCTGCTTGTATCCAAGCTATCTGATTCCTCAAGGAGCAGTGCTGGCTACCCAGGTGGTCCCGAGTCGTGAGAAGAAGAGTCTGTGTGTTCAGGCAGCGAGCAGGTAACCTACACCTTCACACCCCCTGCCTGCAGCTGCCTGATCTCCTCCTTCAGGAGCCCAGGCTTCTTTTACATGCTCTGCGCTTTGTTCCCCGCCCTGCAGAACATTAGCACTACAATGACCTCCACAGAGAAACTTGAGTCCATAAGAACCTAATGGAGTAGGATGAGGGAAGCAGGCTGCAAGAAAAGGGTAGCTGATCAAAATAGGATGGAAAATTTCAAGTTTATATTCCACAAAATTCTTGAAAAATGGGTGTTATTAGCCCTCATTTGTTTGGAGTAGCGACTGTAGTTTTGGATACGGACTCAAACATTTTTGAAAAGTATCCCCCTGTCAGTACTGAGGCAGGGGGAGAGAGGAGGGGACAGCCGTGGCATGTAATAATGGCCTGTCATTTTTCATCAACATTCCTGGCAATGTATGACCCAGACTGGAGCCAGAACACACACTTGCAGAGAAATACATCACTTGGGTCAGAAGGTCGACCAGCGTCATGATTACTGGGACCAGGAGAGCCTGCGTACATGTATGTGTGTGTGCGTGCGTGTGTGCGTGCGTGCATGTGTGTGCGTGTGCGTGCGTGTGCATGTGTGTGTGTGTGTGTGTTTGTAGACTGGGGGGTATGTTCCTCAACGTCATGGCTTGGAGTTTTAGATAGGGGATTCCTATGTAGTTCGTAGGAAAAATAACAGAACAGAGAGAGGACGTTGGTCTTCTCCCATTCATCTCCATTCCTGCATCTTCCTCTGCCTTTATTTGTTTCATCAGGATGTATTTCTTGAGAGAAAGTCAAGCACACAAGCCCTTGAGCTGAGAGCCCTCTGGGAGAGGATGGCTGCACCACACAGACCCCCACACCCCAAACCCACTCTTAGCCCCCTTCTCAAATTAGATCCCAGGTCTAATCAGAGACAGCTTGGCGTTGTGGGTGGAAACTAGCCACAAACCTCATCTTCAAATGACTGTTGGTTGCTGTGAGAGGCCCCCCTGTTCTGTTGACTGGGCAGGATGGAGCACTGTACAAGGCGCTCTCAATTCTGTTGACCACACAATGGAAAATGGGAGCGAGACCACACAACAATGAATGATTTCCAACACAGCGGCTGACCTAAACCCAGTTTCAAAGTGAAAACTTAGGGTAATAATACCCCGACAAGAACAATATACAATGCTGTACAGTGTAATATCTTTCTATCTCTTGGATGACAGGTCAGGAGATCAAACAGCAAGGTAGGAGAAAAGGTTGAGTCAGCTTTGAGGGAAAGAAGGGAAAGAAGTGGTTGAGGGATGTCTAAAATGACATTTAACATTGCTAGATAGATAGATAGATAGATAGATAGATAGATAGATAGATAGATAGATAGCCTAACACACAACTTCCTCTTTACCATGAGTAGCTGGAAAGAAGAGAGACTAGACACACAAGAGGGAAAACTCAAGGGCAGAGAATAGATAGATGGTTACAAGAGGTAATTTAGGGGCAAAAATAAATGGAACCATTAGAAAACAAAACAAGTATCCTGAATCTTAACATTAAAACTACAAATATAGTAGCAGTTATTTAATGCTGGAAGACTCAGCAATTGTCTACGTCAGCACTAAATTAGACAGCAATCCACCAATGATGAGCCCTCCTAACCCACTGGGATGAAACACAGAAAAACAAAGCAGTAGTGGATTTCTGGCAGCATCTCTTTTGGCAAGCCTTCATGATTATCACTTTGTGTGGAAGCATTCATTTTGCTCTCAATCGTAAGACAGAAAAAAGTCAGCTCCCCTTATTACAATGGTAATGATAGTTTGCCCTGGCTAAGAGCACATGTCCGGCCAACCAGGCTACTGCTTGCTACCTACACCACTGATGCCAGAGCAAATGGGTCCTTATTTAAATCTTGTCAAGGGTAAAATTGGGGCCGTAGCTAGTCATTACAAAGTGGCATATAAAGTCTAATTTGGGTCATGCTGTGGCGGCTTAAAAGCAGTGTGACTAGTTTTTACTACTCCCTATGAGTCTTTGTGAAAATGAAACAAAATGTGCTTATTTCCATCAGTGACAAATGGAAATTTGTAATGGCAAGCACTCTCTCCCTAAGGATGTTTTTCTGTTCTCCAACCAATAAACATTAAGAAGCGGAGAACTCCCAGCAGTTAGATGACTCCTGGAGTATGTGGATATTTTCATAACAGCAAATGAAATCTGTAGCTTGATGTAGACATAATGCTAACATTCAGTTGAGTATCCTGTAGATCCCCCATAAAAGTAGCATCTTCTATAGATTAATTTGGGTGTAAAACATTACCTAAACCAGAAAAAATAAGACACAGACACGACTGAGCAAATATTATCATCTCAATTCTTTTTCCATTAATGAAGACTATCTATAGCCAATCTTTCTCTCTCCATGGTGAAGTTAATAATGTTGAGTGTTCATTACAGCTGTTCAAACACTGGATGGCCAAATGACCCATGCTCTAGGAAAACACTGCGATCTACTCTGGCAACATGTGCTAAAATAATGTGAAAGGGAGCATAATAACATTTGTCATAACTCATAGGACACAGAGGACCTGCCGAGAGAGGCCTTCAAACCCAGTGTGTATGAATGTTTGTGTGTTTGACACAAACCAAAACAGGCAGCTGTTCACACCAGGCCAGCAAACAGAGGAGCAGGTCCAGTGACTGAGGCCCTCCTCAAAGTGCTCGTTTCATCTGTTGAGGAGGTCCAGAGATCAGAGGGACAGAGAGGGGTAGGCACCGAGGGGAAAGTCTCTTATGGGGCCGATGTCAGGAGCCAAAAATAGCGGAGAACGCCTCTCTTGGTCTCTCTCCCTCTGTGACTCATCGGGAGCGCGGTAATTAGTGAGAGACGGTTCGCCACCATCGTGGATGGAACCACACGGTGCATGGTGGTGACAAGGCCCAAAACAAACGCTCCTTAAAGAGGGACAGGGTGGCAGGGGATGGGGGTTAAGAGGGGGGAGGGTCAGAGAGCAGGAGCGTGAGGATATGTCACACTTGGAACTGATTGGTATTACCAAATTCTTCCAAGGAGCAGGAAGAAGCGAGAAGGAGGGAGGAGGAAACCACAACGACAAGAGGTGAGACAGAGAAAAAGAGGAGACGAACAAGAGCTTTCTCATTGCCTCGATGTTCATCCCTTCCAAATTTTCCCCCTGAATTTTCCAGTTATAACTGAAATTAGTTGAAAAGGGGAACTCCCTACTTTTCTCCCTACCTTTGCCACATTTTCTCTCATTGGCACGCAGTAATGGAGGTCTGCTCAGGAGTTAACCCAGGAGCTATACCACAAGAAAATCCCCTGTTGACTATAATGGGCTCAGCAGGCCCCTGGACATTAAATTACACTGCCTGCACATCAATTAATTCACCTCCATTTTCTCTGCAAACAAAATGGTCCATTCACATATCATCGCAGACCACGCTGAGCAAATATATGCCTTCATCATCTCTGTATGCTGTGGGTCAATGTTTTCTTTGCATTTTGAGTCATATTGATTTATGTCTGGGCCTGTAGACTGAGTGTGTGTATGTGTGATAGAAAAAAAGAGATACAGAAAGAAGAGAGACAGACAGGTGAGACAAGTGTTTGTGTGTGTCTGTGTAGATTTGTGTGTTTACTGCAGACCTTTGAGATGCTACTGGAAATAAGCTATTAAACCTTACATAGCTCACCATATAAAAACCAAATAATATGTTTTGTGGGAGGGATTGTCGGGGATCAAAGAGAGAGCAGCAGATATGAGTTTCTGTTCCTGGCTAGTCGATGAGGGGGGTTGTCATACCAGACATGGTGAGCACATACATTTCCTTCGGCCCTGGGCGTGTGCTGAGGTTCTGCTGGGTGGACTCATTACTCACTGTGAGCCCTGAGCTGGGGTTGACGGAGAAGCCTGTGTCACACCCACTACACACTGATCATTGTGTAATCCCTCCTGGGGTTGTGGAATGAGCTTGTAATGATGACTGGTTTGATACGGTTTCACCCTCTGACACACATGCATAGACGCTTGAGAGGCATTCATGCAAACAGAGACTAAAACCTGCTGTGATGTAAGTGATACTACCCTGCAAGAGCTTCTGTGCAGAAACGAATCTTTACAGAATTTAGAACTTATATCTTGTGGCAAAATCAGTTATTTCCAATGGAACACAGTGATCAGTGAGGTAAATCCTTGTGAATCATTTGTGGCAGGTTCAACTTTGATGAACCATTGACCAATAACAAGCTGTTGTGACAGCGCTGACTTTGAGAGATGGAGAGTGCAAAATGGAGGAAGCTTTCATAGCTTATTAGCTGTGTGTCACCATCTACTTTTATTTGACCTCCTCTGTCAGAGTATAACTGCTCCACAAACTGAACGTTGTGCAGACATTTATGAGACAGAATCTGAGGGTGCAAATACACAATTTTGAATAAATTGTGGGAACTTAATGTCCTGTTAGCGACCGAGCTAACAAACTTACAGTAACCAAGCTCATGTATGAATTTTGTTGTGCCACTTCCCCATCAGAATGTTCCTTTATTAACAATGAATAAAATGACCGTGTGTAATGTGAAAGGTGTCACTTGTAGTCACATGCCCACAGAGATTTATCAGCAGACTTTTTTGCGTCCTTAATTTCTAAATCTTTTTAGCCTCTTTTAGCTGATTGTTTTGGTTTTACTGCTCACATTTCTAGCAAACAAGCAGACAGGCTCTGATAAACCCACTTTACACTACCTGTCCAGCGTAAAGCATGTTTGCCAATCAAATAGTAGACAAGCAAAGTTGGCGACTAGCTGATGTAGGAAATCAAACATCTAGCATCTAAAGAGCCACATACATTTCTCAGGAGTTGGTGGAGATCACACTAGACCTAAAGGGGGAGTGAATGTTGGGCTTACATTTGACAGGTGGACGTCTAAAAAGACAACTGTTTGCTAATATGTTTGCAATCACAACTTTATAAGGTGATAATATGTCATGTGTTGAGCTCTCAGCTTGTTCATCTGCCCCCAAGAGGCCAAAAAAAAGAAATAAAATCAGTCAATGACGCTTTTAACACATAATGCTCAAGCTTAACTGAGTGTAGTGAATTGTTAGTGTCACTGAGAAAATAGGCCTTTCTCATGGCAGACATTTTGACTTGTCATAACAAGAAAAGCACAGGTGAAACAAATTCTGTTAAAAATGTGCCATTGAGCCAGCATAGATTACTGGTTTTAAAGTTTACTCAAAGTGTGTGAGAGCCACATTAACAATCATCTTGCAAAAACTGCCTTTCAGATTAAGTGATGGTTAAGGTATTAACCTTATGAACAATCTTTATTCAGGCTTAGTTTTGTACTGAACCAAGCTGAGTGGTTCAGACCAGCAACAGACTGTACTTCCTTTGATTACAAGAAAGTCAGGAGCAGCATCCTAACGTCACAGTGTTATAAATGGTGATGTGATCACTTAGCTTGAGAAAAAAAAAGAAAACAAAACAGCTACATAGTCAATGACTACGAATCTTTGAATTTCACTGGGAACTTGAACTATTCACATGTCCCAGTAGGCCATGACAATTTGACAGTGAGCCAGCATGCACAATACCAGGACCATGACACTGAAGTTCAGCCATCGTTAATGATATTATCTTTTTTAAACGTTTGCTTTGCCTGCTGTGACATGTCAAAATGTATTCTGTGTAAAAGCCTACCAGCAGTCATTCATAAATTCCACCTGTAGCACTTAGCACCACCAGCTTCCATAAAATGTTCCTGTTCCCAGATTCAAACTTTCATAATGTTTAAAGAATTGAAGACAAAAAAAATCATTTTGAAACACCAAGATGAACCAAGCCATCCCAAATCAGAAAGAGGAGTGGTATAGCTCTCTAACCTGCTCACACACAGGCAGCATAATTAGGCTCACCCCTGTGATTTTGTCTCTTTATCAAGAATGTTCACAAATCCCTGTGAATGACATCATCTTGTTCTGGGGAGTTGTAGCCAAACAGACAGGGAGCGAAGCAGCACCAAGCGTACTATCCTGATCCAAGCCCTCAGCAGTCACTCTCTTGAGCCAGCAGACCTGGACACCAGCAGAGAAAAATATGCCAAATACCTCCCACCCAACCACCAGCCCACCCCAACCTTGCCCCCCCCCAATCCCCCACCCCCCACCCCCGTATTATTCCTGCCCCTTTCCCTGCTCTTGAAAGCTTGGTTACATCATCCTCAGTGTCCACATTTCAATAATGCCTCTGAAATCTCCCTCTGGCTACAAGACTCGCGGTGGGGGGGCAGTGGGATGGACAAAGTGAAATAGCAAAATGTGTGATAAAGAATAACAACACGCAAACAGGAATCACTGAGCATTTGTTGAAAGACGGGAGTTTAAAACACTTGGAACATGCCAATCAGATGTAGCTTTCTGTCTGCTTCTTCTCTCGTAATCCCTCCAAGTAGTGGTAAGGGTTTGAATTGACTCAGGCTGGTCAGCCGAGCTGTCTTTTCAACCCCCCCCCCTTCCCCACCATTCAGCCAGTGGGGGGGCTCTGAGCTCCATGCAGGCCCAGCCATAGCAGACATTTTTGTGGTGAAATCATTAAACCCACGTGCAGCTCTCTCTCTGTGGTCACTGGGGGTCGTGCTCCTCTGCCTTTAGCTGAATAAATCATAAAGTTTGCCGGGGGACCACACAAGAAGCCAGCCCAGTGCAGCCAGCCCATCCAGCCAATGCAGCCAGCGCAAAACACATGCACACGCACAGCCCCAGACGTTGTTATTTTTCAGAAAAACACCAGCAGTGAGACAGAGACAGAGGGAGTGGGACACAGAGAGGCGAGGAGGCAAAACTGCAAAGGCACAAAAATACAACGGAGAGAACATTGCATAGGAAATAATGTTAAAGCCATTATAAAATGCATAAAACTAAAAGGGAAAAGTCTTTTCCTCAAACAGAAAAGAAATAGGTACAGGGACAGCATTGTGGAAATAAACAGGCAGAAAAGGAAAGATTGAGACAGAGTACAGTGAAGGAAAAACTGAAGCACAAAAAAACACGGACAGAATCTGAAAAAGATGTCAACAACATTTGCTAGTAACATCAGATCGGACGGAACTGAAAAAACAACATTTTTCAGACCGGGCTCAGGAGCATCATAAAAGGAGAGAGATCCTCTCTCCCTCTCTGTCTCGATGACCTCGCCAGACTGATCCTTCAGACAAGACCTAATGACTAGAGGAGGAAGCACTGTCCTGTCTGAGGATCACATACTGTCTGGGGATCACTTTAACAGGGCCGGCTGAGAATGTGTGTCTGTATTTGTGTGAGTATGTGTCTGTGTCCATATTTGGTGGATGCACCAATTAGTACTATAAATTACTAGAACAGATCACTACTAAAACTGTCACTCTCAGAGAAGGGAAAAGCTTCTGTTTGTTTCCAGAAAACAGTGCTGGATGCTGTGGTGGAAGAAGTATTCAGATCTTTTACTTAAAGCTGCTCTAATCGACATTATAATATTAAAAATGGACCAAATCGTTTTTAATGTGAAAGGGGTAGCTCATAGAAATGAACCCACAGATAATTATCACCCGACTCTATAGTTTCCCCCCACTGCACTCTACCTGCTCAGCACCAAATGGTAGGCAAAACAAAGAGGTAGAGAGGTATTTTTCTCAGGAGCTGGTGGAGGCCAAAACAGAGCTAAAAGGAAATTGAACATTGGACTTACAGTACATTTATCAGATGGAGAGAAACATGACTCCAAAAGAATGATAATGCTGCTTTGTACCTGTTGGATGTGTCCCTAGGCAACTGTTTGCTTCCATTGGAACAACATTGCAAGGAGATATTTGTCTATGCTGTGTGCGTTGTACCTTGTACAGCTTGTTGTGCTGCCCTCAAGTGGCCAAACCAATTATTGCAGGTTTAAGTAAAAGTGGTAATATCAAGTTAAGGACATAAGTAAAAGTACATAAGTATTTTTAGCAAATGTCTTCAAACATCAAATGTTAAAGTACTATTTAAGCAGCACAAACGCTTTTGACAACATTGTATTATTATATATCATAATACTCAAATATCATTTATGATGCATTAGCATGTTAGAAGTATTTTAATATTGTGGCTATTCGCAAGAAAAAACTTTAAGTACTTTGTAACTACTAATTACTCTGGCTTGTTTAAACAGTGGCAATGAGTATTTTATATGATAGCCATATATATGTAATATATATTAGGTATGTAATTTCTTAATCTGCAAAGTAACAGGTAACTATAGATGCCAGTTAAATCTATTGAGTAACTAGTACATTGTTTCCTCCGAAATATTGTTACGTTAGGTGTAAAGCAGCATAAAGTACCTCATAATTATACCCAAAATACAGTATTTGAGTCATTTCACTGATATTCCACCACTGATTTGCTCCGAATGGTAAGACTTGTCATTACATATATGTACCATGCCTTTACACCACTGAACCATCACTCTCTCCAAATCATATTAAACTCATCAACAAATCTAAACCAACAAACCACTGCTATCTGATTCTGTGTTTTAACACCCGGCCGCTCTGCCCTGTTGTCTGCTCTTTCTTCACCTCCATCAAGCCTCTGTCACCTGACTCAAAGGTGGGGGTCGTCACGCGTGTCATTGTGAGAAATGTAAGTGGCAGAGCAGCCTGGAGAAAGAGGAGGGGGTGAGGGTGGAGGTTGAAACTCTACCCTCACCGTTAACGGAGGCCATAGCACCTCTCGACCCCAGGCCACACATTTCTGAGTGAACTTTGGCCTTGTGACCACACCAGTGGTGCTGGGTGCCTCCTTGATTCAGACACGCACACACATACACACGAACGGTATATCCTCAGACACCCTCTGGCTTGCAGGCAGGCAGCCATTACCTGGAGATTGTATCAGTGTCAGTTTGTGGGGGATTCTTGCTCCCTGGGGTAAAGCGCAGAGGGCAGGCGCCTGATCTCGCTGTGAAATGTTAATGTGGAACAAAACGGGCTGAACTCTGAGTGTAGCAATATGTGGAGCCCTGCTCATTGGTTAAGAAACTCTATCCCCTTTAGCATCAATTGGCATGTGACCAAGCCAGAAAACAAATCAGACAGCTTTGAGTGCTTTGCAAAGCTTTTTAAGCACACATTGATGGTTCCACAGTTGGATCAGTGAAGCATGCTTTACAGTATATCTACAATGCTGTGCCCTCATTAAACTGAGACAAAAATCTCCTATTCAAGCCACAGTAAGAGTGTTCATTAGTACTGGTATTTCAATTTTGAAGACAGTAAATTGACCAAGGAATGCAGCTTGCTCCTTATCAAAGTCTAGAAACCAGAGATCTGGAAATGCCTTGCTTTGTTGAGCGTTTAGTTTATCTGTCCCGTAATTGCACATTGTAAAACTGTCTCTCTGGGCTTCTTGCTATCCCCAGTGGCCAATGTAACCATCTGGCCCTCGCAAAGATCTGAGCAGGAAGTTATGTGAGACGTCAGAGGATAGGAACTCTGATAATGGATATTTAGCCTTACATGAAGTTGTCTGACTCTTCAACATTCCTGTCACTGTCTGAAATACCTGTCACTGCGTGTTTGGCAATGTTGCCAAAGTCGTCAGTCGTATCGTTGCTTTTTTGCAGGAAGATGCTCAACAAAAAGTTAACAAGCTTTTCATGCTTTTTTGTGCAATGCACCCTGCATTGGTGTACAAGTGGAAAGCAAGCAGACCTTTTATAAATGGTTCATTGAATCAGAAATTCTGGCATCTCTTTACCTAAGTGCAGGTGGATGGAGCACACAGCCAAGTCTTTGTGCACACTAGCATTGCAGTTTCACTATGGGGAGCACCTGCTGTATTCCTGCACAAATGTCTCTCTATTATGATTTTATATGTCAACCGCATGACATGGTGAAAATCTTTTTTTTATTTTTATTAGTTTACCTTTATATTGCTGATATCCTGCCATTTCATGGCTTTTAAGGTTATCAAGACACGTGTTCTTTGTCTATCTTCATCACTGTGGTCCCAACCATCAACAATAAATCATTCTGTTAACACATATGAGCAGGTGGCTGGCAGCCTCTAACCAACCAGGTCACACAGTCCAATTGTATAGGATGAGAGTGTGTGTGATTACATCCTGCATCCCCACCTACCCAGAGGCTTGAAGTATTTCAGAAAGCTGGAGACAGACCCACTGATATTAAGACAAGGAGGTCTTAGGAGAGTCACCCCTTGGAGGGCAGCCCCTCTGCACAGATCCCTCTTTATGCTCCTGTTTATTATGGTCCCAAGTAATCCATGCCCTATGCACTACACCAGAGCTGCCATATGTCAACATCTTGCTGGTGGTTTGCAGGGTTCCAAACAACAGATAGGGTGCACTGAACCTACCATGTAAACTTTATAAAACACGTTCAGCAGAACTATAATTATTTACAAAACCAGAGCATGGGAATATTTTTAGTAGAGTAGGGGAGATTTTTTTTTTTTTTTGGCATAACAAAAGTTTGTTGCCCATGGCATTTGTGGTAAAAACTTTATTAGTAATTATATTTTATGAGCACCTTGTTATGCTGGCATTTTCAAACTCATCAAATAGGTTGAAATCAAAGAAGCTCTCATTGGCTGAAATGGCAGAGGAAACTGTATATATATGTGTAATTTGCTCAACTTTTCCCAGCATGGCTAACACACAGGTTTGTGTATGTCAACATTTCACCTTCAGTGTTTAGTGCCTTAACGGTCTAATGGAGGGTTCTGCAAAATTTAGTCTACCTTTCTGTGGAGCAGGCGTGGCAAAAAAAAAAAAACGGGTGGGGAGAGGGGTTGTTGGTGAGGAGGAGAGGGGGGTTATTTTTGTGAGCACCCCTACAATGCTCCACCTGTGCCTCAGCCATACCCCAGAGGACCACCCACTTAGGGAGAGAGAGGGCAGTCGAGAATCCCTATAACCTCTTTGGGTGGGCAATAAGGCCTTGCACTGAAGTAGAGTGTTTCAGACAACTGAAAGACTCAGGAGGAACAACTCTCAGCGAATACTATCACACCACCAGTGAAGAATAGCAAGTGCTGGTGTGAATTAAAGAGGTGCTACATCAGGGCAGCCTCTGTATGTGTGTCTGTGCGTCTGTGTGTGTGTGTGTGTGTGTGTGTGTGTGTGTGTGTGTGTGTGTGTGTGTGTGTGTGTGTGTGTGTGTTTTGTCGGGGGGGGGGGTCTGGGTGTGTGTGTGTGTGTAGTAGTAGTTGTAGTAAATATCAATAACAAGTGACTCGTCTCTGCTGTGATAGAATGAATTTTAAAACTTGTGTTAATTTCATCATATAATTCAATTCAGTTATATATCACCATGCCACACACCATGCTATAAATTCACAAACTTTCACAAATTCTTCAACGCCTCCAGACACCCATCTCATCCCTCTCATCAGCACTGTCAGAATGAATTTCATGCAAATTACCATTATTAACTGTCAGTAATGATACCAGCATGAAACAGCTAACACCAGATGAGTAGCAGGCCTCCACAGAAGACACACTGAGGTCTCAAAGGTCAGAGACACAATTCACCATTACTGGCATATGCTATGCTGAGCATGTTTGTTGTGGTAATACAAAACACCAGGGACAAAGATGCAAATAAGCCCAGATCGTTACTGTTTTATCCCTGGAGTCTGCAATGTTGTATTTTATAACCAAAGCCGACAGATTATAGAGGCATTCTGACCAAAATGACAAGTTCTCACTTACACACGTATTGTCTGCTCTGATTAGCCTGTGATGATCTTAAACACACAATCCAGGGAAGCAAGAAAATACACGTTTTATATTAACAGATAAATCTCTTTGGTCAGGTTTCTTGGTGAACTGAGCATGCTTTTGAGGTAATATTCTAGGTAATATTGTCTATCCACAGAGCCTTCTTTGCCTAACTGTGTACATTTTGCTTCCTGAGGATTAGTTTTGCTACTTTCCAGGCTCCAGACATTCAGGGCCGGACCTGATCTAAGAGACATAACCCTCCTTATCTGTAAGCGTAAAGCTGGAGGTCAGTCATTATTAAGGCCCTGTTTGACCCTGGGGCTCTAAGGTGTCAACTTTCAACAAAAGATCTTGTTGAATGGTGAAACAATTTGTTTCTCACACAATTACTTTTCTATGTACTTTTTTTTATGTACAAATGATTGCAAAGTTATGGATGCCTTAGAGAAATGTGTGGAGGTTTGCACCATTATTCCAACTGGAACGATTATAGCATCTTGCTCCTCTATATGGTAGCAGGCTTTTCATCCCGTCTTTTAGGGTAGCTGTTCTGAGCAACTATGAACACTTTTGCCTTTCTACAAACTAGTTCATTTTGAGTGTACCCTGACCTTTAGGGCGCGTTCCCTGACAATTTTGAGGGACCGAGCAAAAAAACAAATTTCCCTATTTTAACAAAATAGGGAGATCATTTAAGGAAAATACACATTTTTCATTTAAGAATAACACATGTTGTGTCAATCAGTGCTTGGAAACTAGGGATCTGGCATGAATAACATACAGCATAGTGTAAATTAAAACATATTTTCAAAGTAGGCAATTCTGGTTGAAAGTAAATGTAAATTATACATGTTGGTGAGGTGCAAGGATGAGCGTCTGGTTGTGTTTGTTTGTATCTATCTTTGCTTATGTGTATGTGAGTGATTGATGGTTGAGGAAAGAGGTGAAGGCCTCCTCCCTGGTGGTCTGACTGGGCTCTTAGCCACTGTGCAATGACCGCTGCTGCTGCTATCCCTGACCCACATCACCACATCATTGACACTAACCCGACCGCCAATCTTCCGTTGGCCCATTGCCTTTGGCACCGTCTGCACTGGAGCTGTTTGGATTATCACCCCGCTTCATAATGAAGACTGAACAATAATGAAGAGGAACACTGTATCCATAAACTACAAGATATAGTTTGTTTGTCTGTCATTATTATCAGGCTGACTAATATTTTCCTCCTTTTTTAAATGTGGTGCACAGTGCTGCACAGGCCAATCCTGCGGTACACGTGTTAAGTGGCAAACACAAGGAGGATAAAACAGCTCAGGAACACTATCCCATGTTCAAATAAACAGAGGTGTGTGGGGTCTGAAGAACAAACACACATTCATTAGATGTCTCGGTGCCTCCAGACCCGTAGTGTTTGAGCAGTGATGCACACACACACACACACACACACACACACACACACACACACACACACACACACACACACACACACACATACTTGCACATACACGTACACACAAACACATACACAGTTTCCCTTACTCTCTCTTTTTTATCTCTCATTCTCTGTTTTTCTCAGACACACACACTCACGCAGAGTCCAACCCCCAATTAGACAATCAAACAGCTCCACTGACCCTTAGCTTCTCTGGGATTTGGAGTTTACACCCCGACATGGGCCGCCCATTCCTGTTTACCCGAGAAACCTGACTGATGGATTGTATTGTTTGGCCTTTCGCAGCTATAATTGGCTCCGTTGTATAGGTTAAAGCTTGGGATATATTCTGCAGACCCCAAACATGCCACGCATGGCCTGTGGGTCAATAACACTCATATCAATCCATGGCCCCCTAAATGGTAAAAGGGTCAGGAGTGAGCGTCACTGGCTTGCTAATGACATCAGTCGGTGGCGATGACTTCACCATCTTAACCTCCCCCTCCATCTCTTTGCTCCTGAACCAAAGATACAAGCTCAGCCAAGTATGCCTCCTAACGCCCCCAACACCAGTAAATATTTAGCCAGGACTCCACACTGTGAGACACAGCCAGTCCAAACAACCTGCTAAACAATTATCATTGGCATAATCTGTATACTGCACTGCCTCCTTTATGTATCCATGCTTTAAAATTCTGTCTGATATTTTGTTAACTTGAAATGTCAAATTGTACTGACATCCTCACAGAACAAGATCAATATACATTTAAGCCGTAAAGTTAGTGCTATAAATAATGTCCAGTTGTTGGACAAAAGTTCTACAATTGTTCATAAAAAACAAGTTGCATGCGCACAAGATGGTCAGTCCCCAAAAAAATGGAGAAGGTGACTGCAAATACAGTAAACCTAGAATGTCAGAGTAGTGGTATTATATATAGTATTTAGCAGCTCCACTGGGCAAAATAGTGAAACTGGCAGAGAAGCATCGCAACAATGATAGTATTTTGGATCATTTTACAAATAACCCATCACAGCTGCAGCACACACACTCTCTCTAAATATACAGTATGACTTGAAACATAATTTAGCCAATATTGCAGTACAAAATGAGACAGCCTTAACATCAAAAGTTTTGCAGTCTTTCAGCAGTTTAAAGTGTGAGAGCAATTCTTTAGATGGTATGTTTGATGTAAAGTTAATTAGGTGCGCAGATCTACAAGAGTCATAAATGACTAAACCGCTTGTTGCTAAAAGCATTCAACAAAGACAGGTACAAACACATGACACCTCTCTGTTTGGCCAATGGAGAAGTTGTCACACTTGGGTGTGCAAACATTTACTAAAATATGACTTCCTCTCCTCTGCTGCTCACTAATGAGGCTGCAGGCACAGTGACTTAAGATTGTCCAGCATTTTGCAGTTGATCTTGGACACCACGCCATTTCCAATAAATGAAATTATTTTTCTCAGTTTTTTCATGCATTCGAGTTTGTGTTACACTCTCAAGTTACATTTCCATCTACACCGGAGGTCTACAGCAGTGATGAATCAACACGGAGCTTACAGTAACTGAGCTGTATTCCAAAAATTATAGAAGTTTGTATACTGTGACTGCTGATGACTATACTGCCAAATATTATTTTGATCACCAGATAATGCTGTGCTGTTTGTGGTAGCCATCCAAAGTTAGTTAGATAGCCAAAATGTTGTGAGCACAAGGTTTAGAGTGAGACAAAAGAAAAGATAAGGGCAACAAGACTTGGTCAAAACCTAATATATAGCTAGACCCTCATTTATCTGCTTGCTTCACTCCTACTCTCCGTGCTCATATATACAGTAATTTAATACAGCCGAATTCCCAATAAGGCTTTTGTCATTTATATGTTTTTTCTGTTTCTTTTGTCAAACAACGGAAAAATTATGAAATAGTGACTGAAACCCGGCCCAATAAGACCACACGTGAACCCGCATTCACTTCCAAGCCATTTCCAAGCTGCTGCTCTGCACTGCTAAAATCCTGATTTTATAACCGCAATGTCGTCTGACAGAATCACCAGATGCATAAGTGAAAGACAAATGCTGTGCTGTGATTTCAGCTATATTTACTTGTAAAATGATCACCCAGATAGATATTAGAAGCTCATTTACGTCTGTGTCAGCTGCCGTGTGATCAATTGAATGAGACGCATAGAGAGGTGTGCCTGCAGAGGGATAGCCCGCATCATGCTCACTGGGCAATACTGGTGACTCACTTCTATGGAAAGTAACTAACGTTTGTCCAAAAAGTCGTTAGATTTGTCGCTCTGAACTTTTGTGAAGAAAGGTCGCTAATGGTGTGTGAAAAATCTGTAAATCTAGCGACAAAGGCGCTAAGTTGGCCACACTGCTTGTAAATGACCCCCTGATGATGTAATAGAAACTGTTTGCTCCAATCCATTTTGAAAGAACGACAGCCAGTGGGGAAACTCCAACACTCGGCTGGCTGACCAGTGGTGTAACTTTATCACACACTCAGTCAGTCATGGACATTCGCGTTTCTAGGGCTCACCCTGCTTTTGCGATCCAGCCAAAAAATTTACTCGATGTGCACATCTGATGCAAAAGAAAGGGAAAAGTTGTTGTTTGGTGCATGTGCAAAATGGAAAGAAGGTTCACTTACTGTATATATTAAAAGTCTGCTCTTGCATTTTTAATCACAACTGGCACTGTAGAGTAATATTTCACTGAGTGGAAATTGTTTGTATCTTGTGTTTTACCACAACGCTCATGAACATGTATACACATGCCATAAATATAGGGGTGATGTAGTGATGGACATTGCTGACAACTGCAGGAGCAGAAGAAGAAGAAGACAGGAAGCTGATGTAACAAATGCAGATTTTGAAAAACATTTTGTGAGGTAGGGATGAAGCACAGCGTTAGGTCCGGCCAAGCACTGAAGTCGTTTGGCTAGGAACATCCAATCATATTCATGCAGGTTTAGTGCATGAGTGCATCCTCCTTAGGTGCCAGATTTTTTATATTGTTGATTTAATAGGCATGAATATGTTTTTTAAGGGAGGATTAGCTCTCACAGCGGAATCCTCTTGCTGCTCTGATTGCCTTTTTCACCAAATGTAACTGTAAAATTATTTGCTATAAATGATCAATTCCTTGACCTAATCATCTTCAACTGAAATGCACGAAAAATGTTAGTCAGGCCTTATGGATGCACACTATGCGTTTTGGTGAGATATGTAAAATGTATGAGTGTCAAAGTTCATTAACCGTCTTACACCCTAAAGACAGGACTACCATCAACCTTTATTGACCTCTATCAGAGACCAGTATACAAATGCATCTGTCAAAGTTTTTTCTTCCTACATAAACCTGTAGAGCAGCCCTGTCTGCCCTTTGAATATATATGTGACCTATAACTGACACAGTAATAACATCAAAATTTCACAACAGTAACAAATGGAATGACAAATACAGCAGAGATGTAAGAAAAACTGAAGAAGATATTGATGCAAACTCAAGAATTATTCATGAATGGAATGGATGGATAAATGTACTGAAATTTCAATGGGTAGAGTATTTTTTCCCCTCAAACACCCTGCAGATTGCAGACTCAAAAGTAACTGGTAAAAGCTTAGAATTTCAGCATCTTCCAAAGTAATCACTTAGTCACTAGTATTAAATCACAAACTGATCGGAATATCTATAGATATACAGTATCATTATTATTTCTCTTTATGAAGCAATTAAACTCAAATTTATAGCTCATTCAAATGCTGCACTGTGTACCAAATGTTCATGCTGCTCATTTAGAGCATGCCAACAGAAATCAAGAGACAACAGAAAGGCATCTTCTCCTTTGAATAGCAGCCACATTTTATTCATTGTATAACAAAATAAATGCTCAACACTTGAACAGCACAGTGTAAAACATGAAATGATTTCAAGAGTGTTTGAACATTACTGATGGGATCCAACCGCAACAGCACTGTCCAGTTGACCACACAAATATTTGGAGTACGCAGTGATACTTGGCAGTCTCCTTCTCCTTGAAACAGCATGCAAGCCACATGTTGAGAAAGACTGGTAGGAAAAAAAATTAACTTTCCCAAGGAAAGACAAGTGTTGAAATGCATCAGAATGTTGCACTGTGGTGCACAAATGATTTATGATCAATCTATCCTCTAATTTGCTTGCTGGTTTATCTCACCAGTATTGTCAAGTTCAGTCAACTCTCCCTTGGAAAGCAGAATTCACAGAGCTCTTTTGGTGGGCTTAGTGCACCACAAGAACATAAAGGCTCAGTTCATTTAGCATCTTAATAAAAAACAGGCCATATGGCTTCTATGTCTTGGCCTGTGAAATCATAACAACCCTACTAATCAAAGACATTGTGTCTAAGGATCACTGATTCAAGTTGTGGTCCGATGTTGGTGAGAAACCACATTTCCTTCTTTATATTCTTTTGGCAAAGGCTGAATAAAAAAATCAGTATTTTACAGCATACAACCACAAACTGTACATCTACAAGTATTGACATCAAACACCTGCTCATACAGGCCACCTTTCGTCTAACGATACTGCTGTTCACACGCACTTGTTCAAAACAGGGCGCTAAATTAAAGGGTCGGTTCACTGCAAAACAAACAAACAAAAAACATATTTTTCTCACTTACCCCTAGTGGTATCCATGCAGATAGTTTTGGTTTTATTTGTCCAGGTTTTGAGACATCAGTGTCTAAGATTTACCACCACCACTTAAATAAGAAAGGAGGTGTACGGCATTTGTATTCCCAAAATTAAAACAAGAATAAGTAGACTAGTAGTGGTCTACAGTCATGCTAGTGGCTCAGAGAGGCTGTACTTGGGCACAGTGGTGCTGTGAGTGTGCAAACATGCTCACAATGACTATGTTAACATGGTGATGAAGCGCAGGTGTGATGTTTCCCACTAGCATGGATTAAAAAAAAACCATTTAAAATATTCAACAGCAACATGTCTTTCCAGAAACAAAGTGCAGGTTTCTCTTTATTATCAACAGACCTCATTGTTTTCGTTGGAACTGCTTTCTACTGAAGACACAGTGCCTCTGGAAACTGTTGACAACGTGTTCTGTCAATTATTCCAAGTAACAGTGCACTGATGCTGCAACTTTTCTTTGTAAAATTAATCTCTATAAGGATATGGCTATGCACAAAATTCAAACTTCTGCTTATAGACTTGTTAAATAAAAGACGGCGCCTTACAAACAAAAACATCTCTCTGACAAGGAGAGGATGGATAAGCAACAGAGGGAAACATTTTATCAGAGTCTTTGGACATCTCAAGTCATGTAAGTATACTTAAAGTCCTTGGTGGTCCAATACTGCTATCACCATCTGGAATGTAGCACAGTGGGAACTGCACCCAAAAAAGTTCTGTTCTGTATCTTTGCAATTAGCTGAAGATAAACTTGGGTTTTACACTGTCCTGATTTATCCTTTGTTTCTTAAATTATTTACAAAATGATCTTTCCCACAAGAAAGTACAAACATGTAGCCTGTGTTTATGGTCACTGACTTTCATTAATTTGATGTCTGCTTTAAATGGCTATGAGGGGAGTATGAGGATAATGAAGCAGTGTTTATGTTTTTGAGTGTGCAGTGCAACTGTTTGCGTGTTTTATGTTCTTGTGCAGATTCCTCCATATGTATGAAGGACATCTGCAGGTTTCAGACCACATGAGAGACAGCCTGTCTGTCCATGTCTCAATGTGATGGAGGGTTTGAGGAATGGGAGGGGGACATACAGTGGCAGACAGGGCAGTGACCCCATTCGTCTGTGATGAACCCTGCTGAGAGAGGTCTGAGGCCAGGGAAGCAACTGCTCAATCACACTCAGTGAATTTAGATGCACTTTTGTAACTAGGTTATTGTTAAATATTTGCACTAACTTGATTTTTTTTAAGTCATATAAATGAGATTTCTGGTTTTCTCAACCAGGTGAGGAGATTAAGAGAAACCTGGGTATAACAGAATTTCTTGACCATGTATTTATTGTGTTTTTATTGTGTTGTTTACATGTGCCCACCTGCATGACAAAGAGTAGCTGTCCATCCTTGATTCCAAAAGAATTAAATCTCAAGTTCAACTAAAACTGAAAATGACACTAAAACCGATGAGTCTGAATGAGGTGGTTTTCACAGTTGACCTGTATATTATTTGTAAAACTGACATACATTCACATACCAAGTAAAAACTTTGTGCTGTTCACCTCAGAGCCTGTTCTCCTACTGTGCTGTAAATCCAAATGCAAATCCAAAGAAAAAACTCTCTATATAAATGACTGACAACACTTAAAAACACACCTGTCTTTGTTCAAAAATATATTAGAAGGTAGGGTAGAAATCTGATTAATGACCATGCATGTAGCAAATATGGATTTTAAATTAACAAGGTTTTTGCAGTGGATATAAATCCATTCTGTGATATCCCAGTTAAACTTGATTTTTCCCAGTAACCTGTTTTCTTTTGTGTATGAAAATGTCATGACTGACTCAAACATGCCATCACTGGGGCCAACATGGAGACCACCTTCTGACACAACGCTCACTCTGCTGCTAATGAAAACCTTAAGGCCACGAGGAGGCAAAACACATCTGACTAACATGCAGTTGTGCATGACCAGTTCAGAGACTTTGTGGCTATTAAAGTATTAAGTGATACATAAAGAATAATAGCAGGGACAAGGTGGAAATGCACCTGGACATAAGTAATGAAACATTTTGATATCACACTGAGTTTAGAGCGAGTGAGGCTAACAAAAGCAGTAGCATATCTGGCACATTACAGTTTTCAAGCTGATGCATCAAAGCTACCACCAGAAAACTTCCAAGGCTAGTATGAACCAAAAACACAAAGGAGACCACAGTTTGAATTACATTTAGGGAGGCAATATGAAAATGTATACTGTAATAACTGGGCAGTGTTTTCTAGCAGACGTACCTTGGGCCAGCTGAAAGGGATTAGAACAAAAACATCCTGACAGGAGAGGCTGGCACATTATAAAAATGACTCATGCTTGGTAATCAGATCCCAGACAAAGGGGAAGTTTTCACTTCGGCTTTTTGATATAAAAGAACAACGGCCAGACAAGGAAATATTACTCTGAAATGAGACCTCAAAACAATTCCCTGGGACAATAAAACACAGTGGGTTCCCAAACAGTGACCTTTGTATGGGGGGGATGAAAGGAAAAAAAATTCAGGCTGATTCCACACCTAACTGCCTTCCCTGGAGTGCCTCACTGTGCTTCTTTCCTTTCTGATGTAAAACGATTCCACTGCACAGAGACTGTAAACCGGGATTTCACAATTGACCACAAGCCCTGGGAAAACCATATAATGTCCACTTTTGGGAGAAGTTGCACAGCGCTACATTGTCAAACCAATCATCTTTACAAACTCATGCTGAGGACCACCTTGAGAGCTACTTTTCCAAATAATGGAAGTAAAATACTTTCCATTTGCTTGATCTAAATAAGGGTGGAATTGATTTATCAGGCCGGTGTGTCTCCTAGCCTTTTTGTTTGAATGATAAAAGTTCAATATACAGTACGTGGCAGTAAAGCTACACTGCAGGCATGTTTCTTTAAATAAAATGTTAAAGTTTAGAGTGAGAACTGATGCCTTCCATATCCACTAAGCAAGCAAGAATTTGGGGCATAAACTTACAGGCATGGTTCTTAATTAGGGTTGACACTGCTTAAAAAGGGAATGACACTGCTTAGAATAAAACCAGTGTCAAAATAATCTCAAAACAAGTAAATCTGAAACAGAAAAAAAAATTGCATCAGAATGGCATGCCATTTAATATCACCTGTTCTTCTTACCTTTCTGCATTTGAAAGAATAACAAGAGCACAACGCACACTCACTGTACTTCTTTACGCTAAATACTTTCACTTGAGCTCATCTGCTCACACGCAAGTTGATAGCCAGCTAATGACATTTGTGGGCCCTCATTTATCAAACGTTTCAGACATTACATTTAAAAAAGAACAGTCTTGCAGGTGCACATGTGCATACACGCACAGACACACACACACACAGAGACAGACACATATATACACACTCCTCTGCTTGGCTGATTCAGATGCCATGAGATGAGAGGAGCACTCAGCTTGGGCCTACCTGATGGAGAGCCTGAGAAGCCAAGCAGGAACAGATGGGCTGAGGACGGCGGGGTACTGGGAATGAGGGAGTAAAGGGAGGGAATGAAGGGAGAGAGCATCGACAGTCAGGGACCACCATCATTGCTGCCCACACCAGACTACATTTACCACCACCCTCCTGCCCTCATCCCATCCCAACAAATTCATTTGCAGCACAGTGATTCTCTGCTGTAATGAATCTGCAATTTGCACACATATGTACGGTGCCTAACATGGTACTAGTTTGGGATCTGTTTAAGCCCGATGGAAACATTTACAAACAAGTGACCACAAAGAGTCATCAATCTGCACATTAACCTCTTACTTGCCTTTGGGGGATTATGCTATTCTCTATTATAGGGTTCAGAAAGTTCCAAAGAGACTGCAACAGGGAGGAAGTGGAAATAGTCCCTTTCAAAGCAAACTACAGAGGCAATTAGCCAAGTACTAACAGGACGGAGCTATGGTCACTTCAATCCTTGCCTTCTTTCTTCTTTCAGGTAAAAAAAAAGACATGATCAAAGTGAAATGAAAGACTTTAGACCCCTTGAGAGGTAGACAGACCACTTCCAAGATCCCTGAGTTGGGATTTAAAGAGTTACTGCGCCGAAACATCTGGAAAGGCATCTCTCTCTAAAGTGAACAACTAATCAGTTTCCTACATTTCCTGTCAGGAGCAGTGCAAGCAAGTGTTGCTGTATTTAACTCCCTGGAGCTGTGTAATTATATTGTGTGTATTTGTATGCATCAGGCATTGAGAATTGCATAAACAGTTACAGGACACTTTGTCTTCTCAACTTCTGCAACCCGGTACATGTCTCGTGCCACCACGCCAGGGAGCCCTGGGTGGCTTCAGTTACTCATGCCATGTGTATACTTTAGCCAAACAAGGCCTAAGGACACTCCAGGGTGGTACAGGGGAAGGAGGGGTGAGGAAGCTAAAGGCGAGGTAGTGTGGTCCTATGGTTGAAACCAGTGATTTAGAGGCTGTTGATACCGGGCAGACAGCCCAGGTTCAGTCACTGACTCACTGTAGATGACGCTGCATAAGTCACTACACTTAAAATGTCCTCATGTGTTTATATCTGTTCAAGTGGAAATCAGGCGCACTCACACAGCTGGAAATCGCTACTGGATCTGATTTTCTGGTTACTCTCTGGCTTTTCCCTGAAGCTTTCATAAACAGATGGCAGAGGCTCATTAAGCTGTTGTCAGGACTATTAATGACATTGCGAACACTTTCAGAGCTCTGTATGCCTAAGGGCCTACAATTGCCAAAGGAGGGCCATTAAAGAAGGTGTGAGAGTAACACAATGCTGCTGTGTGCTGCAAGGTGAGGGATGGATGGATGAAAGTACACACATGGTTGAACACCTTTTAGCAGCGGGCTGACATTAATGATTTCATGTTAGTGGTGGAGTTGAGAAAAATGGTATAATGCAATGTGATTTCAGAGATGGAGAAATGGAGTGTTAGACGAATTCTGATGCTTTGGCCATGCAATGCTACATTGCACGCATACCATACTGTATGCTTTGTGATTTATGTGCTCCATATCTGTGGTAGAATACACTACAGTCGGACTGTCAGATAAGTATTTGCTAGTAGTACTACTTTCAGATAATAACTTTGTGAGCCCTTTACATACAAGTTTACAAAATGTTTATAGTGTCAAACTCCTAACGAAACTAGAATTGCACTCAGTAGAGCACATACCTCCACCAAGGCCAATGTCAAACAACATACACCAGACTTCACCAGAAACATTTCAAATTCATAGTAAATGATCCGGATCTGCCCCAAAATTTAATGGGTTCTTTCCTGGCCCACACCCCATCCTTCTACCAATTTTGGTGCAAATTGCTTCAGTACTTTTTGCACAATCCTGCTGACAAATAAACCAACGAACAAACAGACATGGATGAAAACATAACCTCCTCGGCGGAGTTAACTATAGACCCGTTTATGCTTCTGTGATGCTTCTTCTATGCTGTAGCCTACTGTGGCTAAGTGCAAAGGATTGGAGATTACTCCAGTGCTACAAATCTATGTGTTTAGGTCACCGTCACTCTGTATCACAAAACAAATGAAGGAATGTAAACACTGGTACTGTGGGGAATGTAAAGCATTATATGGCTTGATAACACATACGTCTACTGTTGGAGAGGTGATATCAATGGGTAAAATCGATGCTCAGTTATACATCAAAACCTACCGTTAACCCATTGCATCAAGTATAAATCCAGTTAAATTAAAATTTTTGAATTGATAATGCGCTAGGTAAAAGTCCGAGAGCTACCAAAGTGATTACAGTTAAACCTGAGGGAGACATGAAGGTGTGCAACAAATTTCCATTGCAGTCCATTCAGTAGATATTGAGATATTTCAGAAAAAGCTACAGATATGAACCTCATGGTGGCGCTAGAGGAAAGTCATTATGGATACATGTCTTCCCGTACATGTTTCTGATGCCAGTGGAGTTTGTTGAAAATGGGCCCAACATTAAGAAAGTTTTTTAAAAAGACTCCCAGTAGTCTTCTCCTTATCAATAACAAATAGGTAACAAATAGATTAAACTGCAGACCTCCTGCTCACTGCAATCGATGCTCTGTGGGAATGAATGAATGTAAACACAACGATAATTGGCACATTTAAAGTGCTGGCCACCTCTAGACAACTTTAGGTGGACTTGCGAAATGTGAGGTGTGAGGTAGTGGTTTCCCCTGCTTGGAATGGAAAAATTGAAAAAGCACAAATTGAGTTCTGTCATCAGTCCTGTTGTATATGCACATGATTACAATGCTAAGTTATGAAGCAAACAATGCAGAAACAGAATGGATAGAGAGAACAGAGTAAACTTTGAACATCTCCTCAGTCTGGGAACCAGTGGAGGTGGCAGTGAGGGGTCGCAGACCTCCAGACTCATGTTGTTGATCCTTAGGTGGTCACACGCAAACCTCACCATCATCCCCAGAATATGCTCTGAGAGGGTCAGAAGCTGAGTCCATAGGAATTCCCCTACTGACCCTGCAGAAATAAAAGGGCAAAGCAGGTGGTTTCTTTTCTGTGAATTATACTGCTAATATCTTATTTAGATCAATATTGACTTATAAGTATGATTCTAAAGAGCCAACTTAAAGCAGAGGAAGCTTCTGAGTTCACCCCTCACTCCTGAAAGGTAACGCAATAAATGTAAAAGAAACAAAAGCACAGAGACTAAATTAAATTTTAATAATGTGTAAAGAAAATTATTGCAAGAGAAGACTCTTTATACGGATGCTTGCTTATTTCTTCATGTGTATGTGTGTGTGTCTGCTCTGAGCCTCTGCCTCAATAGGACTATGTCATCTTAGGTCTGTCGGACTGTGATTCTCTCTAATGGTCTATCTCTCCCAGCAGATGTACTCTTCTCTGTTCCACAGCTGCATCCCACATGTTTTCACGCTGTTCTACAATGCAGCTATATTCTTTTTCTCTGCTTGGAGCTGTAGTGGTGGTGGTGGTAGATTCCTTTCTCTGCATATGGTCCCGTTCCTTCCCTCCTTTGCATTCAGAATACAGCAGTGGCACTTTGGCTATACTTGGTCCTGAAATGTCTCCAGTTGGGTAACGTAAAGAATGTGGAGGGTGGGGGGTCAGATCTGGCAGGGTCTGCCATGGCTTCATAGCACACAGTCATTTCCATAATTGCCCACAATCAAACCAACCCCTCCTGGATTCCACCCGTTCCAGATTCCTGTAGATAAGCTGAGCTGGGGCTCTGCTGAGTGCAGGAGACCCCCAAGTAAGAACAGGTGCCGCTAATGTAACTGATTTCAGATTCTCTGAGTATCCAAAAAAGGGGGGCTGTTGTTTCTCCAGTAATTGCCATGGTTGGACATTCCCTTTCGGATCGCTATCGTGTGACTTTTCTGAAGAGGGGAATGAAAGAGGATTTGTCCCACATTTGGTTTGGTATTATTAGGAGCCAAATTAAGATGCCTTACAGTGCGCACAACTGCGGGGCAACAAATTGCTGGGCATCAGGTCATAGCGATTGATTCACACTGTAGCCAGTCTTACACTGCCTACAACGCAAGTAATTCTTCATTCTGTGGCTACCAGAATAAACCTTGTAGACCATATTTAGAAACAAAGTCAAACACCCATGACACAGTTTGTGATGTAACATAATATTCCCCATTTTCAAAATGTTAGTGTCTTGCAGAAGTATCTGTGGCCCCTCCCAAAATATCAGTTATCCAAGAACAGAGACAAATGCATGGATCATTTTTCAGCTAACATACATTATAAAAGCTTTGCTCTGGTACATGACCATTCAGTAAAAGTACAAGTAGCCCAATGTAAAAATACTCCATTACATTCAAAATTGCATGTACAAAAGTATAATCAGAAAAATGTGCTTAAAGCTTCAAAAGTAAAAGTACTCAACTCGCAACAGAATTGCCCCTATCAGAGTTATTATATATCATATAAACATATTATCATCACTGACACATGAACTTGTAAGAAATATTTAAATGTTGTGCATTGTTGAGGGGGATCTTATTCTAATTTCGTGAAGCCTACTGTAAATCTATAGGAAGCTGACCATATGTTTTGTATGCAATCTTTATCTACAGAGTAAGGAGTCACTATAAACTATTTTTCTCTGAAATGTATTGGGGTAGACGTGTTAAGCAGCATAAAATACTCATATTCCAAGTACCTGAGAATTGTACAGTGTGTTATTTACGTTACAGTGAGCGCCGTATTTGAGCAACTGTACTTAGCTAAATTCCACAAGTGAATAAGGAAGGCATTTTCAGCTGCCTCAAAGAAACAAAAACAGAAGAATGAGGTTTACATGACTAATAACCATGGAGCAAAGGGGAGAGAGAAGGCTATCTGCTACTACTGGATTGGGCAGAGAATAGGGGGGAGAAGGTTAGTAGCGTCTTTTTTTTCCCCCCCTGGGCTAGTGTTGTCATTTGCCAGTTACCAATCAGAATAAATCATTAAATTTTGTCTACATTATAAATTTAAGACTGGAGAAAATTTTTTTTGCCACACTGAGTGACGGTCACTTTGGTTGCTTTCGCGGTCGACTGAGCCCGGCAGCGAGACTCCCGCCGGCTCCGCTCTCCGTCCTCCGCTCTGCCAGGTAACCGTTTACCTCGACGTGGACGCGACTGCGGCCACATGCGCGCCCCCGCGAAGTCATACGTCACCGTGCTCGCTCCTCGTCTCGCGCGCTGGTTAAAAAGAAGGAGGAAAGAGCACGGGAAAACATGTGAGCGCTCTGAGGACTTTAGTGAGAGACAACTTTTATTTTCTTACATGTTTTTTTGACCCCGTGCATGCACAAACCGCCGTGCTGTGCTCAAAAGGAATTACATCTGAAAGGAACGTCACGGCTCTTTTGCAGTACACGGTGTTTTTTTTTTTGGGGGGGGTCTTGACTTTTTGTGTTCATCAGGATAAATTTTGTTTTATTGTTTTGCTTTTATTTTATTTTTATTTTATCTTTTTTTTCCAGAGTTGTACTCTAAGCAGAAGCAACAATAATTTATTTTTTTAAACACCTTTCTTTATAGCAGTGAATCCAATTTAGGACACCTGCTCTGACAAAACAACATATTTTCAATTTCCTTAATAATTGGCTTCTGCTGCTCGGAGAAAAATATAGCCCAAATAAAAAAACACTTTTATTGCACTGCAGATTAACCTCACTCTTTTGAAAAAAAGGGGGGGGGGTCTCGTGTTTTTGTTGTATTTTTCACATTTTTTTCTTTAATTTTATGTTTTTTTAAACTATGAAGCATTTGCAATTTGTGCTTGTCCTGGCCATCGCGGTCAACGTGTGGGAATGTGGAGACGCAAAATTCGGCGAGAGGGGAGAAATTAGCCCCAGGAGGAGACGATGTTACGACGGAAGCTTGCCCAAGCGGCTGAAGAAAAGGGAGCGAAAAGTGCTGCTTGACGGCAGCAGCGGCAGCGGAGAGGTTTGCCACAGGTTGTATCCCCGTGTGTCCTGCTGTCCCACCAGGAGAGCCGCCTATCAGATCCTGCACCGCAGGGATGCCAGGGTAGGTTAATGTCTATCTACCACGATGCATTTTTCTTCAAATTAAGGGGGCTGGGGTTTTACTGCTAAAACGCCTCGGGAGATGCATTTACAGCCGGCGTTCATTGTTATTCTTCCTCTTGTTGACGACACCTGAATTTGGGGATGGTCAGTGGAAATTGCCCTGGGCTATGCCGCCTCTGATTGCCCCAATGAAAAAGTCTTATTTTTTACTTTCCTGCAGGGGACATATGTGGACATATGATACCCAGTGGTAGGTGACCATCTTTGTGTGATTTAAATTATTACCCGTAAATTTGCCATGTGAAATCCCCATAAGTGACATATACTGTGTGTCTGTCCCGGTGTATTTATCATGGTTTGTACTTTTAGTCTCTTATGATATCGCAATAATGTCCTTTCAATCTTTTGATAGCAACTAATTTTGCTCCCATAGTTCACGTCTATCTTTTCCAAAAGGGGTTACCTGTGTCTGGTTCTGCTTACTTGTCGTGAAATTAAGTTAATAGCCTGTCTTTGTTTTTGTTTTTCTTTAATTTTATGTTTTTTTAAACTATGAAGCATTTGCAATTTGTGCTTGTCCTGGCCATCGCGGTCAACGTGTGGGAATGTGGAGACGCAAAATTCGGCGAGAGGGGAGAAATTAGCCCCAGGAGGAGACGATGTTACGACGGAAGCTTGCCCAAGCGGCTGAAGAAAAGGGAGCGAAAAGTGCTGCTTGACGGCAGCAGCGGCAGCGGAGAGGTTTGCCACAGGTTGTATCCCCGTGTGTCCTGCTGTCCCACCAGGAGAGCCGCCTATCAGATCCTGCACCGCAGGGATGCCAGGGTAGGTTAATGTCTATCTACCACGATGCATTTTTCTTCAAATTAAGGGGGCTGGGGTTTTACTGCTAAAACGCCTCGGGAGATGCATTTACAGCCGGCGTTCATTGTTATTCTTCCTCTTGTTGACGACACCTGAATTTGGGGATGGCCAGTGGAAATTGCCCTGGGCTATGCCGCCTCTGATTGCCCCAATGAAAAAGTCTTATTTTTTACTTTCCTGCAGGGGACATATGTGGACATATGATACCCAGTGGTAGGTGACCATCTTTGTGTGATTTAAATTATTACCCGTAAGTTTGCCATGTGAAATCCCCATTTGTGACATATACTGTGTGTCTGTCCCGGTGTATTTATCATGGTTTGTACTTTTAGTCTCTTATGATATCGCAATAATGTCCTTTCAATCTTTTGATAGCAACTCATTTTGCTCCCATAGTTCACGTCTATCTTTTCCAAAAGGGGTTACCTGTGTCTGGTTCTGCTTACTTGTCGTGAAATTAAGTTAATAGCCTGTCTTTGTTTTTTTTTTTTCTTAAATTTTGTTTATCAAGTGTCTTTCTTTACACAATCTGGTGCAACTCTAATTCAGCGTGTCCAATGCGCTTCGGCGTTACCATGGTAATCACTCGCCGATTTACGTTGCTTCTCGCTAGACTCCGCTACAACTGTCAGGAGAAATTGGTACTAGCTAAACCATTGAACCGTTTACTGAAAAAAGGTAGGACCTCGGTTGTACTTTTTTTTTTTTTTTTAACAACCAGCGAAGATTTTACCGGACCTGGGAGCTGATAGCGAGCTGTTTTTTGTTTTTTTTTTGTCGTCCGTTTAACAGCCATTCTCTCTCAGCAGCTTTTCGGAGTGAACGTAAAGGAATTTGTTTGCTTAAAGCGTTAAGGGGGGAAGCTCCATCAAATGTACAGGGCTCTCGCCTTTACCTAACCCTCTTGACCGTTATAGCATCGACGGAAGTGATGAGATAAGTGTTAAAATGTCTTGTAAGCTAAGGTTTTATACCTCTGCTTGGTTTGGGGGGGTGGGGGGCAGAAAAAAAGTGACTGTATGAGCCAAACTTGTAGCGGATTCCGTTGGATCCTCACCGGGCCATTCTCATGTAAACCACTCCTTGAGTCATTCAGTGGCTGGGTGGTATCTCACTTTGTGTTTCGACAAAAAGCCATATTGCATCATTTAATTTGCTCAAGTCATGCAAATAAAAGGGGGGAACCTGAATAGTACGAACTCGACTTCTCCTCCTCCCCACTACACTGCCCACACACGGAGCCCTTTCTGATTATGGCAAAAGAATAACAACAACACCATTATGTTTGTTGGTTTCGCTAATGGGAGAAGCTGGAGAACATCACTCTCCACCAGTCATCAGCCCTGTCTAAGTGTTAATGCCTTTGAGAGGGTGTGTGTCTTTCACTATATCCCCCTGCCAACCAACTTACACCTATTCCCAGAGGACAAGTGCTTTGTTACAGCTTAGTGTTGCCTACATCAGAGCTCTCCCCCTCTCTCTTAGTCTGTCTGACTATGTGAGGTTTGCAGAGCATCAGATATTCCTTGCAATTGAAAGACAAGTGATTTTTTTTTTTTTCTCGAGTGTCGCATTGTGTATTCATTTGTTTGTTTCGGCAATTTCGCCGGCAAAAGCCATTATTCACATGCTATCCTAGAAAGAAGTAATCATGTAACAGCTGTTATTCCACATTAAGCTATGTATTGCAGCTCAGTGTAAAGCCAGCTTTATAAAATGAAATGTACACATCTGAAATAGCCACTCTATGTTTCCTATTATGGCTCAGTTCTTGACCTGTTTTAGTGTGTCCTCAGCAAAAGTGCAACAGCTGAACCTCATTGCTATTTTCTCCCTGCTTTTGAGGAACATACTCACTGAGATTCAGAAAAAGACAACAAACAAAGGTCTACTTGTTCTGGTTTGGATGATGGCAACATTGGAGCCCATCCCAGCAACATATGGACACAGGGCATGGCTGAGAGAACACAAATGCTACTCTCCACGGACCTTGTGCCAGCCCATGGCACACGGAATCAATGGGCAATTTAGAGCAGGAGGGCAGGCATGCCCACAACACTATATGGCATGAGTGTAGAGGGCATGGAGACGGAGGAACACACCACACATACAGGATCATAGCCAGCCTGGAGCTCCCTTTCTGAGGAAAATGTCAACAGTTTGATAAAATGTAGAGCATAAATAAGATTCAGTTGATGTTTATGGAAACTCAGATAAACTGGAGTTTCTTGTCCCTCTTCAGTTAGTTCTTTATTCTGCCCTTTGTGATGAGAGACTTAATGTGTGTATGTCAGTATACTTTCAGGCAGACCCTCCGGGTTTTGCCAGAGGTTCTGCCACCTGTTGGGTAAACACAGCTCTGTACAACTTCTAAACAGAAAATCTTTTCCTCAGTTGCAGTTTGTTCTGCAATCAGAGTAAAGTGTAAGGCGTCCATATGTTGGCCTTGGGTCCACTGGTGTAATTGATTTCGACAGACTGCTAATTTGTTGATACCAGAGTGGGAACGATGTGTCTGTCTATCTCTAAATTGGTGTTTACACATGGACCTCACACAGAGCAAAGCATTACCAGCCTGCCCTGCCTGCCTGACTGCCCAAGCAGCACAGCTCTTGACCTAAAACAGATTACATTGTGTTTTATTACAGCTAATTTGTTATGTAAATAATCCTACTAATTTCTTTTGGATTAACTCTTTGTGTACTTTTGCGTAATGACCCTAAGTCCGGCTTTGAGGCTCTTACTTGGCTTCATTCATTTCATGCCCTGAGATCTGTCAGACAAGGGAATTATAATTTGACTTTAAGTGTTTGTGAACTTGGGTAAGTAGGCAGTGAATGAGAAGACTTCTCTATTTCTTTCTCCAAACAGACAAGGTGTTCCAACCTCAGTGTTTAACAAAGTGATATGAAAAGATATAGAAGTTGATATTATAGATGCGATATTGTGTTGTTAGGATAGTAAAGAGAAAGTGAAAATATCAGTGTACTTCGACATAAAAATTTCCGGTGACAGGGTTTTGATATAATTCAGTCTGTGTACATGAGATTGTAAAAACTCAAAAGAACGGTTTCAGTGACAAAATTACGAAAGAGGCAGTACCACCATTGTCAGTGAAAACTTGGAATGCCTTTGCAGTGTCAATGGTTGTGTGTTCATGCAGATCATGGTAGAGATGCTGCAGACTTTCACACTATTTAAGTGACTGTATCCCTCTTCATTCTTCATTCTACAGCTAAATCTATGAAAAAAAGAGTTGGTTACATTACCAAAACCTTTGCAATAACTATCCAAACTTAACTGCTTGTCAAATCTGTAGATAATGTAGAATATAAACAGATTCCAAGATAACATTGTCATTCAACATACGATGTGGCATGTGAATTGATGTTTTGGGCAGTAGGAAGCAGTAACAATCAGGTTTATAACATCTAGTGTTGCTTCACACCTTGCTGTCAACCAGAGACTATCTCACTTTGCATGTGACATTCAGTATGGCTACAAGGTGTTGTTAGCATACAGTTGCTATCTGAATGGGCTGTTGTATCTTGAGAGTAATTTTCTTGGGTAGAGATCGCTGCCTTTCTGTGTGGTACCTGGGGTGGGATTGGCTAATTTAGAGGTGTTAAATGGGAAAGTCTGGTGAGGGCTGGAAAGTGCTAAGGCATCTGTTTTTTACTGTCGGAACAATCTAAACATGTAATTAAAACCAATAATGTTACACATTACATGGTCTGATACAGATCTAACATTGAAAAAGTTATGTACAAACTTTTAAGAGCTAATATTTGCCTATAAAAGGTAATTTGGACGCTGATAATTTGTTATAGTCCTTGAAAATCTCAAAAAAGTGTCTTAAATTGTCAGGAATTTAAGATAATGAAGATTTGAAAATGCACACTACAATCTAAACTATCCCTGCTTCATAGTGTAATGTTTATCATGTTCATATCTCCAAACATCCAGCTAATCCTCAACTACCTGTTGGCTTGCCTGTGCCATGTAAAGCAAGAGATAAAAGTTAACAGCCCACTATTTTAATCAGGCATTGGTCCTTGTTGCGTGTGTTCTCCAGATTTTCTCTACCAACAACACCGAATGTGGACGTCTCCTTGAGGAGATCAAGTGTGCTCGCTGCTCTCCCAATGCCCAGGTATTGTTCCACTCCTTGGACATGGATAAGATGCCACACAGGGAGCCAGACCTGCCCCGGCTCTGCCAGGACTTCTGCCGCGAGTTCTACTACACCTGCAGGGGGCACATACCAGGTAATTACACAGATAATAATGACCATGAATGTTACTTGAATTACAGCTCCTGTGCGGTTACCTGGTGATGCGCAACCAAACATATACACATAACTAGAGGAAGTGAAAGTAAGCATACATTATACTTGTCTATTACAGTCTCTCATGCATTTGAAAAGAAACGGACACTTCTGATGTGATAAATTAAAATTCACATCAGTTCTCATTTCTCATTGAGACTCAGCCTGCACATGTAGAACTGGCAGATTTTTGGACTTATGCAAGAAGTGGTGCGTCAGTAGTCTGGTCTGTGAGTATTTATTTATCCAGCTCTTACCTCATCTGACCTCACCTCCATTTGTTGCTGAGCTTGTCTCACCCGTTTGCTTGCTTGCTGCCTCGCTCCTTGCTTTACTGTTGCACTTTGATGCATCAGTAAAATTACTCGCCACATACAGACACAACACCAGTTTGCTGATTAGTCTGCAGACTGATCCAGCATATTTGGTCTAGCAAATAACAGAACAATATTTGTGCTTTGTATTATACAGTATTCAGTCTAGCTGTGTTTATGGCACCAGGTGCAGAAAGTTTTGTTCTCTTGTTTCTGTTGGGTTTGTTTGGATCATGAAAGTTTATTTTAATCTTGCTAAACTTGCAAAGATTTTACTTTTTTGAAGACCTTGAGTGTAGTAACAATACACAGATTTGAGGCATTTCCTGACATGTGAATGGAAAATAATAAATTTGCAAAGGTGGATGTGAGAACAAATTTCTCACATGCACTAACAAAAGCAGGCCCAGCCTGATCAGTGTACCAGAAAACTTGACTGGAGCAGAGTGAACTATTTTATGACCTGTTCCTGGATACTGCTCTCCAGACTCAACTCCTGGAGCTGATTCTGTATTCGGGATGCATACGCACCCTAGTTGTGGTCTAGACATGACTGCCCGACTCTCACCTTCCTCAGACAGAAACTGTCACTTAAAAACCTGTGTCTCATGCTCTGCCATCAGTATGTTTTCATTTAAGTAGTAAGTTCACATGAATCTAAACATAGTTGAAGTGTAGTTTTGCTGACCCCTGTTGTCTCTCGCTATGAGCTATACTATGAGATGGCAGAATCCAAAGAACAGCGGAAAAAAATTCATTAATGCAACAGTTTTCCTTGTGGATATGGTACTGTTAAATGATAGGAACCCTTCTTCCCCCTGAAAGCATTTGGTCCTCAGAAGAATTTCCTTTGAAGGGATGCAAGATCACAGGTACCTGTGCCTTCAGAGTGCATACCAAACATGATCAAACACTTTTTGACTGTCTTTTCTCCTCCAGCCAAGTCTTCTTCCAATCTCTGTCGCCACAAACTGATTAGATCTTCTGAGATTTGCAAACAGAGTACAGTTTCAAACACACTTGTCTGCAACCCACCCACATGGTATGCTGCAGTTGAAGTCAAATATCAAACACATACATTCCATCTGAGTCCATCCGAGTCTGCATCTAATGGCCTGCTGGCATATCATGTACACCACTTGAACTACACTGAGGGTGGCGAATGGGAGTCCACAGAGAATAGGAAGAGAGAAGAAGAAGACTTGTCTGGAGTGACATTTCTTTCTCATAAGCTGACAGACATATGGGCTCAGAGACTCAAAGCAAAAAAGCTCAAGAGCGGAATCCAGAGAAGTATCCCCCCTCCCTCTGTCCACTGTCGTGCTCCTCCCTGCTCACCCCCCCCAACCCTCCACAGATCAGCATATGTGGTGACGAATGACACATTTATTTTTCTACAAAGGTTGTGTGTATGTAAAACTGCTGAAGTGCATCAAGATGTCAAGTACTTAGGGTGGCCCACCCAGGTTGCCCTGGAAGATAACCAGATGGAAGTATAACTTTAGCGCTGGGGAGCCGGGAATATGGACAGAGTTCTGTCTCTCCCTCTCACTCTCCTTCTCACCACATCTCTCTGTCCTCTTCTACGCTCTCTCTATTTCTCACTTATCTTTTTTCTTTTGCATGCTCTTCCTCTTCTTCTCTTTTACTACACTTTTCCAGTCTTCTTTGTTGTTAAAGTTTGCTGATTTACAATACCTAACAGTTATTTAAATACAAATAGATTAATTAAATTAAATCCTTTTGGAATTATATGCACTATTTGCATAAACGGAAACACTTCTGTTGGCATTTTTATCAATTTAAATTGTGGATCTGGATCTTATCATGCAAGGCAGTGACAGTGAATATAACCACACACATGAACAGACAGTATGACAAGTCCTTAACTTTTGCTTATTCAAACTCCTGGCCAAAAGTTTTAAAATTAAACAGTAGCCTTTACAGTTTCCATAACTGTCGTCCTGCTCCCATGAAACTTCCTACTAGCCCTTGATTAGGCCGTGTACGTAGCCCCTATTTCTCCGCAAAGAAATTTACTGCCTTGACTCTCATTTCTGCCTAGAGGCCTCCTACCCTCCCTGCACTCCTCTTCTCTTATATCTTCGTCCCCTGTTCACTCATCCCCCCACCCTGCACCCGAGGTCCCCAACCAGCATGGTTAAGATAACTGCAGACACAAGTGGGTGGGTGGTATAGCCAGAGATGTGTGTGTGTGTTTCTATGTGTGTTTGATCTTCATGTTGTGTTTAGATGTTTGAGGGGATATCCTATCACCTCTAGTATTTGGTGCGGTCAGCAGTTGCGGTTGGTGTGTGGCAGGAGAGGGAGATGAAAGGAGGGACAGGGAGAGTCCTGTTTGTGTTTTTATCACTGGTGTATTTGCTCTCCTCTGTCCTCTGAGGGACTGACTAAAGGAAACAATATTGGTAAGATTGTTTTATGTCGCAAAGGGCCTCTGAGACCCACTGAGCTCTTTTTTTTTCCGGGAATAATGTTGTGACTGCACTGACTGGAGGCGTAGCTGTGTGTGACTACCACGTTTACGCAGATCACTTTTGCTCTAGCAATGAAACATTTTAGGTAAACACACAGGTTAGAGGAAAATAAGAAATTATATGATGGCAGTTTGACCTTGAATTCACATGCCAAATTAGTCAAATATAGTCCGTCAGTATTTGGGAACATCAAGTCTTTGTTTGGCAATACAAGCAAAGAATATCTTTCACCCTGAAAACATTTTTGTTTGTTCAAATTAACATGCCATATTTAACAAGTTGATTATTTCAATTTCATTTCCAATGCTGTACCAATGTGTTGCTTAGTAATGCAAAACAGTCAGACCTGTTTGAAGGATAGAACAAGTGGTCATAGAACAGGCAATGTAGTTGGAATGTAGTTGCATGTTGTAGTTGTTTTAGTTGTTAATTTGATTGGGTTTGTGTTGGGGTGTGTTCAGGTTTTGTGAGCAGAGCCTCTAGAACAGCTGGATGAGGGGAATATGACTTTACTCTCTGAAAGTCAAGGCTTTGTGATTTATGATGGCATGTCTAGACGTCAATACCTGGGTTTGGGTTCTGTATATACAGTGTTAAGTTGCATAACATAAAGGAAAGGCTTCATCGTTGTTTTGTCCCCTTTATTCATAATGTAAATTTAATCCAGTAAAAAATGATACTTTTGACCAGAGTTTAAATGGGACATCCAGTTTAATACTTGTTGTAATCATACAGAAGGCCGTCCTTGCTTTGTATCTCATGTCTTTCACAATCATGTTATACTGCCAGTGGAGCATATATTGGGGTGAAGGTATACAGTATATCGTCTTTTTCTAGATATAGTATCCTTCTCAAGAACTCTACTTTGTGGATGTCACTAAACAACAAGACACCAAGCCAACCCTAAATTGACCCATGAGCCAGCTGATGTATTATATCTTTAGTGCCAAAGAGAGAAAATGGCAGCCCTGATCACGTCTGATTTTGTACTGGGTGTATTTTCTAATTCTTTATGTTATACTGCAGCTGTCCACCACCAGAGCGAACTTGATGTGTCTTATAGCCACTTGCAAGGTGTTGTTATCCATTTCCAATAGGCTTTCCATTTCTTGTTCTCCCATTAGCAGTTAGTGTAAATTTATCAAACACTGGGAGCTGGTATATACTGACACTTGACACAAGTTTTAACAAACTAAAGTAGCTATTATTAAATGAAGGGATCCTCCAGATGGAGTGAATGTAACCTCATCATTCACTACTATGTTGCTGAACAGACCCCAAAGAAAGCCAGGCTCAGAGTTTTCTTCCAAAGGAATTCATTGGGACAAGTACACAAGCATCATTTCATGAATCAAAATAATGACAGTGTAAACTAAAATTGAGAATGCAATATTTTTGCTCTCTGGAGGAGGCATAGTTCACTGCAGAACCCTGTCTAATCTGTGATCCATTTGGTTTGGCCCACTTTCTTTTCACTTGTTCATTTTAGCCCAGTCTAGCCAGAATTTGGTTTGGCTCATCAAGAATAACTCCAACCCTCCCTAACACACAAGCACATCACATCCCTTCTCTCTTCCTCTGTCTCTCATTTATTCTTTTGTTCTCTCTTACGCATAATTATGCATGTACATACATATAGTACAGCTGCAATACACTACATAAAGTGCCATAAAAACAACATTAGGAGAATATTCATCATATTTTCTGGGTTTAGCTGGCTACATGAGCCCAGTTTATGATCTCATTTAACCATGCAGTACCTACAGTAAGAACCTTTGTCTATGTCTGTATCTGTTGTGTATTTGCTAGAACTTTTCCAAGCCGATGTGGATGAGTTCTGCCAGTACTATGGAAGGAGAGATGCCAGTCTATGCTTTCCAGATTTTCAACGAAAGCAACCACAAGGGCAAGATTCCAACTACTTGGGAGATGAGAAAATAGAAGATATCAGCAGGTTTGTAGTCTGACTTTTACCATGTTTTATTCCATTTGAGGATTGAGTTACACTATGGAAGATGTGCACATCATTATGTTGAATAATCTTTGGCTAGTTCTTGAATGTCTTTCAGCCAAGTGAAGTTTTCAGGTTTCATTAGTCCTTATGTGTTCAGATTCATGTCAATCAGTCGTGATTTTTATGTTTTTGTAGAAACAGGAATAGCCTCTGACACATGTTCTGGGTTTACTGGTCCATTTTGACGTAGTCCATACTTTCAGTCAGAAATGCCGTGCCCTTTCTCCTATAATCCTAAAGTTTGTCCAGACTGCTTTTGCTCAGCTTTGCTCTCATAATTAAAATGCCTATCCTGCATCATTTTGTTTGCCTCCCTCACTGCAAAGGTCTGTACATCACAGAGGGCTTTGCCCTTTTGTCCACGGGGGGATGCCTTTCATCTCTGATTTCCCTGAGGCAAGAAGGCCAAGCAGCATGTGCACCTGAATAGCAGCAACCAACATTCAGTCAAATAATTTCTAACAGTTAGAGTCAAGGGCTCATTTGTTGCTTTTGTGCCTTATCTGAGAGGTCTACTCAGGTAAATGTAAGTAAGCAGGACTTTCATATGTTGGAGGCTGGGAGTAACTGCCAAAATTCAGTCCAGCTTATTGGCTAACATTATGGCCTTTTTTTGGAGCGGAGCTCAAATGTTCATGTGCTCCTTGTGCAATACACAGAGGGAGTGGTTGTGCACTTTTTGATATTTTCCTGGCTGGTGGTGTGTTACTCATCCTGGGAACACAGAGAAAACAGGATGGGACAAGAAAGAGCACATCATTATAAATATCAGTGGGTGCGTTACTTGGTTATGGACGGGTATCAGTTTCTCTTATCGCCTTTAAAATTGATTTCCTCTGCACCCAAGTGGCTGTGTGGGAAAGTGGGAAAGCTGCAAAGGTTCTTTGTCTTGTCTCTACAGGTTGGTCAGATACCTGCACAGTAGAGGGTAGACGTGGGAGGGTCAGTGTGAAACTCCTGCACTAATTTTGCCAGATCTCTTAAAGAGACAAAGTTGACGAAGCACACAAATTAATGCCTTTTTAGGACTGAGTAGGTGTCTTTGAATGAAGATGGATAGATGGGCACGAGAGAATTGGTGAGAACAGGTGGTTGTGAGGGAGTTCAGTAATGCTGAGAGGAGAAAGAGGTTTAGTAGTCCTATAACATTTCATGGCTCTGAATAAAATACTAAATATGTGTCCAATGCATCCTTAGGATGTGATAATCTGCAAACCTGCTGATGACTTTCACAGCCTAAAGTCACAACCAGCCAGACAGATGTACATATGACACTATCTGGTGTATGTTGCAGAAGATTTGATGTAGGGAACAGTGGATCTGGGGAACATAGTCAGACTTTGTCACTTGGATTAAAGGCTGCAGATGGGAAACACTGTGTACCTGGTGCCCTCAGATGGGTATATAATCAGCAGAAAGCTTTCATACAGCACACAAGTTCTTACACCTGAGAGATACTGGTAGGAATTAGACATGATTTTTGTTGTGCATTTAAATGTGTTTACTGGTTAAGAATGCATAACAAAAGTAAAATAAACAAGAAAAGCATTCATAAAACATACATAATCCTCCTCCAACTGAAATCATGAAAATAGCTTAGAACAACTGTGTGCAGTGGGCTGTCTGTGGTTCAAGCTGGTGCATAGTAGATTGTGCAAGACATTGTCTATCTTTACACCTAAATTGCAGCATGTTTGGATTGCCATTTACACTCCCGCTCCTGTGTTTTTCCTCCAACCTTAGTGAATGGCAAGACACCAAATTAATAAACCAGCAAAGGTGAGAAGAACCTCACTGGGCCTTAGCAAAATGCCTGGTCTGACTTCCAATTTCAAAACCAAGGCATAAGATTGAATCAGCACACATAATAGAGTTGTTGTTTTTACAGCCCTAGACAGCAAAGTGACAGGTATTTAATTCAGATGATCAGTCAGATGGCTGTCAATGGTAATGATTGTGAATGCCATAAAAATAATTTTAGGTTAAACTGTTGTTATATCTTATTGCTCATTATTTTACACTTCCTTCCAAATTCTACTACTTCATGTTCTCTCAGGCCCTACCTTATAACTGGTTTAATCACCGCCACCATCAATTTCTGATCTTCTGTATCTTCCTTGTTACCCAGGAAACACAAACACAACTGCTACTGTGCCCAGGAGGTGTTAAGTGGTCTGAGGCAGCCGGTGGCTGTGGTGCACTGTGGGGATGGATCTCAGCGGCTCTTTGTCCTGGAGAGGGAGGGAACTGTCAGGATACTCAACCATGACCTTGAGCTAATCAAGGAGCCCTTCCTGGATATCCACAAGCTGGTGCAGAGTGGTCTGAAGGTAGGAATGAGCCTGTCTTCATAGTGTTAACTTTACTGAAGAAATTGGTAGTATGATAATATAGATTAAATTTGAGCACAGTTGTAAACAAGAGAAAGGAAAGCCACTTGGCTGATGGAGTATGAAATATTTCATTTACATTTCTAGAGTAGGGAAGAAATTTGGTAGAGCCTTAACCCTAGTCTTTACAGCGCAACTGTTTGCACCTATGTAAACGTGTGAGGAACATCTCCAGCCAAGACAAATCCCCTGAAAGTGGTGCCTGCTCACTATTAGCATTCAATTATGTAATTACACCAAACAAGCAGCCATTCATCAAATCTGATCGCAGCTAATCATTACGCTATTATCTGCTAATTAACTGTACGTACAGCACACATTGTGCTCACTTCTAATTTTCTGCTAATTCTCACAAGATGGGTTAATGGCTTTCTTAATCTCTCCCATATTGTTCCTTTAAGGTTTCTAATATCATGGTGACTTACTCAATACTTTATATAGTGACTAACTTAATACACCACACAATGATAGTTAAACAAATGCCTCTCAGGTTTAAATTGCAACCTTGTCTAAACTCTTTTTTCACTTCAACAAAAACATTTTAATCAGATATCTGTGATACCTTTTACCCTCTCTTGCTCTCTTGGTGTGAAATAATGGGGTCTTAGTAATATATTCAGTTTAGAGCCAAAAGTCTATGCCTGAATTTCTAACAGGAAGTAGCACCGATGTAGCATTTACCTTGTTGGCTTGACCCCATACATGATAGGATGTCAGGGGGCAAGCAAAACATGTATTTTACTTCTGTTTGGTTTTGCACCCTATCTGAGAAAACTAAACACAGACAAAGCAGTAAAAAGAAATAAAGGTGCACATGAAGTATCTTTTCTCATTTATATCTTTTGAGGCTGATGAGCCAGATTTTTGGAAATTGTTATGAAAGTTGTGTCACAGAGTAGCTGTATTTTCAATAAATTGTGTGTTGTGGTGCTAGTTCTTGAAATTTTATCTTTTTGACACTGGAAATATTGCATGACTTAGACATAAATTATTTATAATATGACACACAGTATACTGTAGCTCTAAGAATTCTCTCTGGATATATCAGTTGCAAAGACATTGTAATCTTTGTTGTAATGTATTATTATATATTTTTTAATCATTACTGCATCTCAGTTTTGAATTTTAAAATTGTTTAGGAATTGTTTAGATCGCACGAGGAGATGGGGTAGCTGGGATGTTTGGGGGGCACACTCCCAGACAGGAAGTTTATCTATCACGCATGCCTCCTGCTGCTCCACTGATAAGACCCTTTGCTTACAAGGAGTCAAACAGAGCACAGCATTTGACTATGCAACTGCCCCTTGCAGGATGCTATCCCTGCTCTGCTCAGCTTTCTTATCATTGTTCAATCCAAGCTGTTTGTGGATAATTCATCATTATGACAATTAGACGTGGCTCAATCCCCCTCACGCCCCAGGAGTCCTATTCTGTGATGCTGGCTGCCAGAACGGGCTCCCAGCCACATGGGGAGGATAGGACCAGGGGAGGGCTAAGGTGTTTACTGGCAGCATCAACAGGATGGAGCTGCCTTTATACAGAGAGAGGAACCCAGGCACCCAGGAGACAGGGCAGATAACAGGTTTATCCTTGGCCCCATGCACATGCTTTGATTGTAATGTTCTGTGTTTCCTCCGGCTCCTCTGTCCCCCTCCTTCCATGGATCGCCCTGGTGCCAATTAAGCTGAACTGCACAGAAACAATGCTGTGCTCTGGTGGTGTGTTGTGGGCTCCTAGCTGCGCTGTGGGTGTTCTTCTCCTGAAATTCAATCTCTATACTCCAGTCCCCCGCCGCACCATCACCAACACACACACACACACGCACACACACAATTCACACACATACTACCCATGTCATCATCATAGTGGTCTCTCCAAAACTGATGTACATTTGCACACCTCTAACATGATGGTGAATTGTGGATAAACCTGATTGGACAGAGTTCTTTGACAGGATATGCTTCAGAATTGCTGTATGTAGCAGATTTGAACTGTACTACAAGCTGGCCAAAATTGGATTTTTGAATCCAAAAAAAGAAGACTATTTGAGATTATAAATATGTAATAAAGATTTAATTACTGATATTTGTATTTTACACATATACAGATAAATAAATCAAACATTTTTGTCAATGATGCATACTGAAAATTTTAGTTATAACTGTCCGTTTTTTTTTTTTCAGTATTTCATACATTTCTACTGCAGCGTTCAGCCATTTACACTCCCACACGAAACACAGCAGAAGAGATTTGGAAGCACTGTAGTCAGTTAGTTTGCTTGTTTATAAAACATGCAATACAAAATAAAAACACAACAATTACATCTTAAAGTCTAAACAATACATACAGTTTTGTCACCACATGAATGACAAGGATTTGAACACAATTAAAAATTACACAACTACAATTACCCTTTCCTTGAACTTGTTTGGAGTTGCTCACAAGACAGTGCTTTTGAAGATGCAACAGTTAAAGCCAAAAGCGATACTCTTTGATATACGTATAAATCTTCCCTATATCCTGCGGTGTATAGTGTTTTTTTAGACTCTGACGCTAAGCTTCAGCCTCAAATTCAGCCAGTAAATTGCACTGTACAGCTTCAAGAAAGACACTTGAGAGTAGCACGTGTGATAGTGACAGTGAGTTTTATAAATGGAGACATCTGTGAGTAGCACCCCAACGCTGACAGTCCACTGACATGTGTTAGCCTGTGTAACAGGGGTGAGGGGGGCCTCCAATAAAATATTTCACTCTTAAAACAAATAAGTCACAGCATGTTATTCTTTCTGTCTGCTGCTCTGCACTGTCAGCGGCCATCAGAGGCTCAGGGCTGCTCCCATACAGACTAAAATAAGTGGCCTTACTCATCTTCACTATTTACTCTGCCTAGAAGCAGGGGTGGGGTCATACTCATGTTGATCTCACTATTATCCTCAGACAGTGGGATGTCTGCTCATGAAAGCCAAAGTGCTTACACAAATGTAGCAGGCAAAAAAAACCTTCTTTCTATGAACTTTATGGCTCAGATGATGGATTATATCTTATTCTTGGTTGGTGGGAGGATTACTCTATCATGAGACTGCCGTGTACTTGCCATAGGATTTATGTATTAACAGGTGGAGGGGTTGCAATGGATATCTGACTGTGTGATTCTTATTGCACAAGACAAAAAGCAGAGAATACTACACAGGAGTTGTCTGTATTGTATGTGTGTGAGGGAGTTGTGAGCATACATGCTTCAGGTGGTCTATGAGTGAAGGGCGTAGACATTGTTTTGCTTCAATCAATTCATGTGGAATGTCTTTTGGTGAAGGAATGCCCATGAGCCAGTGAGGAAGGATCAAAAGGTTCAGGGTAACAATGCATGAGCCAATACATGCGTCACCAGGACTCAAAGACAGCTGCCCCTGCAGAATTGTAAATCGTAGCATTGTGTGTGTCACTGTCTCCGCCACTCAGACAGGGTCAGCATTCCATGCAATGCACCGTGTGATGTGAGATAACAACCGCTCCTCATCGCTGCACCTCACTTTCCCAGCTTTCTGTGGAATAACGCCAACACTTTGACAGTGCCAAAGCCAGAGCCCCAGAGAACAGAATTGGAGGGAAAAGAGGAATGCAGAGGCAGGTGTTTGTGAAAAATGAAGAGATAATACCTCTTGAGAGACTCAATCAGAACCCCTTGCCTGAATGTGGAAGAATGATGGCAGTCATAAAAAAGACAAAGATGTTGTAGCGGAAAATGGAGAGAATGTGTTTTAAGTTGACACAACAGAGTCATTTGTATAGTTTGATAGAGGTTTGGAGATGACAGGCACTGTAACCAGCAACATTAACATCTGTTGTTTAGAAATAATGTCCCCACAACAGTCAGGGAGCTATAAGATGAAGGTACAGTCTATGTAATGAAGCACTGAATCTTGTAGCCTACCCCTAAATCTTCCATCATCTTCATGCATATATTCTGTTGATTTAAAAAAAATCAAATTTAATGACATAAATAATGGAGCATAACACAGCATAAGTGCACACATCATTTTAGCTGATTAAATGTACTGTGACACAAGGCAGAACTAAATTCATAAATCTAAGTGAAAACTTTAAATTAACTTTAACAACGGACAATATGTCAAACCTATACTGTGTACATTCTCTAAATTAGCTTGCTTATACAGCATATTAGTTTTTGAGCTGTGCAAAGAATATCTTACCTACTGCAGCTTTGGCAGCAGTTTTACCATGATCAGATCAGGTTGGCATTTTGTCTTTTTTTAATCAAGGTATTTCCTTGGATTGGCTCTGCAGTGAAAGGCTCTCTGATGCGGTGTTTGTTTCCTATGGCTCTGGTACCAGCTCTCCTGTTCGCCTGCTGCTGAAGGAGCTAGTCATTAGCAAGGGAGCTAATATTTCAGCCCATTTAACCACTGTGTATCTTGGTGGTCCCCCTTTGGCTCCGGATCTAGGCCTCTTTAGAATTGTGGTTTTTGACCCACTCCCTATGGTGAGTTTATTTTGGGGATGTGGGTCATTGCATCTCCAAATCCAACATATGGATCCAGCATTTCAAGGTGAGGTGGAGAATTTCTCTTCCCAAGATGAAACTTTTTTTACATTCTTTGGCAAAGTGCAGTCACCTCAGCGCCAGCTAACATGCAGCTGTATAGTGTGCTGCATCCACTCCCACATAACTCCTTTTTTATTTGACTTCAATGATTTGACATTTAGTAGTACTCAAACATTTTTGCAGAGGAACTCTGTCTTTTGGGGTGGAGATTTATTTGTCAACTTCCACAGCATTTCACTTTATATTCAGATTTATAGAACCCCTGTGGCTTTTCATGTGGGGCTTTGTTGTTGCTCATCTGTACTTCAAGTACATTCCTTTGCAAAGAGTCATCTCTTTTGCATTCGCATGTGGCCTATGTCACTGCTGTGTTCGACTGGGCCGGGCCTAACGCCATCCATACACAACTAGGAGATCCAGTGCACCAATTTATTATGTGTGTTCCTTGGCCGGTTACATAGAATACACCTATGCAGAGCCTGCCACTGTAGTCAAAACCAAGATATATTTTTTCTGAATTCCTTTTGTTTTACTCTTTTGAGAGGGAATACCTGAAGGATGAGACAGCTGTGTTAAGTGTGTTAATTGACATGATGTGTCTTTGTTTTCCATGAGTAAGATAGCTACTTCTGCATGACGCTCACTTTTGCTTTTTTTATTACTAAGTTAGTGAAAGTAAAAAGAATCAAGCTGTTTTGGAGGGATACAATCACACAGGAACCACTTTATAAACATTCTTCACACCTAAGCCTAGCATTCTGCTCATTCTTTTGTCAAGAAGAAATAGTGAGAGAGAGTACAACATAAATAAAGGGCCGACCTGGCTTGCCTTGCCTAGGGAATGAAATGCTATAGCTGATTATTACTGCTAACTATGATGGGAGGACCACCAGGGTAGTGACAACTGATGTAGCTGCCTCCGGGGTGAGACAAAGGTTTACATATTACACAAGCAATTTAGATGTTTTCTAAACATGTTGCCAAGACAGTGGGAGTTGGCAGCCTCTTCCTTGTTTAGGTTTTCTTTTTTCCTCTTTTACTTTGCCCCCCCACCCAAGCCCTGAATTTTGCATGGATTTTGTGTAAACCGGGAAAGAGCGAGGGGATGGGGAGCAAAAAGCATGGACTGAAGCACTCTGCACTTTTGTGCTCTCTATGAACTGTGAGTGAGCTAATAAATTCTTTCAGCCACTCAGCGTAGCATTCACGGATATCCCCCAAAGATTACACACACAAATCACTGCACAATGGAGGCCACCGGGAGGGCCTGGGCGTCACAGGGGCCCCCGACCCTGAGGACAAGCGCACATAACCAGGCTGCAGAGAAGACTGGGCAAAGGCGGGGGGTTGTAGAGGAGGTGCAGCTCTACCCAGAGTCAAATGCTTTATAATAGTTGGTAATGGTATATTCAAGGAGTTTGGTGAAGGTGTGAAGTAAAACAGGCGAAGGGTAGAAAAAGGAAGAATGAGAGAATGGCAGGGGTGTGAAAGGGAATGTGATGGATAAATAAAAAAAGGAGATTAGAGAGGTTGAAGAATTAAAGGGGATGGGGGGGTGATGGGTGTGGAGGGTTTGCATGTAGTGGTCCTGGTGATGATGAAGATGACCGAGGGGGGTGATTCCAACCCCACACAGCCGGGCAGAAGCCGAGGAGGGACATAATTAACTCCTGGATCTTTTGTGTTTCTCATCTGACTGCAGGGTGGAGATGAAAGGGGCCTGCTAAGCCTGGCATTCCACCCCAATTACAAGAAGAATGGCAAGCTCTACGTCTCCTACACCACCAACCAAGAGCGCTGGGCCATTGGACCACACGACCACATTCTCCGTGTGGTTGAATACACCGTTTCAAGGTAATGGGAGAAGTGTGTGCCAAAGCTGCCTTAAATATGGGTTGCTCAATGCCTGAAAGGACACCAAAACCTCAACTGCCTCACAGTCTACAACAGCTGATTTATCTGTTAATCACTGTGGATTATTATAGACTGGACATGCTTTTCTTTTTGCAAAGTGCACTTTGCAAAACTTATTTTAACCCATCTATAATACAAAAACACAGTTCAAAGGCAAAAGGCATTTTACAATTCAATTCAATTCAATTGAATTTCACAGTTATGTATAAGGTGAGTGAAAATTCTCACAATCTGCTTTTGAGTACATGTTTTCATTAATCTACTCATTTCTGAGTAGTGTAACGTGTAAAAAATTAAGAAAGATAAGAAACTTTCTGATCACAGAATCCTGGAGGGATTGATATTATTGACTATTCAATCCAACAACATTGATTAGACACATTTTTGCCAGAAACCATGTTAATCACAGTAAATACGAAAGCTTATAGGGAGTCACAGAGTCATTTTTCTAAAGATGCACTGAAAAAACTTTGGTCTTATGGGGATTTAGAATGTAGGTCAAACACCCCATCAAAATACCTTTCAGTGTTTTGCTGTATATGTGATGACCGTGCATTTGCAACACTCAACTTGATGACAGCAGTACTTTGCCTTTTGCTGTGTAGATACTTAATACTCCTTTCACAATGACCTGTGATTAAGGAAACAATAATTTCTCACGAACATGTTTATGTGTTACATTTTAATTTACATAATCACAGTTGTATGTTTGACTTAATGATCTAATCTTAATTATGGTCTTGGCGCGCAGTCTTTGTGACTGCAGTGTATAGTCCTTAATTTTAGGGTCCAATAGAAAAATGACAGTTAAAATATTTGTTGATAGTTTAAGAGAGTAATTTTTTCTTTGGCAAGCTGCTTTTTAAAAATTGCAGGACTACCCAAAATAAAAGATTAAATATTTGTTGCTGATACTGTGAAGCCAAACCCTTACTTTGCACCAGGAATTGTGCAACATTTTGAAGCCTGTGTTACATCTTCAGGCTTCTACCCACTGTCTTTGCCTTAATGAGGCAATGCATTAGATTTAGACTAAATGTCTCCAGACAACAGAGTTTTTAAACTAATTTAATGGATTTTTTTTTTTTTTGAAATGTCATGTCAGCATTTCTTATGCATGCCATGGTATCATTTTACCCACCAACAGAATTATTCTTTAAAGTCGTTAGAGAAAATCAGAGTGTGGACACATTTATAAAATGGCTTACGTTGCATATTTCATACCATTACATTTCTTCAGTGGCCTTTACCCCAATTGAGATACAGTTTTGCGCCAAATGTGGGGCATCTAAAAACCACCTAGCAAGACCATACAGTGTATGGCTTTGAATAGCTTTGAATATTTATATGAGACTGCATTGAAAGTATAGGTATAGAAATGTTGTGGATACTCCTGATAAATAATAGTCACTTTGATGTAGCAACCCTAATTTTTGCATCGTGATGACAGAAACCAAATGACAAAGATGTTTAATGTTTTCTTCAGGAAAAACCCAAACCAAGTGGACACCAGGACGGTCCGGGTGCTAATGGAAGTAGCAGAGCTGCACAGGAAGCACCTAGGAGGCCAACTGCTTTTCAGCCCTGACGGTCTGTTGCATATCATTTTGGGAGATGGCATGATCACCCTGGATGACATGGAGGAAATGGATGGACTGAGGTGAGATCACGATTCAGAGGATCATGCATAAATGATCGAGTGCTTTTGTATGCCCCAAGAATGAATCTTTTTATAGCTTGTATCATCGTGAAGGTGTTTTTTGTTTGTGTGTTTGAATGCAGTGATTTCACAGGGTCCGTTCTAAGGGTAGATGTGGACACAGACTGTTGTACATCACCCTATTCCATACCACGGAACAACCCATACTTCAACAGCACCAACCAACCTCCTGAAATCTTTGCCCATGGATTACATGACCCAGGCAGGTGAGTGAAACATTTGATGAAAAACTTCAGTATAATTAAACTGAAGGACTTAACAGCTGTTCCTGGCAAAAAAGATCCACCCTTCAAAATTGGGCAACTAAGACTGATTCAAACTTTTACAGGCTTTTGTTCAGTCAAACAATGAGTAGCTTTCATAGCAATTATCCTAGTCCGCTGTTTTATTTCTGCTGTTTCTTGGAAAGAGTTTCGTAAACTCAGGCTATTCTTATGCCAGCTTGCCCCCTTGTAATTGGATGGTGTCAAGATATGACATCTGTTTCTCCTGTTTTCATCCCTGGTATTCTGTACTGTAGGTGTGCAGTGGATCGGCTTCAGACGGACAATGGAAGTCTCCTAATCCTCTGTACAGATGCAAGTGGCAAAAACACATCATCAGGAAGAATACTGGAGATTACTAAGGGGAAAGATTATGGTGGGTTACAATTTCCATGAGATTTTCCAAAAATGTTCAAAATATTTACCTTTTCTAAGTTAGGGAGGAGTTCATTATTTTGCAATGTTAATGTATCTCATGATTTAAAAAAAAAACTGAATGCAACCTTCGCCTGAGTTTTGTTTGATAGCATTACGTCTTGAGAAAGAAATGAAAATCCATTAACCTCTTGGATAACCTTTCACATTTATTCTGCTGGAAATGACATCTGTTTTTACAAATGTCTATCATTTTGTAAGAACACTGAGACAGTGAAGGTTAAATGTAAAAATGATGTGATCGAGAAAGATTTCCCCCTTGTGGAGTGTAGAGTTGCCAAGAGATTGTGTCCACAAGTAAGATTTAAAACTGTCAACAACAGTAACTGTCAAGATGATGGTTTAGCATTGTTGAAAACACAGCTGAGTGGGGCCTAGTTCTTCTCACATTGAGAAAGTAATAACACCAGTGCCTTGACAATGCTTAGCCTACTTCTATTTACAGAAAAACAAATTACTACTATTTGTTCCAAATTACAGTGGGCTAGTTTTTTTTTCCACAATGAGTGTTGCTTTGGCAACCCAAATTAATCCTTCAACCTTGATCTCCAATTCAATGTGTGTTCTTGTCACAGACCACCTCTCACTTGGCTAGATCCCTGATTTAGCCAGTTAGCCAAACTCCAAAACGATTACAGTTGGGAAATGAGCACACCAAGTCATGGATCATAAATTTTTAAAGACAGCAAAACTCCATTCATATTTACCCTTGCCAATACAATTGTAATCATAAAAACATGCAACATCACACTTATGAATAAAGGATTAATACATTTTCTTCCAGTTTTGAAAAAACAAATATTAAAATTATAACTTGACTGCCAGGGAAGAAGTCTTCAATTATGTTGCTGTCCCATTTAAAACAAGATTCACTCTTTCTTCTTTGTTCTTATAGAAGTGAGTGTCTCTAATAGGAACCACACAACCATTATGTCTAATGGACAAACAATACAACACTTACTATAGACATAAATTATAATAAGCACTTTAATATGTCAGTTGATTGCAAACCCTGAAGAATGCAGATTGATGAATATTGTGATTAATACATTGTATCTCAGCAAGATTGAATATATTACTTCTTTGATAAAACTGCCGGTAATGCGTGCAGTCAGCATATGGTAGTAATATGCATGGATGACAAGCAGTGGGATAATGAGAAGTGCCTAAATCAGACTTTTACATCATTGTCCCTCAGAAAATGAGCCTTCTGTCTACGACCTGCAGTCCAGTGGAGGGGCACCACCTGTGGGAGGCTTTATCTACAGGGGATGCCAGTCAAGAAGACTGTATGGCAGTTATGTGTTTGGAGATAAAAATGGGTAAGAAAGGAAAAGGGCTGACTGTTGAAATACTACTGATTAATCGTGTAACTGAACATTAAGTTGCTGTATGTTGTGAAATCTAAATAGACTCCCTGCGTACTCGATGTCAGAAAGCTGGGCCCTCCTTTATTATGATACATTGTACCAGCTTTAACTAGTGACTACTGGTGTTCAAGTTCAGTTGATTCATCAGTTATCAGAAACATCTTCATTCTTTTTGAGATCAACATGACTCTTCCTTCTCTTCTCACACTGAAAAATGTATCCTTTGCATCGGCATGTGCCAAAGTAAACACAAAGTTCCGTGCACGTGGGGGAAAACAAGTTTGTTTTCAGTGTGTGGTCGGTTAATTCTGTGCCTCATTACAAGTTGAGGGCATATTGTTGTGGCTTAGTGAAGGGTTCGGCATGATGTTTGTTTTGAAACCAAAAGCCGAGGTCGAAATAACACCATATGGGACATTAGGTGGAAAAGGAAGATGGGTCATTGACACAATGGGAAGTTGTCCTTGGTTCCAAATCTCAACTCTAACTCGGACAATACAGCTGCAAATTGCAGTGTATATCTCACTTGTATATTTATAAATGTAAGAAATGTGCATGTCATGTAGAGAATATACTATACAGTATCTTCTGACCGTCTACATGAGATATGCTGACAAAGCAGTGGCTGTAGTAATTGACCTGCTCTGCGTGTTTTGTTTGCCTCAGTAACTTGCGGATCCTCCAGAAGTCTACATTGTCAACATCGACAAGTGGGGAACAGTGGCAGGAAAAAGCTCTGTGTCTGGGCTCAGCTGGCTCCTGTGGCTCTATGCTTGTGGGGCACATCTTGGGTTTCGGAGAGGATGAACTGGGTTAGTATGGCAACGATAAGAAACCTACACAGTTACACAGATTTTCTGTTTTCTGTCTCTTCTCGGATTCTCAGTCTTGCTTTCCATCTTTTTTTTTCCTTTGTTTTGTTCTTCCTCTCTCTATCCAGACGAATGACAGCTACGTGTTAACATATTTTCTGAAGTTACTCTGGGGTTTTCACAACATGAACCCTTGAAGGCTTGTTGACTTCAAATGACAGATGTCAAAACTATGGAAAAATCATGGCTTAGAGTCAGTTTGTTGTATATTTATCAATGGTTCATATATTTACATTATGATGTGGAATTTTCCTGTTGGTTATTTATCAAGGTGTTTGTGACATTTTACTTTAATAGAGCATAGAAACACGATTGAAAATCTAAGAAAGTTACAAAACCTAGCCAGCAGGGACTGACATTCAAACTAAAGGGAAACTGAGGTACGTTTGACTTTACCTCTATGGCACATTCCCAACAGGATATTATATAGTATATATTACCTCGCCGATTAATTGTCATTTCCATAAGATAGCAATGATACTCCAAAAACCCACTTATTGTATCGGGCCACCTACAAGGCAGTGTTTTCATATGTAGAGAGATGTGTTACTGTTCACCTGCAGGGCTGTAGCATTAAGATAAGATAGGGTTAGCTGAGGAGAGTGGTTTAATACGATACAGAACATTTTACCAGTTGGAGCCCAACCAGACACTCACAGAATTATTAACTGTTAGCTCTGGTGTTTCTGATTACAATGTACACATGATGTGGATCACTCACACAGCCATCAAAAATGTTTGATCACAGCTCTTGCCAGGTCTTGGAGTTCTTATTTGATGAGGTATTTAAAGATTCCTGCATTTGATCATGTTTTGTAAGTGGTGCAAGAATCATGGAAGGGGGCAAGAGTGTGTCTCAAAGTATGGGCCCCACAGACACATGTTTACAATTTGTCCCCTTATGGAATTTTCTTGCAGGCTTGTTCCTCATTAAATTATCTGCCTGGTTCCCAGTCATGAGTATCCAATTGTCCCATTAAACTCTTTCTTAAAGTCCTTTGGCAAGTGCAGCACTGCAGAAGTGTTAGCTACACTCATTCTCCTTATCTTGTTGTATCCTATGTCCCATCCCTTTGTTTCCTTTGTTCATTCTTATACGTGAATTTTATGGACATTTAAGTGTGTTTGCACTTAAACGGGTGTTTTTGCACCACCACCACTACCACCCCCTGCAAACAGGCAATATCAGATCCTGACAGAAAGCTGTTCTGAGATGTAAAGAGAGATATCACTTCCACTTCGGTATCTTTCTAGCTTTAACTGGTCAAGAACTGCTTTCCTTGCTTCTCCTAACAGCAAGACACTGCTGGAAAGCATTCAGCATATTATAAAGAATGTAATGCAAATCGTGCAGATGGATTTTTTCCAAGTGATTTTTTTTTTCTTTTTCAGGTGAGGTCTACATACTGGCAAGCAGTAAAAGCATGGCACAGTCACACAGTGGGAAACTCTACAAGCTGGTGGATCCCAAAAGGTACAATCAAGAAGTACTATTTTTCTTGGGGGGTGGTTTGAGTGTGTCATATTCTTTCAGCCATTATATGTTTGTAGAGTGTAGTGGTATATAGCTGCATCTTAGGTCCACAGTACTAATACATGTCATCTGATGTGATTCCAACTAACTAGATCACCATCCCTAGTTTCATGCCGGCTTCATTTTATGATGTGACTAAGATGGATAGAAGAATAGAAGATCTGACACTCATGCAGCCATGGATCTAGAGTTAATAACATTTCACAGCAGTGACATATTTTCTGTCTCATTTTCCTCCTTAAGTCCTCACTACTCACACATGTCCCCTCCACACACACTTAACATAAAACTGCGACCAGAACTCAATGCCCTTCAACAAGTCATCAGATCACCACCTGCCTTGGCCGAAAAAAATTCTGAGCAGTTACTGGAGAATAACCATAGCTTTTCAAAATGTTAGTGTAAAGTATTGCTAATAGGAATATTGACTAGCTGGCAATGTTCACTTCAGTAAGTATTGCCTGCTGGTTATTTTCAGAGCATTTGACAGCAGGGTTTATTCTGCTGAGAGTAAGGAAAATACAAAGGCACCTGTTGTCAAGCAAAGAGACCTCCACTTATTCTGTTTAAGCACATGTTGAATCATATGCACATGTTCATACATATAGTGCACATTTTATTTGTCATTATGCGGATCGAGTTCAACAATGCAGTACACAAACATCAAATTTTCTTTGAATGTGTGGGGGAACATGCACATGAGTGCTACTTCATAATTCAAATGTGTGTGTGTGTGTGTGTGTGTGTGTGTGTGTGTGTGTGTGTGTGTGTGTGTGTGTGTGTGTGTGTGTGTGTGTGTGTGTGCGTGCGTGTGTGCGCGTGTGTGTGGGTGTGTCACTGTGTCATAATACTTACCATATGGATCAAAGTATTAGAAATCATTCTGATAGTGATGGATCTATAAACTGTCTGTGCAAAGCCAAGTACATGTGAAAAACATTTGTCACTCAAGACCAGAAAGTACAGTATACAGACAGGGCAGAAATATGGGGGTTCAGTTCTACTCTCCTACATGATGCAGGATAGTAGTATAAGCTTTTTCTGTCTTATATATTACCCTGGCAGTAAGCAATTCACTGCAAACATAAGCAGAATTCCAACCAATCAGTTCTTAGGTTTCAAACTGAACCCCCATATTTCTGCCTAACTTCCTTTCAGAACTTTTGTACGTAGTTGAGAGCGTGAGATTCTGGAGGGTCAGGGCTGCATCCTCAGGACAGTAAGTGGGTCAGTCCAAGTTTGAACTTATTGAATGCACATGAAAAAGTCCCAAACGAATAATATTTCTTTAGGCTAGTTCAGATTTGATTAAGAGAGGCAGATAAAGTAAGAGAAGCAGACTCAGAGAGAGCAAATTTGCATGCCTCAGAATCACAATACAAACATATCCGCAGCTGATTATTCCTGGGTGACGACAGTGCCACCCAGGCATTAGCACAATTAATTACACCACAGATGTTTCAAAGGGGCCCTTTGGCTTGCTCCGTATTTATGTTTTCTGGCATGGCCAATGGACGCATTTCTCCCAAAGAACGATTCTTTCCACCATCAACTGGACTTGTTTAGTCTGTGGAGACCCTGTGGTGTTGGATTCTTGACTCCTAATACATTCTGGCTACGTTATTAGGATCTTGTTACAGGGAGGATGGAGAGGGGGTGATGGGGGAGTAAATGGGGTAGCTAACGTGTCTGACCTCAGCACGTTATCAAGTCTGGTGGTCTTTCCCTTTTTTCTCTTCCATACTACAGGGACATCTGGACCCTAAAGCCCTCTCAGAAAGAGGTTTGTTTTAGAGTGTGGTGGTTTTTGTGGTCCAGTATAGCATCTAGCGCTTTGTTTTGATCAACTGTGTGTTTGGGAACATGGTGGGGAAAAAGAGGAACTGTTAGGGAGAGCGGTAAAGGCTTACATGGAAACATCAGCCATAAAATCCCTCAGCAGTGTTTGTGTAAACATGTCCTGGCCAGATGACTTCATTTCTAGGTATTTGTTTGTCAGTTGGAGTACCCCTCCAATAATAAATAGGCCACCATGTATTTTGAAACATGCTGAATGTGTGTGGTGTGAGGGTGTACGAGAGAGAGAGACAGAAAGCAAGACAGGGCTGGTTTGTGGTATAGCAGCGGGATAGAAATATCTCCACTCATATTATCTCTATATGATGACTTTAAGACGTATTTAAAGGCTCTGAAAAATTAGTAACTGCACCTTTGAGTTTAGATCCTCTTCTATCGATCCCAAAGTGTAGGAGTGGGCAGCCATGCACATTTGTTTTAACTAAGGCAAGACAAGTATATTCAAAGTACTTTATATTAGACATAAAAAGGCTTTAGCACAAGATAAAAAATTGTATTTTAAGAGTAAAAAATTTAGTTAATGTAATGTCTGATTGAGACAAAATGTAATATTGAAGGTTTTATATCTTTGTTTTATTTTGCTTCTCAACAATCTTACTTCCCCTATGAGACTTAAACAGTAATTGAACAAAGCAGTGGACCTCAAACTGAGTAAAACATCAGTTTGACTGTGGTTTACTCTGCTCATATATTGTGGGCAGGAATTCATTGGTAAGTTTGGCTGCTTTTTCAGTTCCACTGAGTCTGCACTTAATAACATATTTTTTATACAATGAGAGAATTATAGTTATGCCAGGAACAAATAATGCTAGACGAATAACTTTCTTTTTGAATAAAGAAACATAATAACAAACTAAGACATTATGATACAGCACAAGACATGGATTTGTTTCAGTCCCTCTGTCTATATACAATACACCATTGTAACAATATAATAAAGTTACATGTTTATCATATCATAACTCAAAAGGCACATGTTGCCCTCCAACAATGCATGGGCAGAATCTGTGATAGCTTAATTGTAACATAGAGCCAGACCTCCTGCCTATTTCTGGTGTAAAATGCAATTTGTCCTCTATTTGTCACAGCCCCTCTCCACAGAGAAGAAGGGAAAGCTGTATGATGACGGACTTTTCACACAATCAGGTTTTGTCAGCTGCAGGCTGGACTGATTGAATTACAGTGAGCAGAGACCTTAAAAAAGACACTGAACTTCATATAGGGTCCTGGGACCCTCTTTATGAACTGCATTAGCCATGGAAGTCACAAATCACCGGATGTGCAGGGAAAGGAGACTGCGGGTGCTAGTTTGTGGATATATTTATCTGTATGTGTGCCTCTCTGTTACTGTGTGGGTGGTGGGTACACGTGAACATGCACATCTGTGAGCCTGTGTGAGCGTGTCGTACGCTAGCTCCCAGCACGCTGCAAAAAAAAACCTTTTCTTTATTTTCCTATCCCTCCTAAATCTTCCTACATCTCTGCTGTGGTCCTCCCCTTGACAAAGCTGCTTGCCAGTCCCACTGAATAGCCCTGCCTCCTACAATACACAGTAAATTTCTTGCACAATTAAAACAGGGAATGAAGCTACAAAAGAAGCCCCCAAACAATGGAGTCGGATGACAAAACAGCAAAAGAGACCACACTGGGCCGTTTGATTAAGCCATTGTTAGTGCGCACAATGTACACCACTCCACAGCCCTTTTCTCACATATACCTCATGTCAATCAAACAGGCGCTGCGAGCCAACAAGCTAAACACACGCAAAAGCACATACACACACACACACACACACAGACAAACATAATAATCAAACAGATCAGGAAGAAATTTGAGGCAGAGCATCCACACCGCTCTGATGGCACAGACCTGAATGGATGTCACTGTTAAGAAATGTTAATGTTTAACTTAAGTAAAGACAGAAGAGAGGGCACATTTTACCACAAAACAGCGGTCTTAACCCACATCAATCTTCCCATTTCTCTGTCTTATCTTTGCAGTCATTCTTGAACTTGTATACTGACCGCGCTTTCCGCTGTATTTTCATTTTAATTATGACATGATCTGCGATTTTTTTTATCTGATTTTTGTCATCAACATCACCATCTCACTCTCTGTCCAAGTAACTACCTCATGTGTGAGCACTGTCGCCCTTCTCCCACTCCCTCGCTCTCACACATACACCACCCCTCCCAAAGTTGATAAATTCCCACAGTGGCTGTTGACCCAGCTGCCTTTGTCAAGTGGCGCTACCAGCAGGTGCTGTTTTCACAGCCACCCTGGCAGTCGTACAAACTGTTTAGTAGCGCTGCTGACCCCTGCTTGCTATTAACAGTGTTAGCTACAGACCCCCCAATCCTCCAGGGACTCTTACTCTTTCTCTCTCTCCCTCTCTTTCTGTTTGCTTCCCTCCTTCGCTTTTTTTTTTAACTACATGCAGCCTGCAACAACAAAAGCCAGCATGGATGGAGTCTGGAGTTGGGTGCTGATGGGAGCATGGGAATCAACCCCCCCCACCCCCTCCATCCTCCAAATTTAAAGCAACTTTAACACACACACACGCAGTCACAGTATTGACACTGCCATCAGTCAGTGTGTCTGTCAGAGCATTTGCAACACATTTTTCAAACTGGGAAGTAAACAGTCACACAGTTAAATAAATGCAGTTATCAGCGCACAGCATCGTAGTTGTGGTCATTTATCCACCAACTGACAGATTTTTACTGGAAGCTTAAATCTGTATCTTTCCACACAGTCAAATCTGTACAGTAGGTAAAACAAAAATAATATTTACTTTACTAATGAAGGTTACAATAGGTGAGACTCAGCTGATTATTGAGTACATCTAAAACTGAATTCAGCATCAACTCAACTACCCAGATGGATGTAATACAGTTAGTTTAACATTGCTGATTTCAGTTGTAATATTACTCTGGTTGGAGATTGTAACTTCCACCTGGTTTTGGTTTCCACTGCTGATTGACCATTTGTTCTCCAGAGGAGAGCATTGAGGCCTGTTCTCCCATGGACTAAGCCTTATGTGTGTGTGTGTGTGTGTGTGTGTGTGTGTGTGTGTGTGTGTGTGTGTGTGTGTATATATATATATAGATATACACACACACGTGTGTATATCTATATATATATCTACACAAACACACTACTCATGCCTCTCAGCCCTCATACCAGCATCAGTCCCCAGCATTCCAGTTACCATGCCTGTGTGTAAAAGTGTGTAAGTGTGTTTCCTTTAATGTCCAACAGTGTTGTCTCGTTGGCTTTTTATCTCAGTACAACAGAACTGTTTACACATCTATATTTCTCCCTCTCTCCCTTCCACAAATGCACACACAGACAAATGTGTGTGTGGCCAGTGGGCAACAAGCAGTAACACACGCTTCACATTTGAACTTGATTACGCACCCACTGTATTATTTCCAGATTTGTAGAGCGTGATATGAAATAATTCTGTTTCAGCCCATTTGCTGATGTGCGTGTCTCGATGTTTGTCTTAATATGGAACGATTACAATATGTCTCTTTGGTGTTCAGACTTTACACATATGGTGCGGAGATGTGTGTGTTTGTGTGTGTCTGCATTTTCCAAATCATGTTTATATCTGCGGGAGCAGATGCGGGTGTTAACCCTATGCCTTGTTTTGTTCTTCAAGTAGGGAGAATTTAAGGAAAACATGAGTCAAAAATAATAAAAAAAAAAACACACAGAACGAGTATTGTCCCCGCGGTACACTTTAAATCCATTTTAGACAGTAGATTCACAATTGACATGCTATGAATTGACAATATATAAAACAGCTGCCAGTACACTGTTTACAAATTGGAAGAAAAAAAATACTAGTTGTAGAGGTATAAACACATTTCAACTTGCTACAGAGATTTAAAAACCTGCATCTTACTATTCTTTCTAATACAAAATTGCTATCCTGCTTATAGAACTTACAAAAACACATTCATTCTTACAAAATTGTTATCCACAAAAGTCGATGTGAATCCCTGCATATTATCTGAGATTATAATCTAATTAATGGTTTTTAATTAATGGTCTTGTTGTACCATTCAAAATCGCCTTACATTATAGTAAACAAATGGCTACAACTATCTATATACACCTAACAAAGCATTCAACATAGTATAAACGGAAGATATTTCCTACAGCATATCAACAAATCATTGTGTTGTATAACTATGTACTTTAGCCATGAAGAGTGTTTTGTTTTTGCAGTTACTGCTGTTTGTTTGTCTGCAGGATATTTTTAAAATGTTATGAATGGATTTTGCACGAAACTTTGCGGAAACTGTGGTGATCTGGCAAATAAGAACTGATGGTGGGTGTGACTTTTTACTGAAAGGTTCAAACTTGTAAACAAACTCAGGAAACGTAGTGCGTAGTTGGGAAATACTTATCTTAGGGACATGTTATTATATCTCCACTGACCGCCAATATTTAAAATCACGGTAATGAAACTGTCAAATAACGTCCTAAAACCGATATTTTCAAATTATAAATCGCTTCAATTGTGAGATCACTCACTGTCTCGATTATGTAGTACCATTACTTTATCGGGGTGTGACTTTATTTAAAGAAAGTACGGCAATAATATTAAATTAATGCATGGCCCCCATTTGTGTAGGTTGTTACCATGCCCTGTGATGCTTGTATCCATCACATACTGACTTTCCCTCCTTCTTTTTAACAAATGTTGCAGGCCTCATGCCCCTAAGGAGTGCCAGCGTCAGGTGGAGCCCCCTGAGCTGCTGATGACAGCTTGTTCCAGACACTGTAAGAACGGACACTGCACTCCTACCGGCAAATGCTGCTGCAGCCCCGGCTGGGAAGGACCCTTCTGCCGAGTTGGTGAGTACCTTTTAGTAGATGTTGATCTGCTGTTTTCAGAGTAGTATCATCTGGACAAACATCCATGTGTTGTTCCTTTCCTGATGTGTAAGTGAGGTTTATTAATGCACAACATGCACAGTAGGTCTGCCACAGTTTTTCTTCTAAATCATCAAAAACCTATTTGCCCTTTTGGGACTTAAATTCTGAAAGTGTCAGATCACCAGCTCGTGTTTCTTCTCATGTTTTCTTACTGTACTTTTGACCACCTCTGTTTTCCTCTTTTCCCTCTCTGTGTCGTAGCCAAATGTGAACCTGCCTGCTGCAACGGAGGAGTGTGCATGGAGCCCAACAAGTGCCTGTGTAAGAGCGGCTACTCCGGCGCCCAGTGTGAGAAGAGTGAGCGGGGTATGCCCAATGACCAGGAGAAAGACGGTATACTGGACCACATCATTGACATGACCTCGTACCTCCTAGACCTGACCAGCTATATCGTATAGGGGTGCGCAGAGGGGGGCTGCTCCCCACCGTCATCCTCAATTTGACACAAATCTACCTAGCACCACCAGCAGACTCTAACGAGGTGTCCTTAATACGGCCTCTTAACCTCCCTCACACCCACACAGGCATGTACACATAACAAACAAATACAAACACAGAATCCCCGTCAGACTGCTTTTCATCCACATCACCATACCAAACTCTTGCTCTTTTCGCCTATAAGCTACTTGCTCTTGAGCACCAGGCCTGGCATCCAAGCCGTGTTCACATTTCAGACAGTCCTGCAGACAGCAGCGAGATGATTGACAAGCATGGCCAAGTTATGGAAGTTCCACTAAGACATTTCCTCTCTCGTTCAGCAAATGCCCGAACACAGCTGACTCCACAGGAACAGGAACTCCACGGGAATAGACCATTTTAACCCAAGACTTTGGATCTTTTCAGGGGCTATCTCTTGCCTTACTTAAGACCCCCCAAAAAATGGAGTTTAAGGCATTTCAGTGGAGACGGTTGATTGTCCAGGGGTTCCCTAAGGATTCAAATTGTGAGGAGTGGCATGACGCAAGATCCAATTTGTGCTCACTGTCCCTTCAAAACCCAGCAAAAAAAATGTCTACTTACAATACACAGACTTTGAAGGAACCACAGCTTCAGCTGTAAAAAAGCTGAGATTTCTATGAGAGTCGTGGGTCACAGAGAGCCCGCAGTGCTTTGTGCTAAACTATTCTAAAGGCATTAATACAAGAGGGATAAACCATGTCGTCTCACTTTTGATGTTGTATTTAGTTTGTGGGCACATTGTCATAAAAAGCTATAACAGTATACAGTATGTATACTTTGTTTTGCAACACTCTTTTGCTATCAATGTACAGAATGGATCTACAACAGAGAACTGTTACCTAACACAGAAATAAGAACGACTGAGTGCGAACATTATACTTTGTCAAAGCCAGTTTCATACAATCTGAACGGAGTTATTAGCTCCCATGCACTGTATTCATTTTTTGTTTCATTAACTTTATTATTCAAAATGAATTTAAACATTTATTAAAAGCGCAATGAGAGTAGTGTCACATTCACACACACACACACACACACACACACACACACACACACACACACACACACACAGACACAGACACCACACTAGCACAGGTATGGTTCAACGAACTCCTTTCATTGTGTCACACACTGAAACTGAACCCGGACTCAAAACTACAAAGGGAAGAGATAGCGCAGTGATGTATATTTCCAATAGAGCTTACCTAAGTACTACTTAGCATTGCAAAAAAAACTATAGCATTACTATTGTTATCATAGAGGAGGGTTTATTTTTTTAAGCGTAATAATATATGGGAGAGAATGGTGTTTATAGAAAGCAGTTTTACACTAAGCTTGTCAGTTCATGTCATTTCATGTTGTACTTATACATATGCAGCTTTGAAGAAAGACACGTGAGGATACTTTTCTTTCTCCTTTTTTTTTTTTTTTTTTTTAATTTCAGTGTAAAATGAATGCATGTCTGTGCCTGCATAGAGAAATTCGGAGCAGTTGGCTGAATCCATGTAATTTTTTTTCCTGACGTGGCTTTATTACCACTGTCAGAAATGTGTCTCTGTTGTGAGATGATCAAAGATCCTACCGCGCCACCAAGTCAATGTGGAAGTAGCTCACAGTCAGACACAGATCTTATCTGTGGAGAGCAGATTTAAGATGAACCTGAGGATAAGTTTGAAAAAAATGTTACAGTCAGTTAAACACAGACTGGGATCGTCTGGACCTACATTAATGTGTTAATGTATTGATTAATATTAAGTTCATACAAATGCAGCACATATACTGTACATGCATGCCCATGTTCACCTAAACTAATAACTGATCTTACTAAGAACTCTACATCTGATCTTTTGCCATTTCACAATCAGTCGTTTCATCTGAGGGCAGTTTTGAAGGCAAATAGTAGTAATTTTGCTTTCTCCCCAACCTTTATTTTGAAAAACAAATTTCCAAGTAACACGGTTAATTGAAGTTCCTTCACCACAAAAGATGTATTTGTTGTTCATCTCCCACCTCGCTTGTGTTTTCTCAAATATATCAACTCTACCTGGTCTAAATGAGTCAAAATGGAATTCATGCTGTAAAATGGAAAATTATCGTTTTTTTTAGCACTTAATGTGAAAGTTGCATTGTAGCTGCTGAGACGGCGTGGTGTGAATAGAATAACCATTTTCATTATTTAAGTAGTTACACAAATAAAAGAATTATTTAAGTTCTCTATGTTGTTTTTACCATTGTACTGTATGTGACAATTTTTTATTCCTGTATTGTAAATAAAACTAGGGATAACTTTGTTTCTCTTCAGAAATATCAATATGTCTATTAAAATTTATAGCATGTCTGAAATACTCGTCTCTTTTGTTTTGATATTAACATTGTTGTTTGGACAGTACTATTTGGGAAAGCTTCAGTTTTTACATGTCTTTGATTCCTAATAACTATCAAACAATTACATAGGAAGTTTCCACGAAAGAACTTCAAACGCAATTAAATACTCATTCAGTATTCATTTATTATCAAAGCTTTATTTTCTATAAAAAATACAGAACATATAATGTTGTATGCTTAAGATAAATTTTACATTCTTGCATGTTCAACTGACTATCTAGGTTACGTTATCAATTAATTGGAAGTGTGCCGATTAAAGACTATTTTCCTTATGTATAGAATCAAATTACAGTACTCCTTTATCTTGGAAATTACCAGGAAATTAAAAAAACAATCTCACCACAAGGCCCTTTAGTAGCTTTCCTGGAGCTTGCAGTAATGTCACACGATCTTCCTCAGCAGATACAGTGTTGGCCAAGTTGTCCTGGAATTGCAGATGATGAAATTTCTATTTTTTTGAGCACTTTAAACCTGCATTCAACGTACGTTTTGGCCACTTGGTGGCCTTTCGTTTTGTTTACAACAAGTTGTAAAAACCAAGTTGTGAACACAACAATGACACATCATCACATTAAAAAGTTTTGATGATGAACATGTCAGCAAACGGTTGCCTATTTCCGCATCTAACAGACACTGAGCAACATTGGCATTCATATGGAGTCGTGTTTCTGACCACCGGTCCAGTATTAACTTCCCTTTAGCTCTGGTCCCCACTAACTTGTGCCCCAGCTAGTGGCTAACTTTGTCTTTGTCTGAGGCCGGAAACAACGCTGAGACTGGTGAGACTGAGCAGAACAGTTGCAGGTAAAGCTGCAGGCCAGAAAACCAGATCACAGACTAAAAAGAGGCTGCAACACTGAGCTGGGGGGAACTGTTTTTTCCTCCGTGGTTTCATCACTATGAGTGACCCCTTTGACAATGCACATAGTCGTCTGATCCATTTTCAAACAAAAATATTGATTGGGGCAGCTTTACGGACTTACCGTTTGTTTTGGCTTATGTTGGCTGGCAAACTCCATCTGCTGAGGAGGATCGTATTTTGCAACAGAAAGCTCAGAACAGCTACAGATGGGCTTTGGTGAGCTTGTTTTGTCACCAGCTGTATCCCAACTTAAGAATAAACTCTCAACACCCTCTGTCCTTAGAGCTCTAATAGGATAAGGGGAAAATCCCCCAAATAAACTTTTAACAGGAAAAAAAAAGAAAAAAAAGGAAGAAACCAGAGGAAGAGCAAAGGAAGGATTCGTCTTCCAGGATGGACAGACATGCAGTAGATGACGTGTAAAGAATGGGGCAACATAGTATCTATACACTGCTATCTAAAAAATACTGGAAAAAAAAGAATGAGCTTTCAACCGCAACTTTTAGGAAATTATTTGATAAAGATAGACCTGAAAAATAGAGCATTCCCTAATATTTTAGTTTAATCTCTCATAATGGGATGGTAATTAAATGTATAGGCAACCCTGTACTTTTGCCATGGCTCCATGCTGGGAAATCAACTAATTTCTGGAAAAGTCAGCTGCAACATTTCCATTGATGGTTTTTCCTCCAGCCAGGTAAAAAGAGTGAAGAGAGGGATGTTGAGAAAATGTTTAAGTTAAACTAGGGCCAACGTGGCTGCAGTCCCGGGGTTTTCCCTCTCCCGCTGCCTGAATGGAAAAGCTGCCTGCAGATCTGACAGTGAGGAGAGAGCCGAGCAATGGCTGCTATGTCGTCATGCAGCGTCATGGCATCGCTCAAAGTTCAAGCTGGAAATTCTCCACTTTGTTTTTCGGAAGTACGCAAACACGCATGGAGGCACACACGCAAGAGCCACTGCTGATGGCAATATTAATTTCCTTCTCAAAATACCAATGAGGCTTTGTGTTGTATAATGATAGTGAGTGGAGACCACCCACCTCACTCTGGTCTCACTCACACTCACACACACACACACTCACACACACACACACACACACACACACACACGAGAGCACACACTGCCATATTTAGAGTAATGCAATACTAAGTTGTCTATGCACTGTTCAGATCCAATCAAAATTGCATAAAGTGGAACTATCCAATAGTGCTGCGAGGTCCAGCGTATATTTGAGTTTATACACTATCTGTGGCATGAATCATTACTTTTCATTTGGAATAGTTTTCTTTTTCCTTCCCAAAGGGCCCTTGTCTGGCTATCTTTCCCAAACAGTGTAACCCAGTACTTTGAATAAACATGAGGAGCCTGTATACCAAATATTTGTGAGACTGAGATGGCTGGAAGTGCATGCTATAATATTGTATACATGAGTGAAAGAGTCAGCAAAAGCAATACTTATAGGGTAACAGAAGGAGGTCTACGGAGCAGGAAAAAAACAATAGCCCCGTGATTGAAAAGAGACACGTCATTTCTTTTTCCTCTCATCCAGAACAAAGTGAAGACTTCATTGTACTGCATATACTTGTGTTTCTTCTCCGTGTTAACTTCTCAGGTCCTCTGGGAGCTACGACTGATATTCAATACTTGCTCTGTCTAGGGACTCTCACTGCCCTGTGCCATAGAAATCAAACACAGTAATAATGAATTGATAAACAAAGTTGGGTTCAGAATGGGTGCCAGATTTGAACAGATGATATGATTATGATTAACTCTTTTACTGATTAGCGACCATCATTCAGATTTGCATCGGTCAGACAAGACGCATCGGTCTGGTCTGTAAGTCCTAAACTATCCAAACTTATTGCTTACAAAATAAATATTTATTAATTTGAATACATTTTACGTTGACCCGACTGAGACATTGGGATTATCTAATTACTTTAGAGTTTCTTTACCTTTTATCCAGCTGCGGATTTTATCCACAAAAGGTATTTTTGTGATGCCACAGACGTCTACAGTTTTTCTGAGCTGACAAAATGTTTTCTAAGGTTTGCGTGGGGAACACTATGTGACCGAATCGCAGAGTAACAGAACGCTGAGGTCAGAAAAGGGGGTAGAATTGACATTGAAAATAATACTTGCTAATTGTCAGTGGCGTGCGGTTACTTTTACACATAGGCAAGCAGAGCCGAGGAACCAAACATACCGCCCTGCCCCCCGCCCACAAACCACCATCTCAATGTGCGATTCAGCTGTTTACTTCACCAACGAGAAAAATGGACCAGACTAAGACAGACCTTTTCATGACAGAAGCAGTAGCAAATCTCTCTTAAATTCAGGGCCTGTCAGATGATTTTGTTAACTCTTTAAATCCCGTCTCGTGATTTTGTGCTGCCTCTCTTTCCTTTGCTGACAGTCTCTCTCCTGCATCTTGCTGCACTCTGCCTGGACGTCTTCACCTCTCTGCACTCCTTCCTGGCTGCAGACGTATTAGGATTATTCCTCTGAAATGACAGTAAACATATTAAATGTGCAGTATAAAGGAAAAATAAATAAAAATAAAAACACTTCTATGCTAATCTTCAACAACATTTACCATTAACTGACAATGACACACTGCAGTGACAATGCAGGATCCTGTATGTTGCCACCATATACTGTCTCGAACTTCTCGAAACTTACTGCGGATCTTGCACAGAGACAAAAACATGTTAATATGAAAACTAAAAAGCAGAACAGAACTGACAGGCTTGGGTATTCTGTTACATGGCTAACTGTAAATATGTAAATTTAATAAATATGTCTGTGAAAGCTTTCCTTGCAAAAGGAGCTAAGCTGCTCTACAATACACCCTAACTCCTTGTCATCAAACATGTCGACCAATGGGATTAGTCAGACGATTTATCCCATTTCGAGATCACCCGTCAAAGCTCCCAGGATCATCCTCAATGCGAATGCGCAAAAGTTCGAAAATTGCTGCCCCCCCACCCCCACTCTCTGCTTGACAAGCCCCAGCCTTTGTCAACTGGACACGGCCACACCCCCAAAACTGACAGAAACAATACATGCAATGGCTGGTAGCCCACCTAGCTTCCAGAGACAATAACCTACTGCGGCCACAAGAGGGCAGTAAATTACAAGATGAAGGAAATAACAGGCAACATCATATCCTTTATGGGACAGACCGCTGATCTGAGATATAAGGAGAGGTATCGCTTCACCCCGGTATCACTCCAACTGATGGCTGTTTTTAGCTTTAACTGGTCAAGCGCTGCCTGGCTTGCCTGCCTTGCTAACGCCACGCCGCTGCAAATAGTACAGATTTTATACGTTTACAGAATTATGTCGTTTTGTAGTTTTGGCCATTATTTATGAATTGTAGCATTCGCTCAGTCAGAGCACTTAAGTTACATTTCATTCATGCTTCATAATCACTAGCTCATTTACCAGCTGTGTGGCGAACAACTGTCTAGTAACGTCCATTCATATTCATGCAGGTGTACAGCGCAGCTATCCCTTCATTTCTCACTGTTACTCTGCTCACAGGCTAATGCTAACACTGTTTTCTTCCCAGCTCCCTCCACCCGCCCAAACTTTTCTGTATGTGCTAAGCCTTTGTTATTGATTATTTAGCTCTGATGTAATGGTAACTGAGAGATTATTGATTGGCCCCATACGTTGCTCAGGTCGTGTTCGATAAATTTGAAGATTTACCGTGCTCAGTCGAGCTTACGTGTTGCAGTGTCAACTACAGATAAACTAGGTCACCTGTTCACTTTTGCTATATCTTTATTCTTTGCTAATGTCAGCCCAGTGTTGGTTTGCACGCTGTGGAAGGCATTAGCCAAAATGTTTGTGCTTGTTACGCTTACGGATTAGAAAGAATAAAGATACAGCAAATTAGAACTTTAAAAGACTATTTTTTAGTCTGGGTTTATGTTTATGTGCTGTAATGACACTGGTGCTAGCGACCTGTGTTTTCATTGGCAGTTCTGTGAGGGTGCGGCTCTGTTTGTGCAGGACTGTAAGCTCACCACCATTCTTTGAAAGTAAACAATAACTGAATATAAAGGTTCCCCTAGACTTCGGGTTTATAGGTTCCAATCTACACTGTGCACATGGACTTAAAACATAACATACTGTGCTCCACTGCAGGTACAGTATGGTGGCTTACGCAGTGGAAAAACCATATGTAATTCTATCCAGCCGTACATGGAAGCTTCAAAAGCTCGGAGTCTTTGTGAAATATGTATTTTAATGGGCTAATTGGTTAATAGCCTTTTTGTGAGTTTTATAAATATAATATGATATAAATATTCTTGGTTTGCACAAAAACGTCTAGATCTTTGAATAAAGCTGGTAGAACTAAATTATAAAAAATGTGGACCACCATGTTTCAATGTATTTTCTTTAACTCCCCACAAAATAAAAAGTCTGTCTTCCACCCCAATTTTCCCGTTGTCTGGCACTCTTCCTTTATCAAACCCACATTATTCCCCATTATTCTGACTGTTGACTCAAACGATTTGATTTTTCTGATACCACCCATGTCCACCCATGGCAGTTTTCTGGAAACGTCTCCTGTTGTTCCTTAAGACTGTGACATACCTTCAAGTCTTGTTTGACTCTCCATGCATCATGAACAACTGTTTCCACTGTGATCTAACTGTACATTACCATTTCACCACAATACCACGACTCTGTGGAAATCACTGTTAAATGTATGCTGTACATCTGATGTCAGGCGTTGACATATGAAGTACTGATGTCTCGTCAGGGCAGGATCCTAGCTGGGGAGCAACTTTGATTCATCTTGTGCAGTAATTTCTGCATTTGTCTACACTGGCACTGCTCTCTTGTGATTTTGAATATAAATTTTGGCCCCTCCAGGTTCCAACATATTGATTTATGTAAGAGTTTTGGACCTGGACTGTGTAAACATTTGTGGTGCTTGCTTTAGTGAGTCTGTAACTGCATTTTGTGTGTGTGTGTGTGTGTGTGTGTGTGTGTGTGTGTGTGTGTGTGTGTGTGTGTGTGTGTGTGTGTGTGTGTTTCTATGCATGTGTACATGTGTGTGCATGTACTTTCCCCGGCTGTATATCTGGTTTTGTCGCACCCCTAGCCGCCTAGTGTATTCTGTGACCTCATGTGTTTACTCTGGGCTTACTCAGTGAGTACTACTGCTGAAACGCACGACCGAGGCAGCTGAAATCTCATATTCCCTGGCCCCAGATCGCTTACTGATGAAGACACACTTTCCGACCGGCCTGCTGCTGCTGCTGCTGCTCCTGCCTTTTGCTTCTGCCTCACTAAACTCTCAGCTTATCACATAACACAACAAACCGCACTCAGCGACCACCTTGGAGGAGGTTTGGGTGGATTTAGGCTGTTGATTTTTGTCAGCTTTTCTTATTAGCTGAGGGATCCCCCCCCTCCCACCACCACCACCTCCACTATCTCAGATTTCGCACTTCCTCAATTCATCTCAGTACCTCAGTTATTTCCCCTCCTGAAGCATTTCCTCTTTTCTTCTTTACATCAGTGCTGGTATTCATCCTCGTCCTCCCCACTGTTCACCTCTCCATCCACTCTTCATTCCATCACTCCCCCTCTCCGCATTCCCTCTCCTTCCTCAATATTTCTGCTCCTGGATTCAGAGCTTGTTTACTCTCCCGGACCACAGCACTGACTCGCATCCATGAAATGATGCAATTAAGGTTCCCACTGGGGCTCAATCTGTCATGTTAACACATGCTAAACCCCCACGGAGGGCTGAGAGCAGCACTGAGTGTTGGGCGACAGGTAAGACTGACGGGGTTGAGGGGTGGTGGTTAAAGACAGAGGAGAGTGTGAGGCCTTGTACTGCAGAAGGAGCAAACTGTAACAGAGACAATCTGGAAACTGAACTGTGATACCACGAAACAATGATAGGAGATGATTCTGAGACAAAACAGTTAATGGGTTAATATGTGTGTGCGTAGTATGTCAGGGACTAGGTTTCTGAATGCCCACGTGTCATCCCAAAGCCCCTATTTATTTCTTGTATTTGTACATTTATGTGGACTAATTGAAAGAAGGGTTTAAAGAGTTAATGAGAAATTAACACGCAATAAAAAAAATGAAAGCAGAAGGAAATATCCCCCCAGAACGGAGTCTGGAAACTGGTGGTGGTGAAAGACTGAATATATACAGCTGATAAACTGTATCGATGTGATTTGTAGCAGGATTCCTGAGCTAACTGGAAGGACCCATTCAACAGCTGGTTCTGACAAAACTGGGAGGAGGTGGGTCGCATCCGTTGGAAAAAACAGGTGACAGTCCGCAGGGAAACAGGCAAACATTAAAATTTGACAGTGACGGGATGATTGGCTCACAGTGGTCATGGCAAAATCTGATTGGTTGAAGTGAAGTGTAAACATTCTTATGGCGCAGGCAGACTAGATTTTGCTTCCCATGAATTTATATGAGAAGCTTGGAGTTTCACAGCCAAAATCAGACTGCTTTCCAATGTCCAGCCAAGTTTGATTGCAAAGGCAGTGATAAGAGATTAATGATGGTAAAATGTCTGATAAAATGCTGTATAATTTACATCTTTGTCGACTCCTGCGTTTATGTTTGAAACCATAGCCACATTATTCCCTGTCCTCCCTGCTTTTAACCACACTGTGTGAGTCAATTTCACCTGATTAATTTTGGTCTGATTGCAGCCGCAGTCAGCTGACTGAACTTTTGACCAAACTATGTGTCTGAAATTACTGCCATCAATTCCCTTTGATTAATTTTTTAAAGCAAGTTCAAGCAGGCAGACCATTCATTTATGCCAGTTTCTTCATCACTCCACCTCTTAGTTATTATCCAGTAATTTCACAGAGTTTGTTCGCAGGCTGTCCTTTCAACCAATGATCATCTTGGCTGAGGGATATTTAAACTTTCGTCCCTGTTTTATCTCTCTGCTGTCATGTAAATCTACTGCTTCAACAAAAAATCAATTCGACTCCTTTTTAATCAGCCATTAACAATACTGCATAGCATAGCAATAGATCCAGTATTGCAGTAAAGATATAACATTATCTAGAACATGAACTGGATGTTTTGTTGAATGCATGTATTCCATGAGTAGCTGCTGGGAAAATGAAAAATGCTAAATGTTGCCCAATCGGCCTAAAATGTTATTAGACACAAAAGCCACAAGGCTCTGAGAAATACTGACAGTGCGCCCAGAAGCTCAAGAGGAAATTGGGCTTTTTCATATTTTGGATTTGACTCATGTTTCTCTTTTTATCCCCTGTCAAAAAAAAATCTCTTATACTTGACATGTCATCTTGCTTTCAGAAAATCTTGCTAGCCTGAATCTTGATAGCCTTGCCAACATCACAACACCGTGCTAATCACATTCATTCAACCTACAATCGCTCTATGCCCCCAGGACGGTCTGCCCGACAGTTTTAGAACCACTGACATAAAGCATGCTTGTTCACTTGTCGTGTCTTTCCTGACTGAAAAAAATATTCAACAAAAACTTTTCTTACAAAAATTCATGAGTATGTGTGAGATGTGCCACAGTGAGTGTATGTACAGCGGCGTGAAGGTCCTTGCAGTGCATGTGTGACTTGGCATATATCGAATCTTGTCTGTGTGTTTAATCTATATGAATGTGCGTGTGGCTGTGAAAGACAACACATCGCTCTCTGTCTGCTTCCCCTCTCTGTGATCCTCAGCCGGGCTGGGTAAACAACTGGAATGGACCACCTACGTATAAGTTTCCATGTGAGGGTATCTCCTCAAAGCAAAGCAAGGAAATTTTCCGAAACACTTTAAAAAGAGTTATGCAAATGGTTTACGGCAGCGCTCGCGTGGCTGTATTGTTATATTAATCTGTATACACTGTGGCTCATCTTGGCAGGGCCCTTTGTTTGCCTTCACTCTTAATCTGCAGGGCTCATCTCAAGCTTACATCACTCAGAGTCAACAGAGGGACATCCGCCGCAGCCTTACTGCTAACACTAGAGCTAACACTGGGGTCAAATTGTGTGTGTGTACGCTTGTGTGTATCTCCGTCGGAGTGTGTGTCAACTGCAGAGACCCAGCAAAGCCATAAAAGGTCAGCAAGTTGAATGTAAGTGTCCACTAATGTTCACAGGCACCTGACCACAGTAGCAGAGCAAACCAGTCCTAGTCAGTCTCTCTCATTTCCAATATAAATGGCCCAGAACAATTTTCTGGCCCATTATAACCAACATTAATTTTCTGTTGACCATGTTCTTATACATATTTGCTCTTCAAACACCGACTTCCCCTCAGAACTTTCCTACCCTATGAGAAATAGAGAAAGGAACAGCGAAAGGAAAAGAAAGTAAAGCACAGTTGGTTTTCTTTGCTTGCAAAGATGTGGTTTCCGCTGACTGAAGTGGGGCCATAGCTTGCATCAGCCCTCTGTCCGGGTGTCAAGGCCAGTGAACTCTGCCAGATGCCTGCCGCCTTGTTATCTGTACAGGCACGGCCTGTTCTGCTGTGCCTTGTGGGCCAAACAGTTTATCAAACAACGCTAGCAAAGAGGTTGGGGTTTTTGCACAAGTGATAGCACACACACACCCACACACACACACCAAAGAGAGAAAATCATGCATGAACGCACTTGCATGTAGGTCCTCCAGTACCCATTACCCTACTAGAGCACGTATATGCAGTATTGTACAAAATGTTCCCTTGACCAACTCCTTCAACTTAAAATCTCAAATGACAAGACTCATAGCCTGCTGAAGTCAATTTAAAGGAATAATTCAGCATTTTGGGAAATACATTTACTGTATTTGTGTCTCTCCAAGAGTTAGATGAGAAGATCGATACCACTCTCATGTCTGTGTGTTAAATATGGAGCTTTAATCAGGAGCCTAGCTTAGCATAAAGACTGGATGCAGGGGAGAAACAGCTAACCAAGCTGTTTCTAAAATTCTGTAAAATATACCTGTCCACACCTCTAAATCTCATTTGTTTAATCCGTACGCAAACAGAAATTCAAAAACAACCATTTGTGTTTTACGGGAACTTATGCGGTGCAACTTTTTCTTCACCAAGAACAGTTTATCCTTCCGCCCCACAATTCTACACAGCATCAGTAGCTGGTTGACTGTCAACTTCATGGTGACGACAAGACTCTGAGAAGACTTCCAGTCCGTAACTCCCTGTAAAACTGTAAACTGTTATTTTTACATTTCTTAAAAAAAAACAAAAAAACAAAAACAAGATACCTTGTGTTAATTATCGAGCTTCCGAGGTTCTGGTAGCTGCATTTTTATCCATAAGTGGCGTGGGTCCATGGGGAATGCAATGTTGGGCTGGCAGAAGTATTGGATGGATTGCCATGAAATTTTGTACAGACATTCATGGTTTCGAGGCAATATATTGTAATGACCTTGGTGATCCCCCGACTTTGCCCCCTGCTCCGCAATGGGGTTAACACTTTTGGTTTTCAGTGAAACTATTGGATGGATTGCCTTGAAATCTGGTTCAGGCATTCATGTTAACTTTGTCAATCCCTTCTCCAAAAATCATCAGGTCAAAATTTCATTTCGTCCAATATTTGCAGAACTAATGACATTTCCATCGGCCTCAGCTGTACTCTATGTTTATTACTTATTAGCAAGTATCAGCATGCTAGCATGCTAAACTAAGATGTGAACATGGGAAACAATATATCTGGTAAATATCATTAACATGTTAGCATGTTGACATTAGTATTTAGCACAAAGCACCACTGTGCCTAAGTACAGTCTCACGCAGCAGCTAGCGTGGCTATAGATTGTTTTGAAAGAGCCAGGCTAGCTGTTTCCCTCTTTATGCTAAGCTCAGCTAATCACTTACTGGCTTTAGCTCCATATTTAATGTGCAGAGAAAAAACAAAGAGCTTTTATCTGCATAAAAAGCGAATAATCATATTTCTGTCTAACTATTCCTTTCAGGTTTGAAAATAATGAAAGATTTTCAATGAGTCAACAAAATAAAACGAAATAACTTGTCTAATGAATCAACATTCACTATAAAACAAAAAGGCAAAGAAAGGCTTGGTAAACAAAAAAAAATCCAATTGTTTATTGCTCCGCTTTCACAACAAACTGCAACAGTACATGGCTTTTCAATCAAACCCACACACAATCACACAAATGCACCTCCATAATTCCAACTCCGGCGTTAGAGCACACTCTACAAAATGAATCATAAATAAATCAAGTCACTGTTATTCCAGAAATGGAGGATCAGAGAGAAAACATGCCCTTTTCCTAAGTGAAATCTTGACCTGGATAAGAAATATTGCTTATTCCTTCTCAAAAAATATTGCCCACTCATCAGTGCCACATAAGGTAAAAACACATATGGTATATAATTTTCCTTGGCGATGCTCTGGTGTCTTTTGCATGGTTAAGTGTTCTTCTGTGGTGCTGCCTCTCCATTTGCCAAAGCCCTAATCCTCGTTTTGGTAGACTGCCTGTGGTGGTGGTGTACTGTGTGTGCATCCTAATCTCTCCAAAGCTCTGTGTCTAATGGCTGCACTGCCTCTCTGTACACTGTGTACTTCCAGTTTAGCCATAGCCTAACAGGCATGACAAAGTGGTGACAGGAAGAGGTTGTTATGCAAACAGACTGTGAAGGAAGGAAGGAAGGAAAGAGGGAAGGGAGGGAGGAAGGAAGGAAGGAAGGAATGAGCTCAGTCTGAAATTTTGTGAGCATATAAATCTTATAAATCATATAGTTTGACCCTGACTTTGAAATGTCTCATACTAAAATAAAAAACATACGTTGTTTTATTTGTTTGGTGGCAAATATTTCCTGCTATGACAGCTGTGCTGCATCAGAAGACATTAATTACTGAGATATTGTTGTAGCCTTCATTATACAAGACCTGTCAATCAATTTGGCAGTGATAGTAAGTTCCAGTCTTGTGTTGTGAATTGTTATGGGGGTTAAACTTTTCTTCGAGGCTGCAGCTGATGATTATTTTCATCGAGAATTCAGGCTTTTAAAAAAAATTAAAGTAGAGAAGAATGCCTATAAAAATCGTGTGAGGTGAGATGTTCAAATTGCTTGTTTTGTGCAACCAAATGTCCAAAACCCAGAGCTATTCAATTCACAATGATATAAAACAGAAAATCCTCACACTTGAGAAGCTGGGACCAGCAGATTTTTGGAGTTTTGGCTCAGTTTGTCTGCACCTCAAAAATTAATTGTTGACCTAAATTGTTCTTTTTCCTATTTTCTGTTGATCATTTCAACATAATTGCTGGAACACAAATTGTACCCTTAAAAACAGGAGGAAACCACCCAACTGAAATTTCTTTGTTCCCTCTGCAGGCAAATTAAGGACAAAGTCTCTATATGGTACATTCACGCATAGCAACCAACCTGCTCAGATACCCTCGTAAAGACTTGTACAGATGGGATTCAGGTGAATTGTTTAATCATGTGGATCCAATACTGCTGTTTCTCTACAGCTTACCTCAAGCTCAGGTCCCGAACTCCATCACACACGTTTCACTTCAACCTGAAAGTTTTTGACACTACAATTCAGGTTTTAATTCTGTTACTCTGAATCCTCTACAGCACAACTTTGTCCTCACACGCCACTCCAGATTTAAATGTGTCACAGCTGCTTGACAGAAATATCGGAATAAAAAGTCCTACAGTTTTTTCAATAATTGGAAAACATACTATGAAGCGAAAGCATTTGGAGCACCAAACAAAAAATATATCAAAGTTCCACAATTTGAGCCGTAATATAACCATAATATATTTTTTAAAATCACTGACAGCTGTGTCAAGTTATCACTTTCATGTCTTGTGTTATCAGGAGCTGTTGGTCCACATGGATGACACGAAGACAATACTGTAGAAGTATACTAAAGTCCATGAGATGAACGACGTCTAGTTTATTCTTCTCAGCTCGTTCAACCACCAAAGTGCAAACAGAGGAGCATGCCCCCCGTCATGCGCAGTGATATCTGCCTGACACTGAGCTACTCACAGAGCTATAATTTGAGAAAACAAAATAGTTTAAACAAGAAGTCTGTATGTGTAGATGTGCATATGTGGTTGCAAATGAAAAATCACAACCCGGATCAGAGCGAAGTAGACGATTACAAGTCGGTGCGTTTGCACCCAGGTGATCAGAAGCATGGTGGTGGCTGGCAAGAGACGTCCTCCCCATTTTTCACCTCCAATCTGCCACAACCATCTCTGCTGTCCTCATCAGGCCCTCGCAGGTGTCCCATACGCTGACCTCATCCCTGACCTTCAACCTTTAACCCCTCACACCTGGGCGACTCCTTTTCATACCCTCTCCGAACTCTGACCCCAGACTGTCCATCATCCGTGGGGTCACCTGTTGAAAGCATTAACCAAAAAGCTATAGTAGCTCATTGGTGATTAAAGTCTCAGCACAGCTACTCATAAATCAGGGAAACACCCTCAAGAAAATGATATGTCCATACTTTGACACACAACTTTGATTTTTATTCCGTTCTACCTACAGGCCTTCTTCTTACAGGAAGGCCCAAATCCCAAAATGGAAATGTAAGCAGATGTAATTTACACAAAAGAGTGTGGTTATTTATGTTGATTAGGCCTATTTTGCTCAGGGTACAAACCCGCTCCCCAGGTCTTAAAGATAAGGTTATAAAATGTGAGGTAATATTATTTTTTTTTTGCATTTCACATGAAAAGGAAGAAGAGAAGAAAACATGCCTCGGTACACATGCATATGTCGATATGACGTATTCACTCAGACATACATTCGTATATTCGCATGTGTATTAGAACCAGATGTACTTTTGCACTTTTCCATGTGTACTTGGACATATGCTAACATGTTAATACAAAGTTATACTGACAAGGAAGTAGTATATATACTGCATCATCATGTTTATCATGCACGAGGGACACAGTATCCTGTACTGACTATCGGCTGCCATGAAAAGTCAAATAGCAGAAAAACTTTCTCCACCAGTCACATGTTTATTTCAGTTTTCCTGTGCAAAGAGCAGCTGCCCACAGTTTTGTATGATGCGGCAGTGTTTTGGTTTTATCAGTCCAGATCATGGGAGATGTGGGATGCTCCTTTCTCAGGGGGTGCTGGTAGTATACAGTAGCAGCCATAGGAATGATCTGGTTCAGTGTACATGTACAACGTATTGCTTACTGCATATAGAAAAAACAAAGTCTATAACATGTCAAAAATCGAGTCTATTTCCCAGTACGTGTCTGTCAAATTAATTTTTTACATATGGGTGTTATACATTTTCACATTCATTTATTTCCACAAATCTGTAGCGTTCTTGTAAGTAAGTAAGTCCTCTGTAAGTCTGCTTTTCTCAGTGTCTCCACCATATAAAATATTCAACAGAAAAAATTAAACATTGCAAAAGGGCAAAAATACAATTGTGGAACCTAAAGTGTTAATTTTGGAAGCAGACTTCTGACGATTTAGTCCAAATCAAGTCATTAGTGTCAGTGTTTATGGTGGTTATGGTTATGGTTTGATGGTGAGCAGTTATGAAATTAAGGTGAATTAGACTTTCCAGTGCACTGGTGGTCTTTTTATCTTTTATCCGCAAGAAAATTCGAAAATGCATCTGAATTGTCTCATTATACATCCACATGTCACTGTTACATATGAATAAGTATAATCTAATAGGGACAGAAAGGCTGTCTACATATATGTGCGGTGTGATTGACCACCAACAATGTTCCAGGAATCTCATTTTCACATTGAGGGGATTCACTCCAACCTCATCATTTATGAACGATATGTTATACTTTTTGAGCAGGTGGGGGTGGGGAAGGGGCTTTAAATGACATCTGATCTCTTTGTGGGGCTTCCCTTTTCAAGTTGAGGAATCAAAGACCACCAGTGTGCTACACCTCTAATGTGGTCAAAAGAGGAGGAGGAGGATCTGCAGATTTGGCGCAGACACACACTTGAAATCTCAATCCTCTCCCACCAAGTCCATGCTGGCAGATGGAAGAGAGCAGAGCGCAACTCTCTGATCAACTCCTGCACTTGCCACACACTGCGCTTGCACCGACAGCGTTTATCAATCTGTTTTACTGTTGACGGCCACTTTCTTTTTTTCTCCATTTCCCCTAACTCCTTTCCTTTTTGGCAGGCAGGATTAAGTTTAATTGTATTGTATATGACAGATATGGAGTGAGGTTTGGCGCTAATTCAAGGCAGGCCATGCAGAGCTATTTTATGGTTTCTTTCCACCTCGCTTGCTGATGTGTGGTGGTGACACATTTGACAAAAACCATCCAAGACGGAGGTTTGGGTGGGGAGCTCTGTGTGTGTGTGTGTGTGCGTGTGTGTCTGTACAGAGAGAGACAGGGTCGAAAATGAACCGAGACAAACGTTTTAAACACACCAATTTTCAGTTTTCAGTTGCCCTTAACCGCACCTTCTTCTCTGTCATCAAGCACCTCGTGCAATCAAATTTTTCTGCAAGTATGATTGGTTAAATCTAAAAACTGCGTGCTTTGCAGTTCCAGTGCATCTAAGCTATGGCCTCTGCAGCGGTGGCACCCTGCGGCCACCTACCCATAGTAATCTCATAATTAACCGAATGGGTTTGGGAGAAGCTGCCAAATATGTGCCATTTGTTGTTTTGGGGTCAGACAAATTGAACTGTCGACTGAGAGCAGAAAAGTCTGGTTTGCTGTTAACTGGTTAAACAAGCAAAATAATATTGGCCTTGGTGTATAGATGTATAATCAGATTGATCGGGGCCTTTAGTGAAGCTGTAAGGAAGTTAACACATGATATCACCTTATGAAAGTTGTTTTTTAACAGCTGATGTTCAACCATCAGACAGATGCAACATCAAGGCAAGAGGTGTGTGTGTGTGTGTGTGTGTGTGTGTGTGTGTGTGTGTGTGTATATACGTGTGTGTGTGTGCTTGCGTGCGTGTGTGTGTGTGTGCTTGCATGTGTGCGCGCGTGTGTGCGTGTGTGTGTGCATGCGTGCGTGTGTGTCTGTATGTGCGTGCGCGTGTGTGTGCGTGTGTGTGTCTTTGTGTGTGCGTGCGCGTGTGTGTGTGTGCGTGCGTGCATGTGTGTTTGTGTGTGTGTGTGTGTGTGCCTGTGTGTGTGTGCGTGCATGCGTGCGGGTGTTTGTGTGTGTGCGTGCGCGTATGTGTGTGTGCGTGCGTGCATGTGTGTGTGTGTGTGTGTGTGTGTGTGTGTGTGTGTATGTGTGTGTGTGTGTGTGTGTGTGTATGCGTGCGCATGTTTGTGATTCTGCCTTGTGAGTCGACCACCGGGCGTCCAGACATGGACTGCGCCTTTGAGCTTAATACAACTGATTGCACTCTGATCAGAGCTGGTAATAGTTAAGGCTTCAAAGGCTCTACCTCTGAGACTGCCAGCAGTTATTTCCGACCCCAGGATCTTTGTCCCAGCCTTTAGAAAAACACTTAGTCATCCTCTGCGTCTCTCTTTTACTTTTTATGAATAACTGTTTATTTATTTTTAAGTTTTTTTTGCTGTAGGTTTTAATACTGTAAGTAAAAAAAAATCATTATTTTGTTAAAAATCACATGCAAGGTATAATATTAAAATATTGCCTTTACAAACAAACAAACGGAAAATCAGTAATGATCATTAGAAAAATGTATAATCACTCTAAATGTAAGTGTCCTCTGGATTTGAAACATATAATTTGAGTTCGACAGTCAATTTTTGACCTTGGAAACAGCAGTCGAAAAATCTCCAGTCAAGATGCCCTTTCTCATTTGTTCTGGCGTTTTTAACTGAATAAACTGGTCCCAGCACTTTTATGTAGGACTTTGTTTCAAGGGACAGTTTGACAATACACTTATTAGGATGAGAAGTCTGATGTCACACTCATGTCGTTGTGTGCTAAATACGAAGCCAGAGGCAGGAGAGGAGTAGCTTACTTTAGCGTAAAGACCGGAACCAGGGGGAAACAGCTCGCCAAAAGTTGAAAAAAATCTACCAACCAGCACCTTTAAAGTTCACTACACATTATCTCGTTCGTTGAGTTGTGGGCGACTGTGGCTCAGGAGCTAGAGCGGGTCGTCCACTAAGAGGAAGGTCGGCGGTTCGATTGCTGGCTCCTCCAGTTTATATGTCGATATGAACTGTTCATGTGTGTAAAGTGCTCTATTTATAGAAAAAATACGCATGTAGTGTAAAGTGCTTTGAGCGGTCAATAAGACCAGAAAAGCGCTACATAAGTGCAGTCCGTTTACCATTTAATCTGCACCAAAATCGAAATACAAAGGGGATGGAAGGCTGTTTCTCCCTCGTTCTAGTTTTACGTATTATCCTGTTGCGTCTTGAATTACATGTCTTGTTTCCTGTTTTATTTTGAAATACACACCTGTCTTGTCGATTCAGTGTCTCCCGGCCCCTTGATCATCCACAGCTGCTCCCAGTCACTTACCTGCCCCTGGTTTTTCTGTCAGCCAACCCTGTACGTAAACTTCCCTGTTTCCCCCCGTGCCGGATTGTCTTTGTTCATCCTTGTGTGTCCGTCTCAGTCTTTGTTTGAACCGGAGCGACTATCTGTGCGTGACTACCCGGCTATCCAGTAAAGACTTTGCCCTTTTGAACTTTTCATTGTCTCACGAATGTTTCTCTGCATCTGAGTCTCTGTTCATTGGAGAAACGTTACACCAAATGCTTGCTGGTCCTAGCTTCATGTTTAGTGTGTAGACATGAGAGTGGCATTGATCTGCTCATCTAATTCGGGGCTAAACATTCATCAAAATATTAAGCTCATCCTTTAAAGGTTGAGCTTGACATTCTTGCAGTTGACAAAACAATCCCCATGAAAGTTACACTTACTTTGTCCTGCTGGTGAATGTCATATTGTAGAAAACACCAGAAAAAGTAATTGAGTAGACCTTGAATGGAGATTGCTTTATCATCTGCTGGTTCTAAGGTCAGTATTGAACCTTAAAGCTCAACTTTTAAACCAATGTAAACAAGAAGCCCTAAAGGTGCTCAGAATATTAACAAAAGAATGAACGCCATGTGATATAATCCAAAACAACGGAGTAAGTGGACCTTGAGTGGATATTGTTTTGTCAACCAATTATAACTCATGCATTTATTGAGTTTTTTGCATTCTCCTACTTACATTCCTACATTAATGCTCTCTTTTTGTTTTTCTCCCTTCCTCTGTTTGTCCCTCTCTTTTTTTTTTGCTCACAGGTGAGGTGTCACACCTCTTTCTCTCGACACCCTACAATTACAACCCCCCCCCCCAACTCCCTCAAACACTCACACACACTTGGATGTCCTTTAGCACAGAATACACCCACACAATTGCCTTTTTAACACGCTCACAACACATTACGAAACGAGCGTCTCATTTGACAGAGAGAAGGTTTCAGAGGAAGGAGGAAGCTAATATGTACTTAAAAGGTTATGATAAAAAACGCGGTGGAAGAAAATGATTGAAATAAGACAGTGGGTCTTTGTGGTGATGGTGCATTTCATTACGTTATCTGCGGCTCATCATCGGGAAAGGTAAGAGTCTGTGAAAATAAAAAGTTTTTTGAAAGTAAATCTCATTTTTGCTTTTAGAATTTGATGGGGTTTTTTTTAAGTTATCCATTTTCTTAATCAATGCAGGATTGTTAAAGTTTTCCTGAGTTTGCATGATGACACCAAGAATCTATGCATTTAGTCACCGTCTTGAAGAAAGAGAAGGGCTGTGGATCTTTCGCTCATAGACTGTTGGTGGCCTCCTCCAGTACAGTGGGCGCATGCGAAATGAACCAACTCGGCCTGTGTCTAATCATTTAATAGCCTCTTATTGCAGTGTGGGTGTGAGGAGATTTAACAGCAGCTATGAATGAAACTTCTTCAGTGGTTCTGTATGCCATGTAGTTTATTGCACTTTTGTTTTTGCTGTTTATGCAGCAGGTTTTAATGAGAGAGAAATGATTAATGCTTAGAATATAAGGACTTTCCTCAGGAATGCAAGGGAATGAGGGAGGTGTTTCATAAGTAGTTATATTCTACAGCTGCAAGAAATGGGTTCCAGTGTGCTCTACAGATCCGCTACCAACCGTTTATATATACATGGTTATGATATGAGGAATCAAAGATGTGGAAGAAGGTAAAGGCATCAGGTAAAAATGTATTCTGGCCAAAAATAATCTCATAGATAACACTGCCATTTAAAACTAGAAAAAGCTAAATTCTCTGAAGAAAATTTTCATTTGATTGCTGATGAAAATTTGCACTTTGAAGTTGTGCAAGCAGCTGAGGTTGTAGCTGAAGTGGAAGTCAAAACACAAATAATTGAAATTGCAGTTGAAATGGAAGTGCTGAAAAGAAGTTTAAGTTTCAATGTAAGGCGTGTCAACGGTTAAAATGTGTTTTCTAAAAAAAATGTACAATTTGAAGATTTGAATGAGGAAAAAAACTGAAAAGAGTCAAATATTTCAAAGATTATGAAAGACATCAAAAAGTCTGAATGGAAGCACAAACGTCCTAAATGAGGTTAACATTTCTAAGTGTGAAGGAGGTTTCTAGGAAACAAACAAACAATTTCAACTTGCACACTCACTCACACTGATAACCTTTTGTCCCAACCTCCACAGGTCAGTGGAGGATGCTCTGGCGCACACTGGGGGTCGCGCACAGCCAGGACACTGTAGCTATGGTCAAACTACTTCCTGTTGTTTGGGATGGAGGAATGTTAACGGCATTTGTCAGCGTAAGTCACATACCCAGAGTTCATGGGGTATCAGTCAAGCATCTCAGCAAAACAACAAACAGTAGAAAATAGGGAAATAAATGTAAAGAACCTTTGATCCCTTCATTTTTCTTCCTTTGCATCTTTTCTAATATACAGTATTTCCTTTTCTTCTTATATTATAACATATCAACATTATCATCATCATTGGTGGAAAGAAAATATGTAAATGCACTTAAATGCTGTACTTAAGTATAGTTTTAAGGTCTTTGTAATTTACTTCTCAACCAACTACACTAAAATACTGGATGTTACATATGCATTACTAATACTCCATATACAGTGTAATATAACACTTTGAAGTGGGCCATTCTGCGAATTGAGTACTTTTACTTTTGATAGAAGTGAATTTTAAAACTTGCACAGTACATTTTTGAATGCAAGGCTTTTACTTGAAAAGGAGTATTTTCACATTTAAAGCCGCGCTACTGAATATTTTTATATTGCCAATGCACCAAATAACTATATGTAATGCGAAAACGTGTCATCCGCATTAACAAACGCGCAGAGATTCGTCTCCCCACTCTGTAGCTTCCCTGAGCTCTATGCAGCGTATTACCATCTTTCAGGTCATTACCTTTTTGGAGCTGCAGTAAAACTGCAGTTTTCAGTAAAAATAATCCACGATAAACCCACTGTACACTACCTGCACAGAATCAAACGGCAGGCAGACTTGCATTCAACAGACGTCCAGAAACATGACTTCAAATGAATGCTAATATTGCTCCATATACGCTGGATCTGTAAATAGGCAACTGTTTGCCACCACAGTAACATGTCAACTTTATTACATGATACTTGTCAGTGTTGTGTTTACAAATTTTAAAAATTGCCCTCAAGTGGAAAAGTAAATAAAGAATGGCGATTTAATTTTTATATTTATGTAGTATACGTTTGCTATAATCTGATCATCTTGATGTTAGCATAGTTTGGTTTATATTGTGTCCATTGTTGCCCACAGCGGTGTGCAAGAAGTCATGCATCAATGGAAAATGTGCGGGACCGGACAAGTGTTTATGCTCCAGAGGGTATAAAGGACCATTGTGTGATGAAGGTAGAGCATTACTCATAAAAATCATTATCAGGCTTACGGTTTTAATTTCTCAACCATTACCTGTGTTGTTCTGCATCATTTACCACAAGGATTTCTATCTACTGGTTGAATAATGTTTCATATTGACTCCAGATGTGAACGAGTGCGGTTTAGTGGAGAGACCGTGTTCCCAGCGCTGCATGAATACACATGGTAGTTATCGCTGTTACTGTGAATCAGGATACATGCTCAGTGCAGATGGATACACCTGCACCAGTGAGTAATTTCCTTTTTAAACAGAACATTTAAAACTAGCAGGCCAATATGTAAAAACGAATGAAGACATGAAGAAAATCTGTGCTGATAGATGATATTTCTGAAGCTGCATCAGTTTTCCACACAAAGCCATCTGCCATCTTTTCACCATAATTGGAGGTTAAAGTATCTGAGGACTTGGTACTCAGTTTACCCACCTTGCTAAGCTAACATAAATGTTTATGACAGAAATTCACAGTTTGTGGCATAGAAAGTGATATCATAACAAAGCTTTGTGGTGATAGGGTATTTCAAGTGCAAAAATATAAATGTGTGATTTATGTAAGATACTGATTTTTGTTTCTAAGTAGAGTTTGGTTACCACTTTTGTTTATGGCTTCATTACCAGTCCCAGTGTTGCAGAGCCTGTACTTTGTGCACTTTCTGCACTGTGTGTGCGTGTGTTGTGGTTTGACAGCGTTTGTGTGTGTGTGTGTGTGTGTGTGTGTGTGTGTGTGCGCGCGCGCTCTCTCAGCGGTGATCCAGTGGTCCATTTTTCTGACGGATCATCAGCCAGTGTTTCCCCTGTTTGTCTTCCAGGAGAGGCCGCATGTTCCTCTCTGCGCTGCCAGTTTGGTTGCCAGATGGAGAGAGGGGGAGCGGTGCGCTGTCTGTGTCCCCCCGGCCTCCACCTGGCCGCTGAAAACAAGACCTGTGAAGGTAGTGCCTCTTCAGAAACACCCCCTCAGCTCATTACTATGAAAAATCACCATAGCTAGATGCCGCACATGTTTAGATTTATCACTTTTCATGCTTCTTCTTAGCCTGGGAATCAGACTGAACCGCCATTTGGATCCACTTCATTATTCAGTCAGACATTGTGTTCATGTTTGGAGGGGGCTGTTATTTTGCCCTAACTAATCAGTAGCAAGTGAAGTATCTTTCCCAGCTACAGCATGGAAGCTGCAGTAGCTTTGTCTAGGAGCTTTTAACTTAAGGCTAGTTCAATCAATATTTTTATATTAACAATGGGTCAAATGACTATGCATAATGTGAAAGGGATTACCCTCAGTGACAAACCCACAGAAAATAATCACACGATTTTGCAGTCTATGGAGCATTTTAGCATCTTTCAGCTTATTGTTTTGGTTTTATAGCCCGCAACTTTACTGGCCTGGTTCACTCTTACCACTCTAATCAACCTAATTTTCAGTCACAGACAGTTTTCAGAGAACAGACAAAACCGTCGACAAGTTAGTGGACGAGCTGGTGAAGAATAGAGCTTAAAGTAGAGTAAATACTGGACTTTTATTTATCAGGTGGACACAAACATAACTCCAAATAAGTGCTGAATTTGTACTTTATAAGCATCTGTTTGCTTAGGGCTTCAGAGTTAACATGTTTCACTCTGATCAAAGAAATATGACAATTTAGTAAGTTGACTTACAACAAGAAGTACACCTGTACTGATCGCATTCAGGATTGTCGCAATTTTCGTCGCATTTCTTCGGTAGCCATTTTTCTGGCTCTGGCACAGGAAGTCGACATCGCTATTTTAAATTCAGCCTACAAAACTCTGATTGGCTCGGTCGTCCCAGCCAGAGATACAAACCCGTTTGAATGGTTGGGCAGCAATTCGAAAGAACCAGGCCAGGTTCTTCTACCATTTCTTTGGTTCTCTTCTGTTTTTTGCTCATGCAGGATTTTGTATGCTACTTCCACCATCTTACTTTGGGATATCTTTTCTATTCAGCTTTATTTGTGAAGCAGGTGAAGCATGCAGCTTTGCGTGCACATCATGTTAAATACCTGCAGCTAATTTACCGGTGGCCCATCAGGACTGGGTCTGTCCACCCAGTAGTAAAAAAGCCTTTAATTACCTGATGTAAAGAAAAACATACCCTGTCCTCTCTCCTCAGTGTCCAACCGCTTTATGACTGAAGTCCCTCTCGATTACTCGCCAGCAGGCACCTCCTGTCCTGTAATGAAGCGAGCCCTCCCCAGCCTCTCTCACGGCTGTTACGGAGACGTTCTCACACTGTGGGAGCGCTTATGGTGGGAACAATTCACCCTCCAAAGCGAAGAGAAATCAATGTTTTTGTCTCACCACTGCACAACTGTAATTTAAAGTAGGCTGGGACAAATAAAGGGAACATGGAGCTGGAGAGTTTGTATATTTTTTTTACAGTCAAACAAAAAAACAACATACAGTTATTTGAATTGCCAGCATATTAGGTACACTATATACATCCAAAGCAATTCAATATAACAGTATATTGCTACTGACCTGAATAGGAGTGGACAAAATTTTAGATATATTTTTCACAATAATGCAACATATTTTAGCACCACAAAGTGAAGCCTTCATTACCTTACAGTAGAATCAATCAAGTCTCTGACACTGTCATAACATAAATTAAAATACGATAAGGTTCATAAAGGTCATAAAGTTTTTTGCTTTTTTACTGTTTTTTTAATCATATTTTTGTGTAGTTTTTTATGTAATTTTGTACAATACTGTCTCGAAAAAGAGGTACCCTGTCAATGTAGAAGAGATTATCCTGTTAAAATAAAGGTTAAATATAAAAAATAAAAATAAATAACATGTACTGCAGTTGGGTGTGTCTGATAAACAGGCCGTTCAAACTATAATCACAACTGGCTTGAAATTAATTCAGAGAACTATTTATTTCTATTCATTATTAAGTATTGTACAGTATTTATAAATACTGGGGGACCGTTTTAGGGCCTAACACCTTAATTGGGTGATCCATTCCTTGTTTTTGAACAGCAGTGCACCTTTCAAAGCTTCAGTACAAAAAGGTGGTTGCAGGGTCAAGGTACTCATTTGTGCCTCTCGTGTCTTTTTGAAGGTAATTATTGTTTTGAACAAAGACAAGAAACATTTAAGCCCCTTGTCCTTGAGAGGTTAGGTTTTCGTGTTTGTTTGTGTTTGTGTGTGTGTGTGTGTGTGTGTGTGTGTGTGTGTGTGTGTGTGTGTGTGTGTGTGTGTGTGTGTGTGTGTGTGTGTGTGTGTGTGTGTGTGTGTGTGTGTGTGTGTGTGTTTCAAAGGTGAGGGGTGGGCTGGATTGTGTGGACAAGAAGGCCAAAAGTTTAGACTGCTGTGCTATGAAATTAGTCAAATATGTTGCCGGTGCTGAACACATGTTTGCATTTTGTTGCAGATATAGATGAGTGTCAGCGACATGCTGATGTGTGTCCACCACGGCAGACCTGCAGGAACACTTTCGGCAGCTTCGTCTGTGTTTGCCAAGATGGTTTTGTGATGGGGACACTCAAGGGCTCAGTGCAATGTCGAGGTAAAAAAACAAAGTACCCTTCTCTATTTGTTGTTGTATTTGGTATGTTTTTTGGAGCACTTACATCCCGTAGGTCCCCATTGTGGCTGAGCAGATGGTCACATGTTTCTCATAAAATCTCATGAAATGGTGATGTATGTGAGGATGTGCCTTTAAGTGCTTGGAAGTCCAAATATGTGTATGGTTTTCTTTTGGCATTTTGACATAATTTGACTGTAGGGATAAACACTAAACGTGGGGGAGAGAGCAAAGCGGATCTTATAAGACAGAAGTTATCCACGGGAATTGGACCAGGGATGTTAAGATGACGTGTTATCCATCCTAGACCGCTAGGTCACAGGGACACCCATGTGTGAGATTTTTTTTAAGCCACATCCAGATCTGTTCCATGTCAGCCCTTGTAAATGACTAAATGGATCACAGCACAGCTCCACATGTTCTCCTCATCTGCGTTAATAAGCAGAGAGAGGGATCATGTGAAGATGTGCTTTGGCAGCAGAGGATCTAGAAACCATGTTTATATGATGAGCACTAATAGCTCACCCACTCAGCTGTAGGCTTACCCACAAGCTGTTTTTGTTTTCATCCATGTGATGAGCATTGCAACATTATCTCTTTAGCAGGTTAGAAACAGACAGATCTGAAAAACCCTTTGCTCTCCCCATACTGATCTAATATGACTTGGCTATGAAGTAGCTTTAGCTCACCCTCGTGCTCGGAAAATAAAAGGAAATGATTAAATATCTGACAAGCATTAGTCATTAATAAACATTTCTAACCTCCTTCTCTTCTTCTCCACAGATAAGGATGAATGTTTAACGGGGTCTCACCAGTGCAGCCGCCATGCTCAGTGTGTCAACACAGATGGTTCCTACACCTGTCAGTGTTTGGAGGACTACTTCGGTAGCGGACGCACCTGCTGGCCCAGGAGAGCCCCACAGTCCAAGGCTCTCATGTACTTCAACTATAAACTCTCCAAAAGGGCCAAGCAAATTCAGCCTTTCTCTTAGAGCTACCCCTTACAACTTACATGGCTCAAACCAAAAGGGAAACACAACGTTAGAGATTAATTTAAAGGTGTTCAGGTTATAAAAAAAAAAACAAAAACAAAAAGAGGGCAAAGTTGAGGAAATTTTCAACACTCAGAAAATGCTGGAGTGTCAAGTAACTTGCTAAGTAATGTTAAACATTTTTGAAACAACTGGAAAGCTCGTGGCCATTATAAGCCTGTTATTTCTCTCCCTATTCAGCAAGGCTAAAGCCTGCATTACCCCCAGCACTACTGGTTGCCTGTTTGTTGTCTGTTGAAAAAACCCTTCATTTCACAAATGCAGTGCAACAGGACCATACTCTGTACTTTGCTCGTGTGCTTCAACCCAAATGGACTGTGATGACAGAGGGGCTTTCCTTACGCTGCCATCAGAAACACCACCCCTGTTACTGTGTGTGGGGTGTACCTTTTCCAACAAACCGCTGTGCAGAAGATGCCAATTTTTTGCCAGTGCATCATTAGCAGTTTATTAAATTTGCCATTGAGTGTGAGCTTTCCTCATGAAAAATGCACTTTCGTTAGAGTACATCAGAATTTGTTAATAAAAGGCTGACCTCTGGTGGATAGATAAGGAAAGATATCTCTAAACTGAGGAATGTTGGTGAGACAAAATGCTGTGAAAGGATATCTACTGTGATTTGTGAGTCAACCATATGATGTGTCTGTAAAGGGTTATTATGATGCCGTTTTTCTGAATTTCAAGTTAAGAATCTATCAAAAAAAGATGGGTTTAAAAATGATTAAACATAGTCAGTTTGGAGGCATTTGAAAAAACTGCTAAAGTACAGAGTGATGTTTTCAAACCGCACTGTTCATCTTCTGCCCTCTTCCTCTGTTGTGCCACGGGGAATGTTTTCAGACCTACTAAGTCACACGCAGGGCGGACTACCACACAGCAAGAGAGCATAGACAGGTCAGACCAACCAAATACCAAGTATCTTTGTCTGTCAGCAGCTGTCTGGAAACCTCTTCCTGCGTTCGGAGGGCGCAAGAATGGAAATTGAAGTTCGTTTCTGTTTTACTCAGGTCAATTTCACGTTTCCTTCCGAACGATTAGGATTGTGACCCTGGGAGAGAGGGAATTGCAATACTTGAAGATAATAACTGTAATGATAGGAGATGGTGGTAGAGGGCACTATGTGTCGTGTCAGGGCCTCAGTTGTAGTCCCGCAGGCTTTGGAGCACTGTGAGAGTCAAGCTTGCAGTGAGAACAGGCAGCTGCTGCCTGCTGAAGGGCCCTGCCACTGACCCTATTCATCCCAACAGCAGGTGTCGCATCAAGTCCCCGCCTCACCCTCACGCACACACACTCACACATGTGGTCCTCACGCACACACACGCATACACCCATGTGCAAAATCACCAACTCTCGTGCACTTTTAAGCGCGCACACACACACACACACACACACACAGATGAGTGTGTGTGAGTGAGTGAGGGGGGACCTGGAACTACTTACAGAGAACAAAGAGGGAAATCAGAAAAAAATGCAGCCTCTTCGAATAAATCTCACCACAATGCTGAGAAAAATCCCCAACCTCACCCCCAGAAACGCAAGAAAAACGTAGTTCCTCTCTTTCAAAGCAGTCAAAAGTGTCTTACAAAAGCAGAAATAGAAAACATTTTAGATAAAAGGATCCAGGCCCCTCTGCTGAAAAGGACCTCACACCAAGTTGTGTGTAATTCCTACCAGAAACTGGTTTATTTACCAAAAAATAATAAGATTTAATGCCAAAGCACTTAGGCTACAAATAAAGGACAACAAGTGGTGGGTACACTGAAGGGGGCAAGGGAGAAAAAGGAGGACGACGCCGGGGTGGAAATTTTCCCTTTTCTTGTGCTTGTTATTTTCTGGTCGTCTGTTTACACGACACACAAGATTTCGCATGGAGGAGTAACTACAGGAACAGTGGCGCTAGAGCTGTGCAGAATAGCCTCCACAAAATAAAAGAAAACAATAAACATGTCAGAGGAATTTGGACATCTGCAGTGACACAAGCTCTCACACCGAGGCCATGGCAATTTCACGAATCAAAGCGCTAGCTGCCTCGGCTTTCCTTATATAAAGCAAAATCAACATTTATCCTGAGAAAGTGAGCAAGGATGCTGACAAGTGCATAGAGCCAATGACAATACAATAGCAGAGATGCTAGGAACAACTGTGCCACCCACGTTGCTGAAAGACCGTGCTTTCAAACACCACCACTGAACTGTAAAACCACTAAAACCCCTGTCTTGCCCATACTGTCCTTTTCACTTTAGTCTGAAATAAGCCAGTCTTTTCTCCCATTGCTCCATCAGAGGAGGCTTTTCCACGGCAAATTCTGGCATTATGCTCCTATAATGTCACTATAAGGAAGAACACAGTGCAGTGTTTCCATGAATGAATTAAAATTATAAATGCTGACCAATCCCGCTCAGGGGAATGAGCCAAAGTTTGAACCCTTGGCGTAAAATTATAAATCTTGTTAGGAGGCCATTTTCTACTGCTTCCCTCTGCCTACAAAAATCAGCAGTAGAGAGAGTGTGACAGCTCACTGCCTATAGCAATCTTCCCAGATTCCTTTTATACACAACTGAATGTGACTAAAATGAGCTGAACTAAATAAAGCTGAGCTTATTGGTTCTGTTGCCACATCACTCCCCGTATTCATGAATCTGTACCAAAAAAGGACAAAATGAAATGAACTAGGCTCATTTGTTTCAGTTTAGAAATGAAAATAGAATCACATCATAGCAGCTTAACTAACCCACTATACCCAATTTTGCCACGGGGAAAATTAAAGCTTCCTGTTATCTTAAAGGCAGCAGTGTCCTCTCAGTCACTTTTAAATCACATTATGTGGAGTAAATACATGTGAGTCACTATCTTCTGTGTGACCCCAGGAGGGAAAAAGCCCATGTGCAACCGCGCTTTCTTGTAATTATCATTCATACTAATACAGTCCTTATGAATGTTCTGCTATGTGGTGGGTAGTGTGTGTGTGGAGCTGAAAGAAAACCTGATGTGGAAATATCTGAAAGACCTCAACGGTCTTAAAAAGTGAACTCTCAGACACCCTTGTTCAAGCTACACACGTGCACACACTCACACACGCACTTCCTCTTTCTTTCAAATGGACTGAGCTGCAGTGTATCAGTGACCTTACTTCATGTTTCAAATCCACATGATGACTTTGAACTCCGTTTGAGCGGTAAAAAAGCTGCCCTCTTTTCCTCTCCTTTCTTCTGTCTGCTCCTATTCTCCCCACAAGGTACGTCTAACAACTGGAACAGCCACATCATAACATGAAAGTGGAGACTTGACCTGACTGGAATTCACTGTGCCTAAATCATTCTTGATATGAGAGCCGGGCAGCCTTGTTTCGGGGGGATTATCCTCGATACAACAGGAAAGATTTCCAGCTAATCTATATAGGAATGCCCACTCTGGAGAAGGTGAAGGGAAGTGGCTGGGACCAAAGGTTTCTCTTGGAGGCCAACACACTTCATTATTCTTTTGTGCAGCAATTAGAGCCCAACCTCTGAGAAAAGCAATTATTTCTGTCCCTTACCAATATCTGTGTCCTCCAAGGTACAGACAGAAGAGTTTGCTTTCTGGCAGTGCAGAAAAATTTAGTCGATTAAATGAATGGTCAATTGACAGAAAATCAATAGGCAACAGTTTAAGTCATCTGTCAATCCAAGTTGCCAATCGTACTGGTTCAACCTCTCCAATGTGAGGATTGGCCATCTCTGTGTTTTATATTATTGTGAGGTGACTATCTTTGGGTTCTGGGCTGTTGGTCACTGTGGGCTTGAGTAAAATTTGAGGGGCATTTATCAGTTTGCTGACATTTTACACAATTAATTGATTAATCAATGAAATAATCAACAGATGAAACACTAATAAAAAAAATTATACTTAAGTGATCCCTTGGTCCAGAGGAAAAAAGGTGGACACAACAACAGAAGAGCTTTTGGAAGTTTTTCTATGAAAGTGGCTCATGGTGACAAACCCACAAAGTTTGAATTTTAGCTTCTTTCAGCCCATCGTTTTGGTTTTGCTGCCTGCACGTTTGCTGTTTTGGTTCACCGAGCTCCCCACTCTCATAGCGTTGTTATCAGACACAGCAGGCAGCTGGAGAAACCTCTGCTAAACCCACTGGTCACTACCTGCTCTGCAGATGGACAAAGTTAGTGACTATATAGTGAAGCATTTTGCAGCTAAAGAGCGAGATATTTCAGAAATTGGTAGAGACCAAAAACAGAGCTGAAGAGATTGAATATTGGACTTACATTTGAAAGTTGGCCACAAACAAGACTTCAAATGAGTTGTATTGTTGCTTTGTGTTTGCAGGATGCATAAGTTAGCAATTGCCTGCTGACATGTTCCCCATAGCAACTTCACAAGGTGATAATGTCTCAGTGTTGTGTTTACAGCTTGTTCTGCTGCCCCCAAGTGGCCAAAATATCAATTGACGCAGCTTAAATCAGCTAGGTAAAAGGACAAAAGTGGTTATTTTTGTTCACAACAAAGGATGTTTAGTAACTTAATTCAAATGTACTAGAGAGGTCAGCTATTGGGGTTATGGGCAGGGGTTGGAGGGCTGGGATGTATGAATATGTGAGTCTGAGAGAGAGCATGCGTCTGAATACATGTGTGTATATATGTGAGTGAGTAAGGAAAGTTCTGGCAAGAAGAGAGATGGGCACAGTTTTAATTAGTGCTGTACTGGAAGCTCGAACAGTGGAATCGTTGTGGAAAAGGCCACAACAGCTGCAGTGGCCGTTTGCTGGTTATTTAACAGAGCTCTCACTCCCACCATGCACCCCTCCAGCTATCCCTGTTTCTCTCTCTTTCTCATCTACTCCTCTTGCTAGTTCAGGTGTCTGGGGCCGCTAAGGAAGCACTGGGTGGCATCCACCCAGACTCGCTGAGCTGGCAGCAGTCACAATGTTGAGGAATGTATGAGAGGGTTGCTGGCAAGCTCGCTGCTTGGCAGGTTGTCCCGCTGGGGAATCACTCAGTGAGAGCAGTCTGCAGCCAATTCCCTGTCAGTGGCCGGTGATCTCACAAGGGCAGTAGTCGGGGAACATAGACTTAGACACAGAGACGGACTGTAGTCATACTGTGTAATACCTTCCCATCCTCTCTGCCTCGCTGCCACCCCACCCTGCCCATGGGGACGCACTCTAAATTTTCAGAGTGGAACTGAGAAATGAAAACGGCGTGTTCTACTAAAAATTTCAGTGGGTGGAAATTGTTTTATTACTGGAGTGTTCAAATTGCATACTCATTACGCCCGCCTTGATGTCCAGCTCAACTGTTCTGACAGTGCAAAACAGGAGCGTGGCACAAGCTGATTTATATGTTTACCTGTATTTAGACACGAACATACTTTGATGTTCAGTTAATTGCTGCCCTGTTTGTCCTTTGCAAATGCACAGGAGACAATATGTTGCTCAAGAAACTCCTGCATTTCCCAGGCCAAACCGAACCTCAATTTCCACTTAAGTTAAACTTGAAGAAGAACCAACAACCTCAAAGCCTCACTTCAACCTGACCGCACTGCAAACCACTTCTGGCAGTCTGTCCCCTCGCTGAGATGTTATGAACCATTGGTTGAGATATTGTTTTACTTTAGGCTTTGCTCTGTCTATTTTGGCACCATAGAAATCAACACTTTCCTTCGTGATAGCTCCATGAATTACTGGCAAACCATTTCGGTTTAAAAAGGTTCTTTAAAAAATTTCTATTTTGACGGAAAAGTTTAAATAATTTGACATGGAATGTTTCGTGTAGCCTGTGCAAGAGTCTGATTTTCCATCCAAACGAACCAGTGTTTAGCTGTGAGTCAGGTGCTGCCAAGAGACCCTCAAAGGTGCCTTTGACACAACTTCCTGGGGCACGGTAACTGTTTGCAGTGCAACACTGTCATCTTGTGGAAAACCAGTAGATGTGCATACAAAATTGAATTGTCTAAAATGCATCAAAATACATGTTTCTAATGTATGCGAATAACGGGAGAGTTTAAACGGATGTTAAATGCATTTTGTTTTTGTAGTGCACCCAGGCCTCAGCAAAATCAGTCTATGTTCAGAAAAACATACAAGGAAGAAGGTGAAATGAGGTTTAACTTCTAACTTTGAAAATTTACACAGTTTGAATACTTTGTTCCAAATATGGAGGTGGCTAAACGATGTCTAAAAGGCTTGAACCTGTTTCGAGAGATTTCTCTTCAAAAAAAAAAAAAAAATGTAGTGAAGTGCATAAAATAAATCAGAGTGGCAGTTGTTTCAAAGACCAGCTGGATTTCCTGGACTTCCATGTGCAGCTGGAAATGTGCTGAACCCTGGAGCGGGTTTGAATTAATCTTTTTTCTAAGTCTCCTTTCCTACAGCTCTCCAGGCCTCTTATCTCCTCCTACATCACGTTGACGTGCAGTCTATTTTTGCACTGACCCCCTCACCCTGCCCATTGAAGGGACATGATTTTAACATCGGGTATCTGAATTAAAATTTGGTTTCTTTTTATTTAATGCACTGAATAAAATGTGAGTGAAAGAATTTGTAATAACCATAACCATTCTTCTGTTGCACTGCACTGGATTTATGTTGATTATCTGGTTTTAAATACAATAAGATTTGACTGATGAGGATTGATGAATTGTGCTTTTTTTAATTTCTCAGTGAAAAAAGAATTGTACAACAGATGTAGTAGCAAATGCTACTGTGTAGCATGTACAATGTATTCTCTCTCTGTACATGATTGAAAATGGAGTTAAGCCTCTTAAATTAATAATAAATGAAGGCTTTACACTTTTTACACAACCAGTGGATTTATTCAAAGACTAACATGTTAATAGTATTTCTCCTCCTTGATTAACTTGATCTTAGTTCTCCTCTAGATTTTCTGCTTGACTCCTGTGATTTTATGGCCCTAATAAAGGTATAACGGGACTGGTTTAACACGTGTAACAAAGTGCCTCTGTTTTTGGTTATGAGTAAATGACGGGAAGACATTTATCAGCAGGGGTTGGCTTTCTGATTCCACTTGGACGAAGGAGATGGGAAAGGAATTATTCCTCCACTACAATTTAGTCCATTGTCCATCCGCTCCATAGGACCAAGGCCTGCTTATCACAAATGACTCTGCCAATGAAATGAAACCGTGTACCCTGGGAAACATTAGCTTTGACAAAACCACATTTTAGGGCCATCAAACACACATTTATCATACAATTATACGGTGTATATAACTCATACATTATTATTGTTTGCTATCCATTTCCTTTATTCTACCGTGTGTGTTTTCAACAAATGTTGTTCTTAACTTGTATTATAGTCATAAATTACAGATTACTGGCACTGAAAGCTTCTGTGTCTCTTGAGTTTTCTTGGCCATGCAGTTGTGGGTGAAAGGACATAAAAAAAATAGCATAACTGATGCCTCCGTTCTCCTCAAGGAATTTATAAACACCCTTCATATTTTGTTGCACATGGAGACTGTTATTTTTGAGTGATTTGCAGAGACCCATTCATGCAGGAGCTGTTTATTTTGGTAGAGTTTGGAACTTCCAGATTTTCCTTTCTGTTTCTCATTATAATTGTTTTTCTCTCAATTCTGACCCGACCTATGCACAGAAACGCAGAAGAGCTCTCGGTAGGGGGCACTACAGCGCTTTGTTTGTGCCGGCGACTGCAGCCAGGGGGCCAGCATGTGAAGTTCCTCAGCTTTAACTTGAGCACACATCTGTATCACCGGATGTGTTGCAGGAGAAGCATCTCAATGGCTAATGATCAATTTTTTTTCCATAAAGGGGAGAGAGAGAGTTGCCGTCCATTTCTTTCCCCCCCTTTAAAGGGTGTTTTCCGGGGGGGGTTCCTTATCCGATTGAAGGGTCTGAGGACCGAGGCTGCTGTACAGACTGTAAAGCTCACCTGAGGCCACCGGCGGGGGAGGGAAAGGCTGTGAAGGACCCCGGCTTTGAGACTCGCTACAGAAACCTCCCCCGGGGTTCTCTGGTCTCGGGGGGCCTTAGGTGAAAGGACCTGGGGCTGCATCAGCTGCACATTGCGACACGCTCAATCCAGCCTGTCTAACAATTATCACACCTGCCCAGTCCAGGTGCGCGAGTGCTGAGATGGTAACACGATAAATCCGGGTGGAACACTGGCTTTTTTAAAGACCTTGCTTTTGCTTTGCTCGTTTGAATAGAATATAACGATTTTTTCCCCCAAGACTTCAGAGATGAGTAACGTTAAAGTTGGTCATGCTCATTACAAATATTATTTCAAATTGAATATTTGAGAAAATTCTTATTAAGATAATGTCACAAAGTTAATCAAGATGGCCTTTTCCAGCACAGGAAAAAAATTAATCTGACGGTCCACTTGATGTACACGATAGGGAAAAGCTTATGGCCTACAGGCAAAATGTTGTAATGGCCTGTCTTTAACACTAGGTGGCGCTCGGGATCTACTTTTAGATCTGCTCCTCCATTTGTTCGTATGATGCGTTTTATGTACACAAAGTGCTAAGGAATGAGTTTCATTAAACAACTAAGCCAATCAAAGCTTAATTGTGACTATTTTCAACTTTTTAAAGACCTGTATGGAATGTACGTCTGGTTCAAGCAGTAAGCCATGGACATCATGATCTAAAACATAAACACTCACGAAAACCTTTAAGGATTGTTTTGATACTGTTATGAATGACAAAAATTAAATATGAACTGCATTTTTGATCCTAAAAACCTAACTATGGGTGACAAGGTTTAGTTAACTCGATAAGCTTTCTTCTGATACTTTCTTGATAGCAAGAGAAAGTATCAGTATCAGAGAAATAGATAGCATTTAGCATCAAGCACACCAGACAAAGAAAAAAAAAAAGGAATCCGCAGAACTCATAAAAAGCCGGTCAGTGGAAGGTGTATCAGTTAACTTTGCAGAGCAGGATTGTTGATCTGATGTCCTGATAAGAAGGGCTGCTGTAAATGGTTGTAATCGATGGAGCCCCCCCCAAGGGCCAAGTCTTTAAACTGAGGAGGGTGGGGGTCGAGAGAGTGATCACTTAGCCAGCTGAGAGAAACACATGAGCAAAAGCCTCCGTTAGTTTAGTCAGGAAAGGCCTGAATGGTAGCTGAGAGGGGAGATTATCTAATAAGGCTGGGCAGTTAAGTGGGCTTCTTCTGCAAATGTCTGATCCCGTTCTGTCCTAGTCCCTATTAAATTTATCAACCCCCCTCCTGTCCCCATTAAACACACACACACACACATATATCAGACCTCGTCACATGACAGCTGTAACCACAGAGATCAATTAATGATTGGTGACATCATCACAGTGTCTGGATACAGTTTCTGTCCCCAAGTGCAAGTAGGGAGGGAATTCCCAGGTTGGCCATGTGTATACTTTACTTCATGTACTGCTGTGTGACCTGCTGCTGTTTCGGTCTCAAGTAGGCAACGGCGCAGGAAACAGGTTAAAATAACATTTTTGGCGAGTGATCTGCAGCCACCTTAATTTCATATTGTGCCACGATATCACAGAGCAAATGCAAGCTCACCATCCGCTGAGTTAGGCACACTTTGTGTCCTACTGCTGTGTATTTATAAGTGCTGTATTCCAGAACATTTTCAATCTTTTTTTCTGTAAATGACTAGTACAGAATTGCAGCTGTTCTTTTTTTTTATACTGCACTAGTTTTTTCTAGGTGTACTTAGTAAATTGGCAATTGAGTGCATGTGTTACAGCAATCCTTTTGAATTTGTGGTCCAGTATTTTCTGATCAGATATCTGACAAATAGGGTCTATTATTATTATTAATATCATAAACACAGCACAGAGCTGGAAATTAGATGATGATGATACGATGATTGCATAAAATATTGAACTATTAATGAGATAAAAAGCTCGTTTTGTATGAGCCACACTAGTAGTTCTATGAGGCTGTACGCAAGTGCGGCATTGCCTCAAAGGACAGGTTCACCATTTTCAAATCTGTCTTAAAAACAATAGTCAGGTGTCCATATGAACATTGTAGTTTTGCATGCATCCTCCTGCTCATACTGGCCGTTCAAAGATCACCCCCTAGTGCTCTTTCATTTAAAGTGATGGATGACAAAATTTTTTTTTGCACAAAACAAGGGCTGTTAGTGCACTTTGTCCCCATCACTTGCAATGGAAAGCATTAGGAAGTGCTCTTGTAATGGCCAGTATGAACAGGAGCAATGATTACAGGGACCACGAACTATTTCAATGTAAATAAGGGCGTGTGGCTATTGTGTTAAGACAGACTTGAAAAAATATGAACCTATCCTTTAAGCTATAACACTACCGTCAGCATGTCATCATGCTCACAATGAAAATGCTAACATGTAAATATTTACCAGGTATGATTATCACATACACCATTTTAGCATACTAACGTCTGCTAATTAGCACTAAACAAAAAGTACAGCTGAGGCTGATGGTGATGTCATTAATTTTGCAGGTATTTTGGTCATTAAACCAAGGTACTGAACAAATTAAAATTTTGACCTGCCAAAGTTATTACGACCCTTCCTGAGGGGGATATGGATATCTGTTCCAAATTTAATGGCAATCCAATCAATTGCTGCTGAGACATTTCAGTCAAATGTCAACCTCATCGTGGCACTAGAGCAAAAGGGATCATTCGGATTCATCCTCTGGGGGCCATGAATGTCTTTGCAAAATTTTATTGCTATCCCATGTAATAGCTCTTGAGAGATTTCAGTCTGGACGAAAGTGGGGGACCAACCTCAGACCAACATTACCATCCCTAGAGCCACACCACTAGTGTAGCTAGAAAAGGAGATAAAAAAAAATATATATATAAGCAAACAAGAGAAATATGCATATGTTGATTTCAAAAATTTGGCTATTGGAAGTTTTACCTACAATCAGCAGAAGAGAATCATTTACCTTGTTGTATTACTTATGCTTACATTTTACTGGAAAGATTCCAAGGATACATAATCTAGGACAGCGGTAGCAGCCAACCTTACACATGTAGCAAAAGATACAGTATCCAAAACATCTGTTCAGACACCTATAACAATTGAGCAGTCCCATAGACAGCTAGAAAATGCACTCAGTAGAATGCAGACCTCTGCCAAGACCAATGTCACACAACATACACCAGACTTCTTAGGAAAAAATTCAAATACATAGTTAATGATCCGGATCTGTCCCAAAATATAATGAGTTTTCCCTGGCCCACGCCCCATCCCTCCACCAAGATCAGTGCAAATGCGTTCAGTAGTTTTGCATAATCCTGCTGAAAAACAAACCAACAAACCAACAAACAGAGACGGGTGATCACATAACCTCCTCGGCAAAGGTAATTAAATCATGTGCCTTTTTGAGTCCCACATTTGATACAGGGATCTGAAATATTGGCATTAAATCAATTTAGCAGAGTTGGCGTTATAAAAAATCTCATTATCCATTTACAGCTCTTCTCTTTTAATCTTTGACATTTAACCTCAACTGTCCTTGTGGTTTATCCACTGGCATAATAATTTTTGCTGCAAACAATCAGTCATCAGCTTTGTTTGAGGAGCCGTCTATTTTTGCCCCGCAGATTTGTCTTTGGAGGCCAAACCAGGAAGAGGTGATGTCATGATGGCTATCGCTTACAATGCTCCAGCCAGCTACCCCCTCCCCCCCTTCTCTCCTGAGGTATGACCTCAGCCTGGGTGTACAGAAGGAACATCTGCTTGATGATCTGGTTAGCAGGATGCAGGTTTGATCTGATGTAAGACATTACACTGGAGAGAGGTTTCTTGTATGATGTGGGGGAAAATATTTGTGATTAAATAGGTCAGAAACAGAGACTTTTTAAAGGTTTTTGTGTATCTTTGTATAATTAGGTGCACTAATTTTATGCCCCTTATTTGTCTAAGATGTTTTAGAGAATATTTGCTCGTATTTTTTTGCAGACAACATGGAAATACCTCTGGCAAAAAGATCCAGCAAAATACTGTATGCACTGCTTGAAACTGTGACCCTGACATTCTTCAGCGTTGTATTCGGTGCCTCAATATCTTGTATCTGCAGTACCCACTCCAATTATGATCTACCGCAAGGTATCCAGTCCATTGTAAAACATGCTATCAAATTAAACCTTTTTTTAGATATAAAAGTTCATTCTTGACCAGTGTAGTCTGACAAAAAGAGAGATGAGGTGAGATGCAGTTAAAAGTTCATGGGAGTATGTGGATTTTAAGCAACCTTACTATGAGCGAGGAGGTCCTACATTAAGACGCAATTTTCTGCTGAAGTTGGAACAGTTGTAGTTATTTCATGATTTTTACAGTATCATCAACCTAATTCATGCCACTGAGCAATCAGCTGACAGACCTCGTGTTTATTAGCTGCGTTTTCCTGACACTTCTACCTGCAAATGTAACTGTCTATCGTTTTGGGGTAACTCTACTCTTAAACGGCCCTTTGCTCGCTCTGTTGGCTGGGTGTGAGTTTGGGATCGGATTTTCACTATTGCCAAAGCATTTTGTACATGATTTACAGTGTAGGCATATTAATTCAGAAGTCTTTCCTGAGCGATATAAATGCTTCCATTTTATCATTTATTTCCTTTACTGTTTGATGAAGATAAAATTGACAGAAAGTTGGTAACTCACTCAGTAACCAGGTACCAGTAAGACTTTGCTCAGCGGCTGATCTCAGAGGAATCTTCAAAGGTATAACATGTCAAACACAAATTTATTAATCAAAGGGAAATGCCCTGGAGTGGATGCCTTCTTGATCTTTTGCAAGGCAAGGCTGAATAATTGTGGGCAATTTAGTCTCAGACTTCACTTGACTTACATGTCTTTGCAAAATGAGTGGAAATTCACAGAAAACCAGGCAGTACCGTGAAACACAGTATGCAATATTAGGACAAAAAGACACTTCTTTAGTGACTAAATGACAAAGCCTCTGACAGTGCACCTGCATAGTAAGGGACAGCTGGCCAAGCTACAGGTGCACCGCCATGTGTCCACTCAGAAACAAGCGTCTGCAGTTGGTCGAAGTTCAATGTGTCACCACCCCCTTATGAAAAAATGTGCTGCGACTGCTTTGACTGACAGCTGTGCTATCTAGGGTTAACTGTCACATCTAACAAGTGACTGTGACAGCTGCTGTCAGACACTTCCCCTCCCCAGGACTTGAGGATTTCTACTTAATAAACCAAGGGAGGGGAGCTGGGCAGACCACCCTCATATAGAGTGGAGGGAATTTCTTGCTTGGGTTGAACAAAATTGTGTATTTAAGAAGGGGGTGCAGACAGTCCTCAAGGGACTCTCGTTTTACACAGTGGATTTAGGTTAGAAATACAGCATTATCTGGTGAGAGGACCACTGATCAAACCTCTAAAAGACCTTTGAGAACAATCAATCAAGTGTGTCTAAGATACAGTAAGAGAAAGTGTAAGATAAGGTGTATGCCTGCCCAGCATGCATGTTCCTTAAAAAATGCCTTTACTGCATATTTTGACTGCAAAATGACAAAGCAGTGCGCTATTAGGACCTGAGGTAGTGTCACCCTCTCATTGGTGCATCCTCTGTCTCTGTGCAATGAAGGTAGAAGAGGTATAACCAAGAGCCCCCGGAGACAGCATTCAAATATTACCACCCTCAACATTATTTCTAGAAGGACTTGCAAAAAGCCGTGCCAAATGAGCCACCCGTTTGAAATGTGAGCTGACATGATTCACTGCTGCCATGCCGCACATTGCTGCAAAAAATTCTATGGGCCTGCCAAAAGCCCTCGGATGGCAAAATGAATTGCATGTGTGAAGGAGTGTCATCTAAACACGTGTGTCAGTTATCGTTGAGCATTTCAACCCCGTGCTAATTCATGGAAGTCTGTGGCGTTAATGTTGTAATCAATCCTAACCCATGAGTCCACTCTTCCTCAGTCTGGTTAGAGACAGGCAGCACTCCAAGGTTTCTAAATGGCTCTGGCTCAGTGTTAACCCTGACCCTCACATGTCACCCTCGTAAACTCATATCAGTGCTTGAAGTGCAGCTGGTATCAGGCTCTGCCCAAAGGTAACAAAATCCACTTACTGTACCAGCACCTCTTAAGTGGATTAAAACAAACATGATATAACGTGTTAATTAGTGAGCTTTAGTGATGCTGGTAGGTGGATGTTCTTACCAGCGGACTGAGTCAGGCCAGCTTTTCCCCCCTGTTTTTATGCTAAGCTAAGCTAGCTGGCTGCTGTTGTTAGTTTCATATTTATGATTTTTCTTATTTAACTCTAGGGAAGAAAGTGAATTTCCCAAAATGTTGAACTATTAATTTTGCATTATATTTACTTTATGTCACCATTCTTTTTCTCCATATTGTGATTTTACTACTGCTTCTTCTGTGTACTGTATCTTTTCCATCCCCGAAAAATGACCCCTCCTGTGTTGCTCTTCCTGAGCCCACTGTGGCACATGTGCAATTTGTAATTTTGGGCTATGAAAAGATAGAAAATAAATCAGTTCTTGTGTCTTTGGTAAATGATTAAAAGGCAAATGGTGGCACATTAAAAGCTGATTAGTGTTGCACAACTCTGTTGTGATAGTGATAGACATGCTAAATTCATTTTAGTCCAATCACAGCTAATGTTTGACCAGACTCTAACCCCAAATGAACTGGATTAGTGGTTTAAACTCTTAGGGCGCAGCTTTCACACCTGTAGTTCGGTTCATTTGTGGAGAAAAAATGATACATTATTGCCTTTTAGGTCTGTAAACATAAAGTTACATGGACTGCCAAGTAACTTGGTTATCGGACAGTTTTGGTAACTGTCATCCTGCATCATCCGTGCCACATGCACCCAATGGGGAAATCAAATTCCAAGAGCCGTAAGCATGTAGGACTTTAAGTTTTCAGCAGTTTGTAAAAAGCCAGAGTGAATGGAAATCGGATCAGAATTAAGAGGCAATAATGTGTCATTTTTTTCCTTGGTCCAGATCAAATGAACTGAGCTACAGTTGTGAAAGCGACCTTAGGTGTTGTGAGGTTTTCAGATTTCTACCTTATTGTCTTCAAAATTTAATCCTTGACTACATTCCCAATGTAGTCAGTGTCAATTCTGAAAATGTGCTTTGAGTTTTATTGTTACTGTAGTGCAGGGACCATTTATGGTCTCCTGTCAGCTTTGAAACCAATTAACAACGCCGGTTGTTTACGATGGAGGGTCCAGCTAAGCCAGTGGTCGCGCGAATGTTGTTTTGCCGTCCAGCGGGCACAGCTTCATGTCTGCAAACTGCAGCAGAACAACACTGCACCTGGACGCCCCTCAGTTTGGATAAGTAGAGTACAGGCTGAAGTCTTGCTACATTCTTGTAATGTTTTTAGTTACATTTTAATTACTGAAATACTGAAATAGAAATCACATGGTTGTGATGAACATATCTATTACATCTCCCCATGCCTTCTCATGGCCTCAGATTCACAGGATACTCATCTCTTTCAGCTGCAGGTGGCCTAAGGTTGGCTCATGAAGTGACATGTACTAAAAGTGAGAGTGTCAGGCAGCAGAGAAATGAGAAGGAGCTGACCCCTCTGTTGGCCTTTTCTTTTCTCCATCAGCCGTTGGTGTCTTGCTGTGTGTGTGTTCATCTAATTGCATCCGCGTTCAGTTCTTACTACTACAGGTCAAGGCCAATCTAAGGATAGAAAATAACAGCAACCTCTTTGTGTCTGTTCAGAATATTCATGAGCACATAATTTGTGTTATTGCTGTCACTTTTACCAGGATAGTAATATTACGTGCGAATAATCACAGTTAAGATATAGAGAGTACAGTATCAGCTGTTATAGTCATTACAAGAAAGAAGGAGCCTTTGTATAAACCTTTGAGTAGCTTCCTTGCCACTGATATAACAATAAGTGCATAAGCAAGGTCAATAGCCAAAGGTAATTGATTTTCATTTTTAGTAGTCGCATAAACCAGATCCCAGCAACTCCATTAGCCTATTTGTGTGATGTGAAATTAAATTTGCCTCATGTTGTCCACTTTAAAAATGCAAACATTTGCATTGCGCCTGCTTTATGTGCTGTATGGACAGAATAGCCGACATTCTCCTGCCAAGCAATCAAATTTACCATTCTAAAGAATGGAAGTTTCAAGGGGTTTGGGGGGGTACACAGAAAAAGGGGCAGCTATTTAATCTGACTATTATTACACGTTGTGTTGCAAGACGCAAAATTATAGGCAGCGCTATAGCTACCACTGAGTACACTGAAGCCATACCCTCTGATTTGTTTTCTAAGAATCTTGGGGCTTTAGTACTCTGGCAGGAGTTTACATTAGGCAGCTAAAAATTAAAAACTGGTGGATGTTTTATGGGTTTATTCCAGTATTAAGTCAATTTAATGTATATGCCAAAAAGTAAATAGATAAAGGATTCATTATTACCCAACCAGAATTTTATTCCTGCCAATGGCTTTGAAACAGCGCTTTTTTAAAGAACATTTATTGGTGTCAGGGCAAGGGTCGCAGGTATAGGTACGACTGTTTTTGCAGTTCTCGGTTCCTGAGTTTGAGCAAAATATCCATTATAGAAAACAGAGGTGGCGGAAGTATGCAGATAATTTACTTAGGTATAAACAGCAGTAAAAGTACTCTCTTGCTGGATGAATTTTACTCGTAATGGAGTCTCTATACAATGTGTTATTGCTCCTTATGCTTAATGTTGTAGCCGGTGGAGATGGAGATAAATGTAACCACTTTATATACCACTGGGTAACTTAAGATGGGCCTATAATAATGCATAATGTATTTTGAGCTGATCATATGTTTGTATATAAAATTTTAATCTGCTAAGTATGGTAACTATAGCTGTCAGATAAATGTAGTGGCATTATTGTAGTGGCAATAATTCTCCCAGAAATGCTGTGGAGTAAAAGTGTAAAGTAGCATAAAACGAAAATACCTCAAATAAAGTAAAAGTACCTCTGAAGTAAACTTGTAATGTAATTTCTCAAGGATGGATTTGCCTCCTATGGGGTCCTGGGGCAAAGACTTGTTGTTGGGCCCCTACTGACCCCCAATGTGCATGGCAGTTTCATTATTTCCCCAGGCACAGAGAAACCAACCAGTACTCTAGAGCTGAAATTATAATGAATTGAAAAAAAAATTATTTTGGCAACAAGTTTGATAGTTATTTTAAAAAGAAAAATGCCAAACATGCAGGTCTTCACTTGTTCTAGCTTCTCAAATTTGAATATTTGCTTGTTTTCCTATTTTTCTATGGATATATTTTCTATGTAGAGCTGTTTTTCTCTGTGTGTTAATTACATGACGTACAGAAAAAATGGAAGCAATTTGCAAAGAAAAACAGCTTCACATCACTAGAGGAAAATATAAACTAAAATAACTGAGTCTTTAAAACTAGCTTTTAACACCCCTCTACAAGACTACGAGATCCGTTGGGATCCGTCATGGTTGATGTTCTAATCTTTAAAAAAAAACTTTCAATGCAATCAGATTATGTATACCCAAATGATATGGAGTAAACCTGGGACCTCTGGGGCCCCTGGGGCAGTTGCCCACTTTGCCTGGTTGGTAATCCAGCTTTGACTTTTGTCACTTTGCACCGCTGATAGTAATCCCATGTTATTTGCAGTACAAATCTCCCAGTAAAATTGTCTTTATAAAGAATATTACTGGCTTGATTACACTGGTATAATCAGATGAAATTCCATAAAGCCGGATAGAGTCTGCATGAACTCAGGAGCACCTTCTCCGTAGCACTGGCACTATAAATGTCTGATGAATGTGCAGCTGCCTATTGTGTGTGTGTGTGTGTGTGTGTGTGTGTGTGTGTGTGTGTGTGTGTGTTAGAGGGGAATCCTTAAACCAAAAGAGTTTGGGCAACCTTCTTTTCATTCCTACCCATCACCATCCTCATCATCAGCGCCCCTGCTTCCCCGCTCCTCGCACTGTTTTCCCAGATTTATTCACGTGCAGCTCGCTCCCGCCTTACTCAGACATTCTGTCGCCAGCGCCGTGACGTCACCTGCGCCAGGAGCCTCCTCCTCTCCGAAACCGTTTCCCTCCGCCTGTCCTCGAGATAATCTAGTCCCCCAGACCGCGGCAACCCTGAACTTGACTGACGAGCTCGCAAATGTACTGAAGAAAAAAAAGCTTTGTTTTATGTTTTGTATCACATCATTGGAGGTTTTTTAGCAAGAATTCTATTATGTGACCCCAAGGTTTCTTTGGTAATGTTAAGTAATCAGAGTATGTCCGACTTAATTAACACTATTCATAATATTCCTTTAATATTCACCATAAGGAACGCTTGTGGTGTATGTTAGTGAATACTTTATGGTATTTTTTAAGGAAGCTATATTGTACTTGTATGTAGAGCTTAGTCTGTGAATTGATTAATCAACTGAGATGAAATTAAACTGCAGCTCATTTAATAATTAAATAAGGGATATTTAAAGCAAAAACGCCAAAATGTTTCTGTTTCCACCGTTTTCAAATGTGGGGATTGAATGCCTTTCTTTGTGACACATGATAGTAAAATGAATAGCTTTGGGTTTTGGCCTGTTGGTCAGATAAATGAACACCGATAATAATCTGAACAAATCACCTTGGACTCTGGGACATTAGAGCAGACATTTTTCACTATTTTCTGACATTTTATAAAACAAACAGTCAAGAAAATAATCAGCAGATTAGTCGATAATGAAAATAATCATTAGTTGCAGCTGTGCACCTTGGGAATTCTGACTTTCTATTTTCCGTGGAAGTGTCTTTCTATCTATTAAATCTGCTTGACGTTTTTCGTCATTCCTGTAGCCCGAGATTACTTTCTCCTTTTTGTGACAGGGGATTCACCTCCTCACCTCCGGTGCAGCCAGAAAAAAATATAACCTATTACATCACAAACTATTCTGAATTCCTCTCCAATGTGACTCTCACTAGGAAGGGACTGATTTAGCTCCCTTCGCAGGAAATGACACTCCACATCCTCTGCCGCTGCCCTGCCTGCCTGCTATTTTCATGCATTATCGTGCAATATTGACGAGATGACTCGTTGGAAGTTTCACTTTTGACATTGCAATATTATGCCTCTGCACACCCACCAGTGGAGAGACCTGTGCCGGGCTGGTTTTGTGTGTGTGTGTGTGTGTGTGTGTGCGTTATTTGTATCGAGGTGAGGAGTTGTGAACGGCGGCATGTGTAAGCATGCCCCTTGTGCTCACCCTGCCCTCGGACACGTTTGTTCCCCCGACCAACACGAACGCGTTGCTTGCTTATCGTGTCACAATCAGAGCAAAGCGGGAACTGGGAGGCAGGCCGAGTCGTGGCGCAATCCAGGGGCTCGCTAATGATAAAGCCGCGGCGGCGGCGGCGGCGGCGACGGTCCGTCGGTGTAAGCGACTGCAAGAGCTTCACTGGCCGCACGTCTTGACGAGGAAGTGCTGTTATATTGAGTAAGGACAGGGAGAGGAATATTGAATGAATGTTTCTTCACGGCTTCATTCCACAGCCTAGTTTGAAGTCAAAGTCTAAAGCTTGTGTTTGGAACCGGTAGTCTAGTTAATGACTGCTTTGTCCCATCCTCAAGTCCCCATTTAAGATGATTTTTGTTGTACTTGAAGAGGTACTAGGTCAGTGGGAGTTTAAAATCAGTTAAATAAAAGTCCTTAAAATCCCCTCATTGTGCAATTACTGGCAGAGAACAGTCAAATCAAACAACTATTCCGTATTTTGCGGGATGTTCTGGGAGCCTCTGGGGTGAGGAGAGACCCCCTTTCTGCTTTCATTCTCCCAAACGTGCAATATTTCACTCGACTTCAACGGACAGGTTTGCGGCAACAAACTCAGACATCTGAGAAAGAGAGTCTCCTTCGAAATGGGCGAGGGGAAAAAAAAAAAAAACCCGCATTGTTTCACCGTTACATAATCAATTTCCACACGGTGAATGAAGATATTAGATGTGTGAAAAGTAGGTCTTGTTATTGTCGGGGCTGCATCCCGCGGCGTGATACTGGCGCTCAGCGGAGGGTGACACGGCTCCGCGACTCACTGACGCCAGGGCCGAGCAGACCGAAGACAGGGGCAGGGAGAGCACATAGGAGGGAGACGCAGGGAGGGAGAGAGGGCTGCAGTGAAAGAAAAAGGTACTGCAAACTTTTGTTTTCGTTTTTAACGTGCTAAATGAAAAGTTTCTTTATCTGTGTTTTCACTCGGAATAGTGTGCATGGCACTGTTTGTAAGGAAGTAGATCGTAACGGTTATCAACTCAACAGTCTATCTAGTTGGCAGCTTCAAACTTTTTTTTTTTTCCCCCTTCCTTTTGCTCACAGTATCAGACTGGGTTTGCAAATTTAGCTACATTTTCATGAAGGTGTAAACTGTATATCAATTATTAAGGCTACGTGTTAAAAACAGCGGTGTTTTGATAAAGAACTATCGTAATCTTGTAGTAATGTAGGCTAACTTACAGTTTTTCTACAGTATACAGTAAGTTCCAATAGGAATGCTGGAGAAAAGCTATTGGCTCTTTGAACCTAAATAAACACCATTAATTGTGTTTTAAATCACTCCAAAGCATCCATCGGTACAAGCAATTGTAAGACTAAACTATGTAGTGGCCTCAGCAGGGAAGTAGGTTATTCTCATGCTATTAAACACATGGTGTAGGGCGTTAGGCGACGAGATCTGATTGATAGATGATTTCTTCGTGTTACACACATTTTCTTGATTAACAGTTGTGAAAAAATACTCATCACAACTTCACTAAAGCTCAAGACGATGTCTTTAAATTGCTTGCTTTGTATGTCCAACTGTCCACAACCGAAAGATAACGAATTTGCAATGAGATAAAACCTGGATAAGCAGCAAAACCTGGCATTTTGAGAAGCAAGAAACAGCAGACAATTTGCATTTTTACTTGAAAAATGCCTTAAATGGTTAGACAGTTATCAAAACCTTTGATGATTAATTTTCTGACAGTCATCTAATCAATCAGTTACCAATAATGGTAAACACATGGTTTAGGGCTTTTTGGTTTATTAAACTACAGTTTATGGATTATTGGTGGTCTCTTTGTAACATTTACTTGTTAATGAATCATTGTTTGATGCCACTAAATTAGTGTATAATGAATATGGAAGTAAATGTGCAGTATATAAGCCCACACTGGTTACAGATCCACACATGCCATACTCTCACATCTTGTTGTTTTCCTTACTGTACTGTCTTCTGGCTGCTGCAGAATTACTGAGGCTGTTTTAACTTGTGCACTGGCGTGCTTCACAGGACATGTGTCCCATGTGTGCTTTTAGTTATGTCAGTGTGTTTGTGAATCTGTGTGTCTGTGCAAGTTTTTATGTGAGAGAGGGAGAAAGAAAGAGTAAGAGAGAGATGTACAACAGCTAAGGCTAGATCTCCTGACATTATTGAAGATGACATATCAGATTACCCAAAGGACAGGAATTTGTCCTTGTCCGCGATCTACTTCCAATTGTTTTATTGTTCTGCATTCTCTAGGTATGCAGCTTTAAATTTTGTTTGAAAATTAAACAAATTGTGCTTCTATAGGATTGAAATGAGGATGAGGGCTCTTTAAAAAATGGAAATGCAGATACGATTGTCTTTTATGAGCTTAATCCCCGTTTTTATACATACAAAACATAACAAAAAAAATGTATTTGCCTTGGTATACCTAAGTCAAACATTACAATCTTATTACTATCTATCTATATAGCTCTCTATGATCATAGCAAAGGCAAAAAACTATTCAACTACAAGGTGTAAATATAGGTTAGCAGCATTCCTGTATCCACAGTCAGTCACAACAGTATTGAGCAATGCCAAAACCCTCCCGTGTGTCTGTATGGTCAGGACAACATAGCCTGCCATGTGTCAGGGTGAGGTGTCCACCCTAACACAACATTAACCCAACACTGAGTGCCAAGCATGGTTGAGATAACTGCTTGAAACCCCATGTGTTTGCTTGTTGTGTCTACAGTCATGTGTGCACACCAGTCCACACATGACTGTATGAGCAAACACATGAGTGGACACCAGTCCACACATGACTCGGACATTAAGTGTCTGGGACATAAAGAATCTGATCCCAGTTCAGCCCCTCTAAATCTGGACAATACTGACCACAGAGTTTTTGTAGTGTTTCTGATGTGCAGTGGTAGCTGGTTTTCACTCACTTGTATTGTAGAATAATCGTTACTAGGCCAGAGCTGTGTATGTGTTTGTGAGGAAAAGTGACCACAGTGAGTTTAAGGAGCCTGTCAGGTCAATGCTATGTCTAGTCACTAAGGGCAACACATCCTGTCTGACTATGGTTGTTTCGAGCTTTGCTTTTAGACTGTTGTATGTTACTGGAGTGGCTGTGGCAAAAATCTGCATTTTCTGGCTACTAGGGCTGTCTATTGAACCTCAATACTTTCCTCAAACAGGATGGGCTGATATATCTGCAAGTATTAGTTTAATGAAGATATATTACTGTATATGTTTGCCAGTAATTTGAAAGAAATAGCAGTAAAGAAATTCTAAACATATGTTGCCATTGCCAGATTGTCCACTAGAGAGCCCTAACAGGTTTATTTTTTAACTGTAAAATTTCTCGCTCATTAGATATTTGACTCACAATTCTTTTAATTACAAAATTTAAGGAATCCTACTCCAAAATGGGCTTTAGTTGTAGCACTGTGTATCAAAAATTGTCAAATGCTAAAAGCTGGCATCAAAGGTCATGTCAGATTTGCAATCCTGTGTGATTTTTTTTTAAATCAGATAGTTCCTGGTTTAAATTAACTTTTACCAATTTTAAAATATTGTTTTGGTATCTGCACCAGAATTCACTATCATAATGATACTAGGATCAAAATTTCCATCCTTACTCGGCCCTTATTTAATAGCTCATAAGATCATAAATCAGTTTTTTCAATGGCTAGGGATAAAGGCAAAGGGATATTGGACCTTTCTATAGCTGCTTCTCTAGGGATGCTTTCATACCTCATAGCTGCATTGCCATGATTTGTATTTGTGAAAAAGCATATATTGCATCCTTGTTGTGTCACTATTTACTCAGTAATGATCCTTGAAGGCACTTAATCCAGAAGTGCCCAGTGAAGAGACCAGATAATATGAGTGTTCTCAATCTCTCTCTCTCTCTCCAAAACACTCACTCTGTTTTAGATCTCTGGCTTAGCCATCACTCTCTTCTTCTCTTTCTCTCTCTGCATCATCCCTCCTTTCTCTCTCTTTTTCTCTTTATCTGTTTCTTTCTTCCTGCACTCCTCTGTTTATAGCCAGTGACTCCATTGAGTGGGGGCTAATGGAGGCCCCATCCAGGACCCTGCTGATAAATAATGTAGCTTCTTTATAATGCTCCATCCCCGGGGAGGGTCCAGAGAGCATCATTACTGCCTCCTCATCCTACACAACCCAGGCCTAAATTGATTAACAGACAGTGCAGCAGTGCAAAATGAGCCATGGGGTTAGTGTAGTGGCTAACGGCTCACACCAGGTGGGTCAAAACCTCCGCCTGTCAGTGTCGCATGATCCCACTCTGTGCTCCCATTAGCCTCAGTTTCTGCCCAATGGGCTAACTGATGGCCATAACAAGCTACCACTAATGCAATAGCTAGAGAGCGTTTTATGGAGCTGTTGTGTAAATGCTGGTGTGGGCAGGCATCTGTGTGACTCTTTCTTGACTGTGTGAGACACTGGTGATGAGGCTCAAAGGTTGATGACTACATACCGACATTTAATGCAAGGAATAGATGTTGATCGTGTCAACAGTGTCTCATAATCTGGAAAGAGGATTAGTGCTAAAGCGATAAGTAAATCTACAGAAAATTAATCAATTATTTGGATAATTGATTTAGAGCTGAAAAAATTAATCAGTCATTGAAACAAATGTGATAGTTGATTAATCATCTGAGTATTTTTCCTGCAAAATTTGCAAAAAGTTCTCAGTTCCAGCCCCTCAGTTGTGAGGGTTTTGTGGTGGTCTTTGCCTAGTGTGACTCTAAACAGCATATCTTTGGGTTCTGGGCTGTTGGTTTTACAAAATAAGACATTTGAGAACATCACCTTGGACGAAAATGAATAAATTTGGGAATTTTTTCTCTCTTTTCGGACCTTTTATTGACCAAACGATAAATTAGTTAATTAAGGAAATAATCGGCAGATTTATCAATAATGAAAGTAAGTGTTAGTTTCAGCCATACACCAACCATTTTAGTTAATCAGTCAACTTCTCATGTGAAAGTTTGCTGCTTTTTCTGTTTTATGAGTCAAATTAAATACATTTGTGTTTTGGGCTTTTGGTTAGAGAAAACAAGCTATTTAAAGATGTCACTGTGGGCTCTAGGAAGGGGATTTTTCACAGTTACTCAATAAATCTGAAAAAATAATTGCTAGATTAATTTACAGTGAAAATAATCCTTAGTTCCACCCCAGAAGACAGTTGTTAGGAGGTGTCTAAATCACTGACCACGTCTCATATTTTTTAGGGATTCGTGTAGGTGTCTCCTTGTTGACAGCTATTCTTCCAGCTGGCTAGGTGGGATTTAGAATGAGTATGTCATCTTCCTGGGCTAGAGTCAGAAAAATAGCTTCATCCATACAAAATAGTGCTACAAAAATGGCAAGAATGAATGAGATCAGCGCAGCTGTACAGTTTGTTTTCAGTTGTATCACAGAAATAAAAACTTTTATTAAACTTTTCTGCATTTTTCTTTGATTTGCATGGTACGTGCAAGAGTAACTTCTCTTAACTGCAAACAGAAATAAGATAATATTAAGTCAATACCACACTGAATCAGGAATTGAACTGAGAATCAAACTTTTCTCTGAGTGAAAAGTACTAGAATCAAGATCTTTCAAGGTGACAAGATTTTGTGCCAGAATTTTCAACAAAGAGCTTTAATTTTGTATTTTGATTGGATCTGAGATAAACTTACTGTATTCAACATTAGGAAGTGAAAAATTTCGGGGAATAGTTTAGAAAGTGGGTGCGCAAAAAGGCCTGTTTATGTCAAACAAACATCCTAGTCTATACATAGGTGTAGGAACAGGGAGGCACAATGGTGCCTTTATATTTTGACTGCCTCACAGACAGCTCTAAACTAGCATTGTCCAAAGAAGCAGCACAAAGCCATATCAGACCCTTTAAATAAGCATGTGGTCAGGCCACCAGTCAGATATTACTGACTGTCAGGGTTGGAAATATCCAAGAGATGTGGTCTCCAGCTGCAGCTGAATGACAGCAGAGGATTGTGAAACCTGCTGCAAATGTGACTGTACAGTACTTTCTGGAATCTTCCATCTGAAATGGATTAAAGCTTGTCTTTGTGCTGCTAGTCCTGAACTTGTGCTGATAGTGCTAGCTGTCACTGAGAGGCCATCAAAGCAGCTCTGTGGCTGGAAGTGGATCAAAACGACTCCCTCTGTGCCTGGGTGGTGACCCTGGTACAAACGTGATGTTCCTGTTTTTGCCTTTTGAACTGTATTTTTTACTGTTATGCTCCACACTCAGCTCTGAGGAATGTGTTTTGCTTTGTGTGAAGAAAAATAAGAAAATAAATAATAATAATAATAATAAATAGGTTTTGTATCAGACGCTGACAAGGTCACAATTTAGCAACGCATCAGATTGTAGACATTTCCAAGTAATACTCATTTTGAAATTAAGTGAACATATGACTATATATCATGACAACAGTAGACACCCAACAAAAGTAGGGGGTAGGACTTTTTGGGGGCCAACAGAAATGTATCATAGGTTCAAGGACCAAAAAATGTAAATTACCAAAAGTAGGTATCTAAAATCTGGTCAGATTTGCAATCTTTTTTACTTTGTCTTTGATCAGATGTCCCTTGATTTAAATAAAAATAAAAAAAATAGACCACTGCTTGTGTTTAGACAACATAAGACATTTGCAAAGTTTGGCTTATTTTGTTAAATGAAAAAAGGTTTTCTATTTGTCTAGTATGAGTTTTTTGTTGATTTTTAAATGTATACATTATATAACATGTTGTATGGAAAACCTTTTGTCCTTTGAGTATTTTACTCATTTGCGTCGCTGTCTCTTATCTCTATCAAGTCGCAATTCAATGTGGTGTAGGTCTCCACCATTTAAAAAAAAAGACCTTTACAGGCTATTTTCTGACATTTTCTTAACAAAAAAGTCATTGGGTTCATCAAGAAAATAACTGCCAGATTAATCACTGATGTGAGTAATTTTTAGTTGTAGTCCTACTTTCCGTATCAATACCCATCGCTAATAAAAGGAATAGTTTGTATATGAAGTTTGAGGCAATGTCACAGAAATTCAGCTACTTCAATGACCAAACATCTATGACATTTCTGTCCCATTATCCTCCACTTTAAAGGATTTACTACAAATGAACAAGACTAAGTCAGAACCTAATATACGGCTGGACCGTGTATGGTCAATGTGTGAAATGGAGGACGCAGTTGAAAACTGCTGTGGAACCGCTGTAAACAACTACTTTCAATGGAATGTAACGAGAGCCTGCTTCAAAAGTCGCTAAATATCATTAGATGACGTTATACGCTAATTAGCATATTCATAACATTGCATCGTATCTGCACTCTGCTTAGTGTCAGCCAGTTTCAGCCCTTTATCTACTTGATTCTCTCCTACTCTCTGTGCTCACAGATACAGTAATTTAATACACCCGAATTCCCAATAAAGCTTTTCTCATCTACATGTTTTTCTGTTTCTGTTGACAGACAACGGAACATGTATGAAATAGCGACTGAAACCCGGCCCATTAAGACTACAGACAGCAGTCACTTCCAAGCCATTCCCAAGGTGCTGCTGCGCACTGCTAAAATCCTGATTTTATTACTGTGATGTCGTCTGACAAAATCATCATACACATAAGTTGAAGACATCGGCTGCGCTGTGGTTATATTTACATGTAAAATGATCAGTCAGAGAGAAAGCTAGAAGCTCATTCACATCTGTGTCAGCTGCCATGTGGTCAATTGAATGAGACACATAGAGAGGTGTGCCTGCAGAGGGAAAGCCCAATTTCATGCTCACAGGGCGACTCTCTTCTATGGAAAGTAGCTACGGTTTATCCAAAATTTGCTAGAAGTATCATTGGGTGCTTTTTTGAAAAAGTCGCTGAAGGGGTCTGAAAAGTTGGTAAGTCTAGTGACAAAGTTGGAAGTTGGCAAAAATGCCTGTAAACGCCCCCGATGATGTAATAGAAACTGTTTGCGCCAATTCATTCTGAAAGAGCAACAGCCAGTGGTGAAACTCCAACACTCTTTCAAGCGGCATTTGGCTGTCCAATGGTGTAACTTCATCACTCAGACAGTCAGTCAGTCAGTGACAGACATTCGCATTTATAGGGCTGGGCCCACTGTTGCAGACCAATCAAAAAGAGAGGTCAGAGTTGGCCAGTTTAGGAAACTACCATTTTCTCTCCTTCCCTGCAACTGTGGAAAAACCTGCATGTCTCAGCAAGAGGAAGTGATGTCAATGCTGTGCTGGAGATGACAGATATGAAGACATAACTACACGGCCTGTTTCCTGTCTCTCTGATGGTGGAGAATAGTGCTCATATGATGCTAGCAGGCTGTGATATCATTGTTTGATCTTGAGACACAAGAGACATCGGTGTTCAATATTTTTTCCCTTAATCTCAAACACTCAGACACATGGACACACACAGACACATCCTAATTCACCCATATGTCCCCTCCCTCATATGTTAGTAGTTCAGCGTCACTTTTGTTTGGCCAATCTGATCTGGGTGGCTAAGCTAAGTATAGTTACAACTTGCAGCTTTCCAGTCAGTGTGGTTGGCAATAGTAAGTGTCCAGAGCCTCCACAACACACAAACACATTGTAAACAGCACCTGCTCTCATCAAACTTCCACTGCCTGTTTGTCAGTATGACGTAGCCTACACATGCAGTAGCTGACAAAGATAGACATTGCTATTCATCCCATAATCTGAAGGGCCAAGAATAACTACAGAGCAGTCTTAATGATGTATTTGTTCCTGCTCGTAGGAAATCCAATATACTGCAGCCTTTACTGTCAAAGAGTGATGCATCCTCACCGGTGAATCACTACGGACAAAAGGTGGTGGATTTCTGACAAGCTGTTTATTTGATTCTGGGTTTGCATCTGAACATTTATGTGCAGCTAAACCTCAAACATAACTATGTTTTATCTCCCTAATTGCATTCAGAAAAACTTGAAAAGAAGGTGGAACTGGAAGAGCTCAATGCGCTCTTGTTTTCCCTTTTAAAAGCTAGAATGCGTGTGCCTCCTGGCTACTGAATTGCTCCTGTGGGACCCAAGTGAATTGGCACATTTATCCTGGGGTCCACATGCACTTCCTTTTTATTGTCCCGCACATTGCCAGATTCCTGTCCAGTACCAGTAGTTGTTGGTTGGTGGTGCTTTAGAGCCTCTGCAGGCTGCTCATTGAAAGTCTCCTTCCTCTGAAATCTGAAAGACCTTTTCGTATCTCACATATACTTTGAATTACAGGTGGCAGTCATATCAAGTAAAACTTTAAGAAGGCAGTATGAATTATTTCCTCAATCACTGTATATTGAGTTTTATATTGCAGTATCGATTTATATATTAATCAATTAGTTGCAAAAATTTTAGCAACAATTTTCATAATTGATTAATTAAAGTCATTTTTAAGCAGCAGTGCCAAAAATGAACTGGTTCCAGCTTCTCAAATGTAATTGTTTGCTGGTTTTCTTTGCTTCCATGATGGTAATCGGAATATCTTTGGGTTTTCGACTGTTGGTTTCACAAATAAGCAATTTGAAAATGTCCGGTTGGGCTTTTGAAAATTGTGGCTGACATTTTTCATGAGTTTCTGACATTTTGTAGACCATCTAGATCATTAGTTGAACATTTTGATTTTTGATTAAAAAATTTATAAAAGGTACAATTTTATAGCTATTGTATTTGATTGTTCATGTTGTTGTGGTCATCGCCTGTATATTGATGAGGTTCTGGCTAAATTGAACAGCATCAAAAAACATGGAAGAGAGAAGATGTAAACTTTTAACTCAAAAACTAAAAAAAACTTTATAAAACTCTAACCTAAAAAAAACAAAAAATCTGATGTTTTCACTAGTGTTGAAACAGTTACTTGATTAACTGATTGAGCTGGTGAATGGTACGTCATTGTAAATCTTTTGGGAAATTGGAGGGGGGAATTTTTTCACAACTTTTTTACAATTGATTATTTGAAAATTGATTCATTATGAACATAATCATACGTTGCAACAAAAGATGAAACAATTAGTCAATTAATAGATTAGCTGATAGACCGAAATTAACATTACAGTAAACAGAATATCTTTAGGTTTTGTGATAGTCCAACAAAAGGAAAAACTAAGGACTCAAAAGAAAAAAATGGACAATGTTACTTTAGACTCCTTCTGACGTTTTAAATGCCAAACAATTACTTGATTATTTGAGAAAGGAAAAAGCAAATTTATCGAAAATGAAAATAGTCATTAGTTGCAGCAATGTTGAAGTTTTCAGCTGCTGTAAGATTTGAGCTATGAAATGATGTTGAAGAAGTGGACAGAGTGACAGATTTAACCCTCCAAAGTGTGAATCAGATGTTAAACCTTCAAGCCAGATTCTTATAGGTTGTGTAGGCTGCATACAGTATGTGAAGTCCTTTGCTGTAAATTACTTTAGTGAGTGGTGGTAATATGACAAGCCATACAGACAGGAAGCTATCTACAGAATGTCTGGGAGTGATGTTCACAGGATTGCGTCTGTTGTGACTCCTCTGCCAGTTTCCCAGAAGCCGTGACTTACATGGCCAGAACAGCTATAACCGACATCATCACCTCATCAAAGGTCTTTCTGGTGAGACATCAGCGCTACTGAAGTAAAAGGAGAAGAAGTCAATGTTCACCATAGTTACAGGAACCTTGTGAGGGAACGGATATAGCCAGCTGAGCTGATGTGCAGATTTGTGTTTGAAATCTCTTTTAAAGGAAATTTTTACTCATAGATGCTAACCTACCTCTTCTTTTCTTCTAGTAAGTGGCTGTCAACTTATCTGACGTCTTGGAAACTGAGGATAATCTGAAACTCTCAAAAAAGAAAAAACTCAAATACGGTATCACCCTTTGTCTTCTGAGCCTGGACTGTCCCCCATCACTGCTCACATTTCCTTTTGGACAGAAGGGAGAGGGGAGGAGGGTGGCTTGGCCATCATGAACGTCACCTCGCTCTTCTCCTTCACTGGCCCGGCGGTCAAACGACTGCTGGGTTGGAAGCAGGGAGACGAGGAAGAGAAATGGGCAGAAAAGGCTGTGGATGCTTTGGTTAAGAAACTGAAAAAGAAGAAGGGAGCCATGGAAGAGCTGGAGAGGGCTCTCAGCTGCCCAGGTCAGCCCAGTAACTGTGTGACAATCCCCCGTTCCCTGGACGGACGGCTGCAGGTGTCCCACAGGAAAGGTCTGCCTCATGTCATTTATTGTCGAGTGTGGCGCTGGCCGGACCTGCAGTCCCACCATGAGCTTAAGGCCCTGGAGTGCTGCGAGTACCCCTTTGGCTCCAAGCAGAAGGATGTGTGTATCAACCCCTACCACTACAAACGAGTGGACAGTCCAGGTGAGTTATACAATCCTGAAATAACAAGGCTTGCACGTATCGGTGCATATACTGTCTTTAACAAGCGCAAATACAGATTCTTTGACGTTACAATTGCAATAATTAATCTGTGGCCTCATGTTACCTCACATTAAAAATCATTCCAAAGAGTTTCCCACATTAATGTATTCAGATTTTAAATGAGAGGAAACAGAGTACTTGTATTGAAACAGCATCTGTACTGGCCGTATCAGATTCAATATCGGGAAAGATGCGAAGAGTTGCAGGATCAGTGCATCCATAGAAAATATAACACAGATGCAAAAACAGAGTACAAGTAAACTATAGACTTTCTGAATTTGTGTACTGACAGTATATACATACAGTGTTCTGTGATTGCAGTGTCCCTGGTTTGATAACAGCCATTCAATAAACCTCTTAAAAAAGCAGTTTAAAATTGAATTTCAGGGCATTTTTGATGAGTTTTGTGACTAGATGGACATATTTTCCTTTACTGTAATGACTCTAGATATTCACCTATTTTAGTTTTCTCTTGCATTTCCTATCCTCCTGTTGTCTGCTAGGTTTTTTATCTGTTTAAAGTGACGAGCAAAAGCACTACACACCTTCTCTTAACAAGACTGATATGAGAAATTTCACCACATCGGGAGAGGAAATTAAATCCATCATGAAGAAATGTTGCTTAACTTTGAGGTCCTCAAACAAGGCAGTAAATGAAAGACAACAAATTTAAATCCAATATAAATCCTAATCATATAGATAAAACCAGTTCCACTAATGTATGGTAAAAGAAAAAAACAGACACTTCAAGTAGGAAAAAACCCTCGAAAAGAGATTTAGAGAATTATACTGATTCAGCCGGACTTATTTCCTCAGGCTGGTCATCCTTGAGCCTTGGGGGCTTGACTGCAAAGGTAGTGGAGAAACAAGATGAATCAAACACTATTTCTCCTCTTACTAAACAGAAAGTGAGGGTCAGCTGACAAGATAGACACAGCTGTGTGCAGGGTGCTCAGTGTGTAAAGGGCCAAGTGTGCGTGCATGCGTGTGTGTGTTCGTTCATGTGTGTGTGGAGCAGGAAATTCCATCTGGAGGAGAATGAGGGCTTTGTTTTGGGCATGTTCTGTACTGTAGGCCCCTCTTTTTTTTTACATTTATATACACATGTAGACACACACAGGCACACACACTCTCGTACTTGCACGTGTGTTACTCAGACGAGGATGGATGCGCAAACGCACGCGCACGCCCATGATTGCACGCATAGTTTCTCTGAGGATGGCTAGAACAGGAAGCCGGTCACCCACACACAATGGGAGGAAAAAGTTCTTGCCTGCCTCGCACACTTTTTGTTTTAGCAGCGGGTGGAAGACGGGGGGGGCTAAGGTGATTCATCCCACAAGCACCTGTCTGTTCACACTACCCCCCTTGCCTCCCATTCTCCCCTAACACCACCCCCCTACACACACACACACACACACACACACACATCCTGTCAATCTCCCTTCACTATTCTACCAAACACCACAGCTGTCTGCCTGCTCCACATATAACCTTTGAAATAAACTGCTACATTAATGCACTGGCCCAGTGCAGCACACATAGTCTACCTGCAGGAACACAGCGGGCCCCATCTAAAATTTCAGCACCAGCTTTATTTATATGCACAAGTATTTATAGACACAAGTGGAGCATATCTCTGTGGTTTGTATGTATTGCACCTGAATAGGCCTCACATCAGCCAGGATATTTACCCTAAGTGATGAATTCCTCAAGAATGGCTCGCCTCAAAATGTCTTTTCTGAGCAGAAACCTGAGAGTCTGGGCCAAATACTGCTGGCTAAGACCAACAGGCTGGAAGCTGACATTTGAAAAATGCAGGGACATCTGCGCTAAGAATGTTGGATCATGAAAATTGCCAGAAAGAGATTTATTTATTAACTTGAATTCAAATAACTAAATTCTTACTGAATTTGTATGCATAGGTTTTTCCATGTGTGTGATTGTACACAATGTCTACAGTGCTGAAACAATAAGTTGATTAATTATTAGATAAGAGATTGAATAAGTTTTCATTAAACCCAGCGGGCAACTGCGGCGTCGCAGCAGCCAAGTCACATTAATCACAGAACAATAAGATAAGGACACTCAAGGTGATAGGTAAAATACAAAATACAATAAAATCCACAAGTAACAAACAATCAGCCCAAATTAAATTGCGTTCATATAGAAAATGGACTAAAAACTAAAAAAACCAAACTAAAAACTAGGATTTTCTTCTAACTTTAATATGTACTGAATGTAAACTGTATGGTACAGTAATACTCTGCACACTAACGCAAATCATTTCTGTCCATCCATTAGCTGCACCTCTTACCCTTTGAGGGTTGCAGAGGGGCTGGAACCAATCCCAGCTGACTCTGGGCGAGAGGCGGGGTACACCTTGGACAGGTCACTAGTTTATCACAGTGGCTGACATATAGAGACAAACTAGCGCAGGTCTGTTATTCAGCTAAAATATAATATATAATAAAACATATTTAGTTGCAGCCCTAATTAGGTTTGATCAGAGATAAACGTAATGTATTGAACAATCCCTGCAGTGGCTTCATACACCCAGAGTGGTCAAAGAGAGAGCTGGTGTAAACAGTATGATGCCTGACAAATTTAGATTGTCTCAAGGTATATATACTGTATATCACCTACACCTAATCAGAACAGAGTAAAAATAGTGTCCTACAGGTTTATTAAAGTAATACGAAAAGAGGTTAATAGGCTTACTGTATAAAAAAATGTTTAATTAGGGCTTTAAAAGCCCTCAGTGTCACATCAGTGTTTTGGTTACTCATTAGTAGATACATTAAATTGGTTACTAAATTTGACCTCCATACACAATGGAAATAATGCGGGATTGGTTGGAATATTGCAAATGGATCAAAGCATCCTGTTTTAATTATTTTCATGTCTTTCTACCTCCTCAGTGTTGCCTCCTGTGTTGGTACCAAGGAACAGCGAGTTCAATGCCAAGCATACAATGCTGCCTCGTTTCCGCAATCCTTTACAACAGAATGAGCCGCACATGCCCCAGAATGCCACTTTCCCAGAGTCCTTTGCTCAGGCCAACACCATGCCATTCCCGCATTCGCCGGGAAACAGCTACCCAAACTCACCGGGAAGTGGCAGCAACGCCACCTTCCCTCATTCACCATCCAGCTCCGACCCCGGCAGTCCATTCCAGATGCCAGGTGAGATCTAACAGTAAATTATCCTCTACTTTTCTTCCTTTTCCTCTATATTGGACAACAGCAACTAATTTCTCTTTGTTCTGCCCCCTTCTTGATGCAGAGACTCCCCCTCCTGCCTACATGCCCCCAGAGGAGCAAATGACTCAGGATTGCCCCCAGCCAATGGACACCAACCTCATGGTTCCACCCTTGCCTCTAGAGAGTAACAACCGGGCAGGTAACCATGGCAGTTACTATCTCTCTCTCTCTCTCTCTCTCTCTCTCTCTCTCTCTCTCTCTCTCACACACACACGCGCAACACGGACACCCGTCCTTGTGTTCACGGTGATATCATCCACATAAAGATGTCTCCACCTGCTCGCCTTGATCTGCAGGTGCAAAGATTTCTGGGAAGCCTGGGTGTTTTTAAAGTTTTTTTTCTCTTGTGGTAAAACTCCAAATACAAAAAAACAGAACAAAAAACCTCAGTGGGGTTGTAATGCCATATCCTGTCAGATAAAACCCGAACAGTGTGTAGAACAGGATCTGCTAGCTTCGTCTGCGGTTGTGAGCCCAGGGGAAGCTCATAGACTCAGCAAATTAAGCCAGGCCTCAGAGCAGTTTTATGAGGCCTCTAAAAGCCGGGGCTTATGTCATCTCTGCTGGTGGTAATGACTTGAAACTCTTTAATGATAAGATTCACTAATTACCACCAACATTCGGGTCTGAAATGCGGTACAATAATTGCTGCTATCTTGACTTTGTGGTTTTACCTTTATTGTGTTGGACAGAAACATCTGAGCTCTGCATTCATGAATTCGTAATAGACTGTGTTACTTTCATAAGGAGAAAAGCGATACATCAGTATCCTTCCAGGAATAATCTTAATAATAATAATAATAATAATTTTCAGCATCGGGAGGGACAGACTACCTGTGAAAAGGGGGGGGTGTTTTCACAACTTTGAACTCACCCAACCTAATGGCGACTACTAGGCCTAACATTATTCAGAGTCTCTCCAATATAATCAATACCATGTCAAAGAAGTTGTCAGTGTGGCTGCATTTTGTTCAAACAGATGACCAAAAAGTTGAGTGTAAACTTTGCAAACAGCAGTTTGCATATCACAGCTCAACAACCAACTTGGCACATCATCTAAAAACGATAGGCTATCTTGTCAGCATTAGGAAGCTCTGTCAACTTTTGTGTTTAACGCTTAAGGCCTCGAGTGTGAGTTTATCAGAATTGGCATATTTCAGTAATGCTGCTAATACTAGCTTTTTATGTTTATTTACCTTTCATTTAGGCTTATAAGGCTACGCCATAGAGTACACTCAGTGCACTGTGGCTGATGTAGGTAATCTAGAGATAACCTGCGACTGATCAATTGGTTGGAGAGCAGGTACGATTTCTTTCGATCAAGATTTTCTTTGGTTGAGTACAGCCCTAATAATAAGAATGTACTCACCAAGTTAATGCTGAAATCTGGGAACATGGCCGCATTTCTAACAAAAAATCTGATGCGGGAAGACACGAGTAGTCAGATGATCAGACAGGTTTTAAACAAAACGCCCGGTTAGCCAAAGTTGTTTGAAAAAGAAAACAAAGGCTAATGGTACTCATACTGTCTAGACATTCATCACAGTTTACATACCGCCATTACCGCCATCTGTATTACATTCTGTCCTACCATACTTGCCGTACTTAGTACACACAATTTTCCTATGCAATGAGGGATTATTGCCAATATTTCCAGTGCGCTCACTTTTGGTTTTATCTCCAAATACCACCAAGTGATTTAGATCAATGGATCCAATTTTTTTTGCTTGGAACCCCCCATCACAATGTCTATGAGTCTACATATTGATTGCGGCGCAGATCGAGTGTGATTTTCTCTTCTCAGAATAATGTTTAGAGGACTGGAGAGGTCAAATATACAGTTTTTCCGAAAGAAAAGTATGAAAAACTATTTTGTGCAAAAGAATTTTGTTGTTGTTTTTTTTTCTCATTTCATACTGTGGTAATCATCATGCAACCTCTTGTTTGGATCGAGGCCCTCAGGTTTGGAGCCACTGATTTACATAATCTGGTTTAATTGTTGGCGTGTCACCATGTTCCCAGATCTCAGTATTTTCTTTGGTGAGCATGATGTTATTGGAAGAGATAAAAAACAATGGACAAAACAGAAATAAGAACCAAACTATAACAAACCTTAAATTTTTAATTTTGGAAGTAAATTAGTAACAGGCTGCACTGTTTCACCAAGGTGTTTGCAGTTAAATTATTTTCATGTCACTTCGGTGAAATAGTTGGACTTTTGTCTGAACTTTTGTTTTCCACACCTGACCCACAAAATATTTGTGCGTTTTTATCATCACGCACTCAAGGCCGAGAGATTCTGCCCACACATGGTGACAGCAGTAGCGGGAGAGCTGTTGAAATATTTGCTGGAAGTGGGAGTATGGGGAGTTTTTAAGTTATTTTCCACAAGCTGCATCCTGTACAGGGGAGTGGGTCTCTATTGTAGGCCAACTCTGGGAAGAGGACAGACAAAACACACCTGCTAGCCAGTACCACGCTACAGAGGAAGTTTGGGAGAAGTATGTGCTTAGATAAACATGATTTATTCCTCTCTCTCAGAGAGGTTGAGGCCAGCTGGCAATGGCTCGCCCTAAGATACCAGGCACAGAGAGGTTGGCCAGTCCCCTTCTATTTACTGTTAGTCTGCTCAGTAAAGGCTGGCACACAAACCACAGACAGTCTGCATGCTTTAGGACGCCTCTCCATTGATTTTGGTCAGCCTAAATGTACACAAATACAGCCAGTGGGCCCCATATTTTTTTTCAAATTATTGGCAACATGTCTGCACAGGGGTCTGCACAGAGGAATCTTAAATGTAAATTAAATGTGTCTGCTTCTATCTCTGCCTGTACAGTGTACTCAGCTCACTCTTGTGACCTGTTAATGTGTTTCCTGCGCAGATGTGCAGCCCGTGGCCTATGAGGAACCCAAGCACTGGTGCTCTATTGTTTACTACGAGCTCAACAATCGTGTTGGAGAGGCGTTCCAGGCTTCCTCTACCAGTGTGCTCGTCGATGGCTTCACAGATCCCTCCAACAACCGCAACCGATTCTGTCTTGGCTTGCTCTCCAACGTCAACCGCAACTCCACCATTGAGAACACCCGGCGGCACATCGGCAAAGGTGCAGTATACAAACCCCATCAATGACTATGATTCGCTGACTGTTAGCACACGAGACTAAATCAATTCATTTTGTCAATAGGGATTGGGATCTAGAGAAGATCCGAACAATAACAACAAATTGAGTGAACATTTTAGTGTATTGGTTTTAGATTGACCACAATGATGTTTTGGGGCCTTTGTTTTTGCAGATGACACAACAGCTCTGGTTGTTCAGTTGACCAACACTTTGTTCTCTCCTGCTTCCTCTCAGGTGTCCATCTGTATTATGTCGGTGGGGAGGTGTACGCCGAGTGTCTGAGTGATAGCAGTATCTTCGTCCAGAGTCGCAACTGTAACTACCACCATGGCTTCCATCCCACAACTGTGTGTAAGATTCCCAGCGGCTGCAGCCTGAAGATTTTCAACAACCAGGAGTTTGCTGAGCTGCTGGCCCAGTCCGTCAACCACGGCTTTGAGGCAGTTTATGAGCTTACGAAGATGTGTACCATTCGCATGAGCTTCGTTAAGGTAAGCTGGTTGGACGGGGAAGAAAAAATAAGTTTAAATTTATCTGGTCCTTTTTGAAAAAGAATCTTTGTATTTTCCAATGAAAATCTCAACATTCACACCTGAAAGTCCAAATAATGTGACATTAATCAATTTTAAAAATGAGGAGAAAGAGAAACAGATCTGTCCCCAACCTTATCCTTAAAAAATGTTTTTCCATATGTTCCAGGGCTGGGGAGCAGAGTACCACCGCCAGGATGTGACCAGCACACCCTGCTGGATTGAGATTCACCTGCATGGTCCCCTGCAGTGGTTGGATAAGGTGCTAACCCAGATGGGCTCCCCCCACAACCCTATATCTTCCGTCTCCTAGGCTTCAATGTCCGCAGCCCTGTGGCTGTCCACACCCCAGCATTTTGGTCTAAGTAGCAAGAATAGGGGCTAGCTGGTCCCAGACTGGTTTGTGGTTCAGTCAATAACGAATAGAGTTTTAGACTAAAACACAGGCTGATCTGGGTCCTGTAGTGTTGGGCGGGTAGTTAAATGGGGTTGGTCTGTTGTCTACTTGAAGGACGTCTGAATTGGGCACATTTACAGACTGGGAGAGGAGTAATTAAAGTGAGCGTGATGCAACTGGAAGATACTTGATTTTTGTGACCAACTGTAATAATTAGACCATCACACTCATCATGACGCAAGTATCCTCCCTGATCTTGCTCGCACTACGTCTCTTTTTCATTGTCCAATTATTCTGACTCATAACTAGTTTGCATCTAAATATTCCCTCAAAAATCCAGATATATGTGTGTAGTTAAAATAATTATGGGACATTCCAGGTCACCAAAATTGCAGTTAGCTGCTGTTTTCTGTCTGACTGCAATGAGGTTGACATGAAATGTACTTACGACATGTACAAAGTTAGCAAGGACTTGGAGGATGACCAGTATGACTGAAAATTTTAATCATCTCAAGACACTTAAACAAGTATGCTGTTTCCTCAAAGTGTTCATTTTTAGGTTAATAAATTAAAGCAGTGCAAAGTTACTATAAAAATGAAATCCCATATCATAAATAATGACAAATAATAGGAGGGCAAAATTAAGGGGAGTTTGAGAGTTTAGTGTGGGGTTTAGTGTGGGGCATGGCACTAAAAAGGGCATTTCAAACATAAAAGACTTATGTTTAAATGTTGCTCATCTTGTGTTACACTCGTGTTTCTAATGAATTTTAAGAAAAAAAGAATAGTGTTTAGATATATTCACTATTAGGATATGTGCTGTGCAGTCTGGTTTTGCAAAGCATAGTTTGGTTAGTGTAGTGTTACACATTTAAGACTGGTAGCTGAACATCACATGAAGCAGAGGTAAAAACAAGTGCAGTTTAGTTTGTCCTTGGCTGTATGCTCTGCAGCAAAATCAAATGTGTAAAATACAGAGTGACATTGAGGACTTAAATATTTCAGTGACTGCTTCATTCTCTTAATACACTGACTGAGCAAAATTTGTTAAATGACTGTTATGGGAAAATGTTGAGCATTCAAATTTTAATTGTTGACTGAGAAAATGGTATCAGTTACTGATGTCCCAATATCATTTTTTTTTTTTTATAAAATGCAGATTTTGCCATTCAATTCTTTTATTCTTTGAGCAGTCCTCTTTGCTACTAAACCGTTATACTCTTTACATTCGTTTTGTATTTTTGAACATGTTTTCTGTTTTATTTTGTCTGCACTTTTTTTTTTCTTCTTCTTTCTGTTTTTGCTCAGTAAAGCTCCCAGAAAAGCAGTTTTATTCCATGAATATCAAGTCTCTACTGGAAGATTCAATAAATTTGTTTCATTACTTGCAATATGTCTGTCTCTTTTATGAGCACTGTGTCAGGGCATGCGTTTGTGTGTGTTTTTTAGTGTCTTTGTGTCCCTGTCTTTTTAATTACAGGCCGCCCATGCTAAGAAAAAATGCATCACGGTATTGTCAGGGACATCAACAAAAACATCAACCACTGTGTGTGTGTCTGCGTGTGTGCACATGGGAGTAGACCTTCAATTAGGGAGGCACAACAATTACAAGTGCATCTGAAAGCCAACTGCACTAATGTGAAGTATAATTGCATTTTCCAGTAAATTGCATGAGAATGCATAAAATCATGTGTTTTCCTTTGTTTTATGGGACAGATTGTGACAGTACTGGAACCGTTAGAGCAATCTTCCAGGAAGCTCCCCTGGAAATCACTAACTGAAATGTGATTGTGTGCGTGTGTTTTTCTGCGTGCAGGAGTCTCATTCGACTGCACATGACGTGGGTGGTATGGTTGCACAGTGGTTAGTCCTGCTGCCTCCCAAGAGTTTGCATGTTTCTCCGAAATTCCACAGGCAAGCATGTCAGGTGGAGTGGAAACTCTGAATGTCTATGACTAAAAGTATCGGAGTGTTCAAACAAAGTTTCCCAAAAAAAAAAAAAAAAAATCCATCGAAGGTGTGTCTTATTGTCCAGTGCGTAGTGGGGCTAGGCTTATCCACTTGTATACTAAACTTGTAAACAATTAGCAGATTGGGAAAGTAAATGAACATACTTTACCACTGAATGCATTTTAAAATGAAAAAATATCCAAGTCCAAACTCCAGGTCAAATCCCACGTTTTGAGCAGTGTCTACACTTTGAAGCACCCTCATGAAGGTGATCGAAGTGGGCATGCTATTAGTAAATGAATACATTTTTTTTTCAGGAATTACACATTTATTTTACAGTATAGGCCAAACAGATATGAATCGTAAAGTTCAAGTATTTTTTTAAATGTAAAATACATCTTAGAAGCTTCAACTTTGAAGCATTTTCTGTTATTCCTGTTCTATGTTCTTGTTTTATTTATTTTTGGTGCTGAAACTCCAATTACCACTGCTATGCTACATGTCTGCCCACCATTTTATTACCTGTACTTTATTAGTCCAAGGGCTCAACAAATTCAAACCTTCTATAATTAAGCCTTTTGGATTAGCCTCAGTCAGTCCTCTGAAAAAACCATGGATGATTTCATGTTTTTACAAGGTAGATGATGAGGATAAACAGGCTTTGCTGATTATTATTCAAAAAGGAAGACAAAATCCAAGCTTTAAATAGCTTTGCACCACTGCTTGTTGCTACATACAGTATTACAGGGTTTTTGCAGGGTGCAGTTCAATTTAAGACTTTTTAAGAGCGTTTTAATACCACATAGAATGCAATTTAATACCAGCTTCACGGTCATACTGACCGACCTATTAAAGACATCAGTTAAAACCGGTAGGGTTGATGTGGCCTACAATTATTCACCAAGTGCATGAATTTAATCACATTTATATCATGTTTCTTATCAGTACTTCCCAGTAGTATGTAGCTATAATTCCTAATTATATCATTAATGAATCATTAAACACAACCTGGACCTGGATAATCAGCAGAAAATGGATGGATAAATGGATGGAACATTTAACTAATTAAAGAATAGCCTTATTCAAGGTCCACATGTGAATTGTATATAAGCCAACACCAGAGGTCTGGAACAATGGAACTGCAGATTTTCCAGCCAGATTTTGCAAAAATTCACGTACAAAAACATCTTATAAGTAACATTACTGCCTACAGCAGGCTAGAAAAAGGGACCTTTGTAACGGAAATTTACAAGCTATTTATTTGAGGAAACTGAAATCAGTGTTTTTGTTAATTTTTTTAAATAAAAACGTTCATTATAAGAATTGGTAAAAGAACCAGCCCGTTTTCAGATGGGATGTGTAAAAGGAAACCTCTGCTGCCATCTGCTGGTTAAACCTGTCCACCGCCATTCTTCAGAGTCTCCTTTTGACGATTTACTTAATACCTTCCATAAATCTCTCCTACCGTCTCACTTTTATTTGTTGTGAGAGAGCAAAACATATTTTACACGCGTCTCCCTGTAATTTACAGAGTTTCAAGATTTTTTTTTTTTTTTCTATTGTACAGACGAACCGAGGACGTAGCTGTTTTTTCGGGGGGCGGTGCCGGTACGTCAACGGAAACGGAAGGGAATGAATGAAACGAGCGTTGATATGTAACCTGTAACACCCGTGGGTAAGACCTTCATGCAGCTGGTACGAGGTCAGCGTGAAACCACCAGCCTCCACGGACACTTTGCGTAAATTGTTTGCTGGTTATATCTTCGACAACTGTATTTTTTTTTTTACTTACAGTGTGAGCTCGTGTCGCGCTGACATAGTGTCAGCCCAACGGTTCGTGCTCGTGCTGAAGCTCAGTTCGCTGTCGCAGGGCTTGTCGCGGCTAACGACTCCTGAGTTCTCGGCTTAGCAAGTGCTTAACAGACCGCTAAAGTGTTCGGTCAAACTAGACTTGAATATGCTATCCTCCGTTTTGTTTGTTACTCTGAGCCTAAAACACTGAAACTACCATGTGTGAGTGAAAAAAAACAAAACAAAATCTCCATTGTTTACTCTTCCCAGATGCCCCAATCTTACCATAAAATGGGACGGTTTGGCCTCCCCCTCCTCCGCTACATCTCTTCCCTTCCCTCCACCAGGACATGCTGCCTGCACCAAGGGGCCTTCGCAGGTTCCCACCCCTGTTACCAGAGCACCATCCCGGGTCACAGGTGCCAGCGCAGTAGGGGTGTGAGCACAGCCCTCAGCCAGCACATACAGGACCTGAGTGGCCCTGAGCAGAGACTGTTGACAAAACTGTACGAAGGGCTGATCGGGGGACAGCGGGCATCTCTGGCCGAGTGCATCACTCTGGTGGAGACGCAGCATCCCAGGAAGAAAGAGCTGGCCCAGGTGCTGCTGCAGAGGGTGCTGGCCTACAGGACGGAGCAGGAAAGTCGTAATGGAGGGAAGCCGGTGGCTTTCAGAGTAGGTGTGTGGGCTCGGTTTCTGAAGGAAAATGTAAAGCATTCAGTGTTTTCTAAGGGTGGTGGTTCTTAGAATTCATTAGTCGTAAACTATACTATAAACTCTACTGAGGGAGCACTTTATTAGGAACATGTGTACACTTGCATTTTCATGCAGTTATCCCACCAGCCAATCGTGGCAGCACTGCAATGTATACAATCCTGCAGATACAGGTCGGTAGCTTCAATTAATGGTCACATCAAACATCAGAATGGGGGAAAAAAATGGGATCTCGGTGACTTTGACTGTGGACTGATTGTTGGTGCCAGTCGGCTGGCTTGAGTATTTCTGAAACTGCTTATCTCCTGGGATTTTCATGCGAAACAGTCTCCAGAGTTTACTCAGAAACGTGTGAAAAACAAAAAACATCCAGTGAGCAGCAGTTCTGTGGACTGAAACACCGTGTGGATGAGAGAGGTCAGAGGAGAATGGCTAGAGTGGTTGGAGCTGACAGAAAGGCTCCAGTAACTCAGATAACCACTCCTTACAACTGTGGTGAGCAGAGAAGAATCTCAGAATGAACAACAAGTCAAACCTTGAGGTTGATGGACTAAGACAGCAGAAGAACACGTCAGGTTCCACTCCTGTCAGCCAAGAACAGAAATCTGAGGCTGCAGTGGGCACAGGTTCACCTCAACTGGACAGTTGTAGACGAGAAATATGTAGCCTGGTCTGAAGGATCTGGATTTCTGCTGAGGCACGTAGATGGTACGGTCAGAATTTGGCGATGTTGTGGTGTGGGGAATGTTTTCTTGACACACTTTGGGCCCTTAATACCAATAAATCATGGTATGAATGCCACAGTCTATCTGAATATTGTTTCTGACCATGTGCGTCCCTTTACGGCCAGAATTTACCATCTTCTAATAGCCACTTCCAGCAGGATGATGCACCATGTTACAAAGCAAAAGTAATCTCAAACTGGTTTCATGAACATAACAGTGATTTGCTAAGAACGGGAGGTTGGCGGCATGAATGTGCAGCTGACAAATCTGCAGAAATGACGTGATGCAGTCATGTCGACATGGACCAAAGAAAAGTTTCCAACTCCTTGTGGAATCCAGGCCACAAAGAATAGAGGCTGTTTGGACAGCAAAGGGAGGAACTACCCAGTATTAGTTAGTATGGTGTTCTCAATAAAGTGCTTGTGTACAACCCACCATTGACAGTCTCCCTAAAGCAGAGGGAAGTATTGTCTGGCCCATGTCCCACTTTCAATCAGGAGTCCAATATCCACTCAGCACATCTTATGGAGTGCACTCAGCATGAGCCCGTCCCGCTAGATGTTGATCAGTCCAAAACAAAGAAACATTATGTCATTGAGAGCATTGTAACAGAGAGAAATCTGCACACACACATGCCGTTTTCCTTTTGTCAAGCCATTGATGGGTAACAGGGATTTTGATGGAACGGAGAGCTGTCTCATCAGTTTGGATGAAGCAATGAAGGAAGGAAAAAACTATTCATCAGGATATTATTTAATATCAATATACATCATGGTAATGATGATTTATGTACAATCGCATAGCAAGTTTATTTGTACAACGTAAGTTTATTTGAAAGTGGCTGAAGTTGGGGTGCATTTAAGATCCTCAGGAAGTTGGCTTCATCTGTGTGCGTGAAAGTAACTAAATGCAGAGGTACTAGCTGCTCTTTACCAATGTAAGGGACCCTCTAGGATCTTTTTTTTTTTTTTTTTCCAAGCATATCAGAAATGTATTTTGGCACCAGGGTTTTAGGTGGTTTATATCTTTAAACTGTTTTAGTCGCATATACGTTACAAGAGACCAGTGTCGTTCATATATTTTGTAAAACAAAACTTATTTTGTCCATTCTTAATTAAAGCTTGCTCTGTCTCATAAATAGACAACAGACACCGATCTTGACAACAGGTTTGGGTGCCATTTGTTGATAATTTGATCTCTGTTGACTTCTCAGGTCTGTCTGGTCCGCCTGGAGCGGGGAAGTCATCCTTCATCGAGGTGGTGGGGAAGATGTTGACGGGACGTGGACATAAAGTGTCAGTGTTGGCTGTTGACCCGTCCTCCTGCACTACAGGAGGTAGCATCTGAGACACAGATCATAAACATATGATACTGAAGAACAGTTGTTAGTGGGATAATGGTGCTTTAAAACACACAACAGATCTGTGTGCGAAATTGTATTGTGATGTGTAATGATGTTTTTAAAAATAATTTTACCGTTTACTGTGTTGTTTATGCTGGGATGAATTAACTAGGATGCCACTTGTACAATCAACAGTGGCAATGTTACACCAAAAAATTCATAATTTGTGCTACAAACTGAAACAGTCCCTCTTGTTGCAGGGTCTCTGATGGGTGATAAGACTCGTATGACTGAACTCTCCAGGGACATGAACGCTTTCATTAGACCGTCACCGACCTCTGGAACACTTGGTGGAGTCACCAGAACCACCAATGAGGCCATCGTTCTCTGTGAGGGGGCAGGATATGACATCGTCCTTGTGGAGACCGTTGGTAAGACACTGGGATATCCATGTTTATCTCAAAGTGAATATTTTTTTGGTAGTTATATTTACATTGCATTACATTACATTTACATAGGATTTTTTTCATCCATGTAATAAAGATTTCTGTTAGAAACTTGGTTTCACCTTCTATCTGATTCTTTCTATCATAATTGTGCATTTTCGCTATTTCAATGCAAAAGTATCAAAAGTATTCAGATTTGCCTCCGCTGGTCTGTTAGCTGCAAAATAAATAAAAATTAAAAAAAAGTTTTAAAATCAGGAAAAATGATCAAAGCTAAGTATTAAAGGTAATAATATGATGAAATATTTGTTGCAGTTTTCACTTCTCAGTGTTTGATCTTGGTGCCACAGATGCAGTTTGGTCATTAATAAATGCTGAGGTCTGACACCGAATCCTATTCATCAGACACCTTGGTTGTGTCCCAGAGGCAGGAATTTATTAACTCTGAAGACTGTGAAGGCTCATGATTATCCAAAAGCATTTTTGAACTTCTGAAAGAGTCCTGACCGAGAATCTTTTTTTATGCTGAATTACTTTTATTTTTCCCTTGTTCATACATGGTACTAAAAATCATATAAAGGTGAACTGGTAACTGGATTTAGTTTTAGTTGGAGGGATTTGTGTGATCATTGATCTTCTATGTAGTCTGATTTGCTGCGACAGTCAGTGTTACATTTTGTCGTATTTCTGGTCAGTGGTGACAATTCAAATATTCTGCCTTTGTTTCCAGGTGTGGGCCAGTCAGAGTTTGCAGTGGCCGACATGGTTGACATGTTTGTGTTGCTGATTCCACCAGCAGGGGGCGATGAGCTCCAGGTCAGTTAACAACATTACCAGCAACAAGCTCATAGTCAGTGTCAGATCTTGTTTCATCTGTTAGAAACTGGAACAGAGACGTTACTTGCTACTTAACTGTCGTTGTCTTGAGAATTTCCAATACCTGCTGCAGAATGTTTTGGAACTGATCATGTAAATTTAATAACATGAAAATAATTCATTATACAAACTTCCATAAAGTTTGGGTACTTTGATTTCGCTCTTTGTTCTTATACCACATATTCCCTGAAATAAATAACTATTATTAATTATGAAAAATCAATAATTGTGTAAATAATAATTTAAATAGATTAATTTACCTTTAAGCAGTATCTTCCTGCAGAAATACATTTTCAAGTTTAAGTTAAGGAAAAAAACTGATAAGTATGCATTGCAACTGCATTGAGATACAGTATGACATATTACATGTCTCAAGCAGAGCGAAATAACACCTTAGTCAAAAAAAAGCACAAACAATATGGACAGCTGCAGTTGCTCTGTACATCTATTCCAGCCCCTGTTCACCATCTGGAAACGAGTTGAAACTACGTTTCAACAGTTGAAAGGCACTTTTTAAAGTAACTGGCACAAATGAGCTCAACTATGTTTTCTTCTTGTGGATCAGTCAGAAGTGATGGATGGATAGAAAGTAACATTATCATATTGTATTGGTTTCTTCTAGTAAACCTCCGGCCAAAAAACAGGAAACCACAGCTCCATCCATCCATCACTCTGTACAGAGATCCCTCAGCAGATTAAGTGTCTAGACATCAGATTTATTTAGTGTTTTGAGAAGTTAATTATCCCCCTCTCTTTGATGCGTAAATCTCTGTCCAGGGTATCAAGAGGGGCATCATTGAAAGGGCCAACTTGGTGGTGGTGACAAAGTCGGATGGAGACCTGTTAGTGCCAGCACGGAGAATCCAGGCTGAATACACCAGTGCACTCAAGCTGCTCAGGAGACAGACCAAATCCTGGAACCCCGAGGTGTGTGTATGTGTGTATGTGAGAGAATGACTGTGTGTCTGTCCGTCTTCTTGTCTGTATCTTAACTGAGGGTATAGTGAGGGAGGGAGCCAAAGATGATGGATGGTGATGATGATGATGGCGAAGGTGATGTCATAGCATCATGGTTTCAGTGCTGCAGTGTCTCACTCCTCCCCGCATGTCCCAGCTCACCCGCCTGCTTGCCTGGCCTTGTCCCTTTGTTTTCCCAGCCCAATGCAGCATCTGCCCACTGGGCAAGCTGCCAGGCAACAACCCCTCCTCCCACCCATGACCAAGCCCCGACTCCTGCTGCTCTGAATACTTGGCTGCTGTGTCATGCATTTTGCTCATTACAAGCCTGCACACTCATGTCAAAGCTGAGAGGCTGCTCTCTCTTTCACTGTTTATTCTTACCTTTGCCCTCTTTTGTGTCCGTCTGTTTGACCCATAGTGACATAATCTATGATTTATTCTCTCTGTCTTTTCATCTTCATCAGTCTGAGTTTTGACTTCCACCTCGCTCTGCATTAAAACGTAAAACATGAATAACATAAGTGCTACTTTGATTTCTGTGTTCTTGGTAATATGTTAAAAAAAAAAAAAAAAAAAGATACTAACAGTTAGGGCAACTAATTTTTTTTCTATTATCAATTAATAGGCCGAACATGCTCCAAATGAATTGATAAATTGTTATGTTTATAAAATGTCTGAAAATGGGGGGGGGAAACATCCAAAGTTCCGAGAAACCCAGGGTGGCATTTTCAAAAGCCTTGTGTTGTCAAACTAACTGTCCAAACCCCAAAGAAATTATTTTTTACGAAACTGAAAAAAGCAGCAAATCCTAACATCTGAGAAGCTGGAACCAGAGAATATTTTGACTTTTTTCTTAAAAATAGACATAGTTGATTAGTCGATTAATAAAATGGTTGCTAATCAAATTTTCCGTCAATCAACACAAATCATTTATCGTCAATCATTTTAGCTCTACTTATGATAAGAATTCCCCAAAAATTTAAAGTGTCAATTATCATTTGCCTATCATCAAGTACACCTTGAGTATGAGTATTGTCTGTTAATGTTTTGGTTAAAAGGGGCACTCCAGCAGTTTTACATGTCAAAGTAAAGTTACTAGTCTCCGGAAATAAAGCTTAAGCTATGTAAACAGTTGCAAAATGTCTTCCGGAGGAGCTTTGTCAAGTCTGAAAGAAATACCCGGTTGATGCTCCTTCGCCCTGATATGTTGTTGTTCCTTAAAAATGTTTGCTTTTTTTTTTTTTTTTTGTCTTTAAATTTTCAATATTCAAATGCTTTTTTCATTGTCTTCTCTGTAACTTCAAAGCACTTTTTAGCCCTGGCTTTATAAAGTGGTGTATCAATTAAGTTGAACTTGCTTACTTTACTTGCCTCTAATTTCGGTTTGAGCTTAGAGACTTACAGATTTTGAACAGAGACCCTGCGTTGAGTTTGAAAGCTGTTTTACAAGGCAGGAAGAGTCTAGCAAAAGTGCTGTTGAATTGATTATGGGAAGTGTAGGAGTCAATGTTTTTGGAGCTTGATTTGTGTCTTGCAAGTCCCCCAATGTTGACATTGTTTCTGGAAAACGTTTTTGTTTTTTTGTTTTTTTAAGTTTAATTTTTTAGTTCTCCACGTACAATTTAATTGTACTGGGGTGGAAGCAAAAATGACATGACAGATATCTTCAAACCTCAACAAATAAAGCCAAAACTATGTGCATGGTGAGACACCAGAAAGGGTAGGTAAGGCAGTATGTTTTATTGTTTTTTGTTTGTTTTGTTTGTTTGGGTATGTTTTTTTTAATTAGGTCTCTACAGAAAATAATTAGCGAACATACAGGACGGTTAGTCTCAAGTTTGATTTCCTGTTTTTGCAACAGACTCAGAACCAGTCCTTGTAAAATAATTAACCTAATGATGTAATTAGAGGATTCATAATTGACTGTTGATAGCAGGCCTCCAATATTTACCAGCCTGTCACAGTCAACTTTTCCAATTGCCAGTTGATGTCAAATTATCTCCCGCTGATACATGTAATTTCATTACAATTTAGCAGTCTGGAGATCGTAGAGAACCAGTGAGGTTTATTTTACATCAACACTGTAGTCTTGTCTTGTCTCTCCTCCTTCAAACCCGTTTTCTCCTTTTTATTTACTAGTGTGTAATGAAGTGATTTTAAAACATGAGATTAATTTTTATATAAGCACTTTAGTGGGTCTGTCCGATTGCGATGACTTTTTCGTGTTCCCGTAAATCTAAGGCACTTTCACTTCTGCGTCTGCTTTGAATTTGAATGTTACCCTGAATTTCATCATGTGGTCTTGAATCTGTAGGAAGCTCTGAAAAGAGACAAAAAAAAAATCACTTGTTGAAGAACTAAACACTAAAGTGACATTTATCCCCAGATTGCTTGTGGGAACGAGGGTCTTATGGGGAAATGAAAACACACACTTTTTGAAAAGTGACATGACAGCTTTTTCCAGGATGGAGGTGCAGCCAAACAAATCTTAAACATAGAAAAAACTCAGAATGGGAAAAGCAGCAACTCCACTTATTCAATTAAAATTAAAATTCTGTAAAATGCTCTTTTATTATTAAACTTTTATACACTTTCAACAATGCCAGAGATATTTTTGACAAAAACCCACAGTTTGTTTTGCAATGTGGACAGAGCAGTATTTCTTTCATTAGTTGTTATTGGCATTTCTGTTTTACATATGGCATATTGTTGAAACAAAGACATATTGGAGACTTTTTATTGTTTAGTTTATACACAAAGCACATTAATGAACACTGACATTTTAAAAATCAATGTAAATGTGCTGGGGTTAGCTTAACAGCTTATTTGCACCCATAGACCCAATCCAACAAAAAACTAACAAAACTAATAAAAAAAAAAACACTATACAAAGTAAAATCACAATTACAACCAGATGGAAAAAAACTGGAGGAAATGCCTCAAAACACTGAATTCTTAAACAAACTAGACCATCAAATGAGAATAAAACCACTTAAAGACAATTCAGAGTTAATCTACAACACATCGGATCATTCATGAGTACTTATGAGTAGATTTTAGACTTTTTTTTTTTTTTTAAGGCCTTTGGTGGCATCCTTAGGCTGACTGATGGAATTGTCCGGACTACCACCTGGTTGCTGGAAAGAGAGATGCTTTAATTCAAACATGCATCCCACACCCCTCCCCCCTAACTCCTTCCTCAGGTGGTACGTGCCTCCTCTCACACCGGTGAGGGCATCCCAGAGGTCTGGGCCAAGATGGAGTCATACCGGGATGCCATGTTAGCTAGCGGTGAACTGCAGGGCCGACGGAGGGCCCAGCAGAAGGTTTGGATGTGGAGTCTGATCCAGGAGAACGTCCTCTGCCATTTCCGAAATCACCCCAGTGTCAGAGAGGCTCTACCCCACCTTGAGGAGAGGGTCACCCAAGGGGCTATCTCCCCAGGCCTTGCTGCAGACCTACTTCTGAGAGGCTTCTCGTCATCATCTACACAGTAAACAATGCGACTGGATGGATCTGACATGGTTCATCAGGGACACTCAGTGCCAAAAAACACCAGGCCAGAGTGAGAATATATGACCTTGACTCTGTGGTTGCACAAAAAGAAGCAGCCTAGCTCTTTTTAAACTTAAATTTGAATTAATAATACCTGAGGCAGAAGTCACTCCTTCCACAGAAACTCAGTTTACTTTAATCCAAATCAGGAGAGGCCTGACTGAGCAGACAATTTTCATGTCTCACCTTCGGCTTCAAGAAACATTTAAATTTGGAAAGTGGAGAGAAACATAAAAATTGCATTTGTGAGAGAAAACATTCTGTTCTGGCAGCTATTAAAAATGTTTTGCTGCCATCATCCTTTTTTTTTTTTTTTTTTTTTTTCCCCCCTAATGTAAAGAAATTCAAATTATCTTGGACAACTGCACTTTTCTCTTAAATTGATACATGAATAACATTAAATTTGTCAATACAGTTGGCTAAACTTTCTCTGTCCATGTGTCTGCTCATGTTATAAAAAAGGGGGGACTGATTAATGTAACCTCTACGAGTATTAGTCCTGAGATTTGTCAAAGATGTAATGAAATGTTTTCTGCACTCTGGAGCCAGAAGTGTCTCTGCTAGGCATCCCCTGAATGAGTCAGCTGCTCAGTTACTTATACAGTAATTCAGGTATAACACACGTTTAATATTTTTAGAATCACCTTCATAATGCACTGCACTCCTGGACACCACCAGAGATCAAGAGACAAAGAAGTCACATACTCATAACTTCACTGCAGCTATTTTATTCCTTTAAAAAAGACATGTTGCTTTGGTGTCAGTAGCATGCGCTTGCATAATCTACACACAAGGTATTTTCCACACAGACATCACAGTCATTGCGACACTATCCTGCATAAAATACCTGTGCAAACTACAACTGCAACAAGTGATTTAATATTAACATCAGTAAATCTGTAAAATATATTTTTTTCAAATACTCAATTAAAAAAAAATGCTAAAGTTGTCATCTGCTTGCTTTTGTCCGACCAATGGTTCAAAACTCAGATATTTACAGAGATGACAAACGGAGGAAAGCAGCAAGTCTTCACATTTGTGTTTTTGGGACCAGCCGATGTTTGCCGTTTTTCCTTGATACATGACCTAAAAATTCAATCTGCTATTAAAATTGTAGATTGACTATTTGATCAATCAATCCAATCAAATTAATCGCATCAACACTGAACACCAGCACGTTTTTTCAGGCGTTATCAGTGTGTTTTTTGATGTTCATTTGTGATGTTCTTCCATTATGTCAGCACCTTACCAATATACAGGGAATGTGCAAAATAACATCAAGTACAATATAATGCAAGCCAGTTCAGTAGCCAAAAAATACTGCCTTTGTGAAGCACATTATCACTTTTCAAGGAAACTGTGTCAAAAGTGTTGATTTTAACTTTATTGTAATGGTATGATGCAAACTTTACTGACTACATAATGATAATAATTTTAAAAATCATATGTTTAAAAGTGGTTAGACAAAGAACAAAGAAGACAGTAATATAAAGATACAATAAACAGTAAAATAGATCAAATAATTTCGGTAAAAATAATATAATCCGGGATACGTAAAATGATTCTGGTTAAAAGCCAGTTTAAAAAGGTGTTTAGGTGTTTTTAGCCAGCATCTTAAGATGTGAAGACTATGAACGATGCTTCACATGATGAAGCTTAAGAACTGCGGGTGGAGCGTCTTCTGTTAAACGTGCTGGTGCTACAATCATACCCAGTGTTCTTCATAAAACAGCTGAAGAGCTCAGTCCTGGGATAAATTGACATTTGACGGCTGAGGAAAAAGGCATTTGGCCCAATTAAAATTCAGTGAAGAAATCAAGTTGCCATCCTGAACATTTTGTACTTTCAGTAAAATATCAGAAATAAAGTATAACTTGGAGTGAATACATTTAATGCATCATAGGATAATAGCATCAACAGACAGTTTGGTGCCATTTTATTAAATGCAGATTATAGAGAGTTACAAAAATTAAGATTGGGAGGAAATAAAGGTGTGCAAAAACTCTAAGGTCACCGGCCGACCGCAATGATTAGATTTATTATTATAAAATGTGTGTAAGTGTTCATGATGTTCAGAATGTCTACCGCCTGTAGATGTGAGTGCTTACTCTCTTCAGCCACTAGAGGTCTCCCTGATCCCACTCAGCTCTGGGTTCATTATCCTAATGACTGGGCCCTCAGTGCCAACCACCATCCCCTTTCTAACGCCCCCGCCTCCTGCCCTCCATCCATTCTTCATTGAGGTTGCCTAGGGTGCCAGGTCACTCGGAGGTGAGGACATCAGCAGCTGCCACTCTCCTGGAGCACAGGCTGTACTGTAGTCCTCGCCCTCAGTGCCAAACCGTCCTCGGCTATTCTCAGTCCTTGCTGAAAAACAGAGAGGAGCAAAGCTTAGTACAGGACAGGACAGGAGGGCTGAGTGTGTGACTGTACAGCTTTCAACCTCAACCCTGTCTTTGAAAATAGCCTATATTTCAAGGGGAAAAAAAATCGGGTGAATTCAATACTAATCCACGCTTGTCCTTGCTCTGTCTGCTTTGGGAATAGTGAGCCTGAGCCCCCCAACCGCTGGACGGGCTCCCAGGTCGCTGCTCGTTTGCTCCCACCTCTGTACAAGAGGAAGAATGCCCCTTGAATGCAGATGGATTCATTAGATCTGAGTAACACCCTTCTCCTCCATCATGCTGACACAAACACATACACACTGTAACTGCTCTGGCTTTGCAAAAGGGAACAGTGAGTTCTGCAGCTCTGGACACTCTCCACACACACACACACACACAGACATGAATATACGTACACACACGGTTGTCTCCAGTGTAAACAACACCATGCGGTTTCACTAAGGAAGATTAACTCAAATACTGCTGGATCGTGTTCGGTCATTTTAGCCTAAACACAGGGCCCATCCACATGTGTTTAGCATTTTGCTGGATCTCTTGAATGTAAGCAGAGGACAGAGACTGGCTCTTTGATGAGGTTTTTTCATGTTTAATGGAGGGGGTTACATTGACAGTCTTCCTTTGTGTCAGCAGTCTCAAGTCACAATGCTTTCCTGGCTCAGGACAAAGCAAAACGGTGCCCTCATACTGATGTAATTGCAGTCCAAAAACTCAGCTTTTCCCAATCAAAACCTCAAAGTCTGGAATGAGCGCTGAACAATGGGGCTGCTGCAAAAGTCAGTAAACAAAACAGACACATCATAGCACAGACAGGCATCTATGTTTTTCCTCTTGTTGGATGTGTCGGCGTTACAGTTTGGTAGTTTTCTGGTCAGAGAGCGTGAGGGAAGCCTGACACTGAAGGAAATGTCAGACTGGCCCACCCACCAGGCTGATTTGGGAGCTGTGTCTGTGTATGTGTGCAGTGTGACAACTGGCCATGGGCTGCTGATCCACAAAGCCTCACCCTGTCCCCGCTATGTTTGCTCTGCTCCTCACACACTCCAGCGCATACCACCACACTCGCACACGTGAACGTCTGTCCTGCTCACCTCCTACACATCTTGTACATGCATACAAGCCATCCATCCCTTGTCACATACACTCGCACGCGTACAGCCCCCCCCCCCCCACACACACACACACACACACTGCCTGCCTTGTTGCCCACCCGGCTGCTCCGACTCGGCTGGCTGCACCGCTGTCTCTCTGTAGTGACAGATGAGTGTGTGAGAAGCATTTCCTCCAGGCTCAGGGCTCACTTTCAAGACGGCTGCAAAACGAAACAAGGAACACCACGCTAATGGGGTTGGAGAGCTGCAGCAAAGCCCTCTGTGTGTGTGTGTGTGTGTGTGTGTGTGTGTGTGTATGCTTGCTGTAACACCCCACTCATTATGCTGCTCTGATGGGTCACTGTGCAGCCTCTTTATAAGAAGACCCTTATGGCGACACGTCTTATTATATCAACCGCTGAGATGGATGTTAATACCAGGCTGCTCCGTGCATGCTCTGTAGCCTGTAGAGTGTTGAGATGTGGTTGATATTTGAAGTGTGTCTCATTGCATGGGCTAATTTTATTTAACCTGGTGAAGTCTGTTAGATGGTGCGGTCAGAATGTCCCAGGGAGACCAGTATGTACTCCTGCTTTATTACCCACCTGAGGAGACTTGCTCTCATGCACACATGCACACTCCACTGTTTGCTATGTGTAATTTACTGGGCAGCCTGTGGGCCAGGCCTTCATCTCCAGGAAAGCGCGAATACAGCCTCGGCGCCAGTAATTGGACTTTAGGACTGATTGGGGAACTTGACTGACCCCCGGTAATGGATTTGAGTGAATAATTATTTGTAGTTATGGTTGGAAGATGATATCAGGGAGAGAGAGACCAATCCCACCAGTGTGACTCACCCCTGCCGCCAGAGCAGAACGCTGCCAGCACTCAATTAATGAAATCCAGCTGCTCAGACTCCCCACGTGTAGTGGCTGATCAAAAAAACACACAGGGGTCTGGTCAGAAAAAGGGTTATCTTCTTCCAACCTTTCCCTTTCGAACAACTGGCAGCCTGTGGTCCATCACAATAGTGATTATAAAAAATCTTCTCAACTCCAGGTACAAGACATTAAGGTTGATAATGTCTCCATTATTTTTTAACTGCCCGTGGCAGTGCTCAGCACAGCCCACGGCAGCCATGTTAATGAGACTTCTCAAGATGGCAGGCAGCGCCTCCTCAGGACACAAAATGCAATCACTCTAAATCCAGGACTTTAATTGCCGGCCAAGCCTGCCTAAGTGAAGTCAGCTGTTCCATCTCTGCAGGCGAGTGACTGCATCCTTGAGAACACTCCAACATCATACTCGCACAGATAAACTGGGCTTCCAAACAAATGGGAAGTGATGCGAGGTGGTCTGTCCTGTTAATACTGAGCTTATTTGTCTGGTTTGACGTGTCTGACAGACGCCGAGAACTCGAGGAAGCACCAGTCAGGCTGCCTCTTCTCTTCCCTCACTGCCTTTATGCATAATTTTTAGCTCTCTTCAGAGGCTTGAGACGGGAACGTGCAGGGAGAACAGCAGCCACTCTCCTTACTTTGCTCTCTTTTATCTTTTTCTCGCTGCTCCTTGATTGACCCACTTGCAACGACATCATTATCCTCACCATTCTCCACACTTAAATACGTCTCTCTTTCCTCTCTCCTTCTCACTCTCCTGCTGTCAGCGTTCCACCAGTCGTCCTGTCATATGTCCCTGTCCCCTCTCCTCCTCCTCCTCTCCCTCCATGTTGACCCCTCACTGCCCTCTTGCCAGTCTCTATTATATCTGGCTGCCCAGTGGCCTGGTCGGGCCGGGACTCCAGGCAGCCCATGTTATGACAGGTAACACCGGGCCGCACACTCTCTCTGGTAACATGTGGAGGTCAGCCTGTCATACCTGTCCACAGCTCCTCTGTGCACGCGAGCGCACATGCGCGCACACACAAATGCCGTGATTCGCTGCGTATGGATAACTGCCAGACAGCCTTGGCCATAGCCTTAGATTCAGCAAAAGTGAGCGATGAGGCGCAGTGGAGTAGAAATACCTTTCCCCATTCTGTTCCTTTGTGCTTGCAAACCAATGTCTTTTTTTTCTAAGGGTCTTACATGATGTGTTGCTTTTCCAGCCTTGGCAACCAGTAGAAACGCTATAGCTGTTCCTGTTTAGCACAGAGGAGGAGGGTTTAACTGGATAGTGGCTGTTAACTACTGCTAGACTCCTCTCTCTCCTGGCATGGCCCGCTCTCTGTGTTAATGACCACTCACAGTTGCTGCCCTGAGGGGACTGCAGGGCAGAGTCAGCCAACATCAGACTCTCACAGCACCTCCAGGGCCATCTGCTCAAACAAGAGAAAATATGTTCCGCATATTCTTTGTCTTCTGCATCCATTGTTTTTTGGCTTAAGGGAGACGCCAAGGTACAATTGGTTTCATTCATAACAATTTTTACTGGGATGGGATTGCTTCAGCAGAGGGTCCAAGCATATTTCCCACATGTGTTCCCTGCTCATGATGTCTCATTTCTATCCAGTTGCCTTCTATCAACTAGTGAATAGTGAATAGCCAAGTTTTGTAAGGTTCAGGGCCAGTAATGAGAACAGTCATCCTCCGCCCGACCGAACAAGCTCTATCCACCCTGGACAAGATGGTAGCGCCCCGGTAGTCGATCAGCGGTTTTTGTTATCGTGGCATGTTCCTGGCTCCTCTTCTGATCCAGGGCAATGCCCCGCACTACCAAGCCTGCGAGGGCCAAGGGGCCGGCATGGGTTTGTCACGCCAGGTTGACATTTCGGGGAACTTTGCCAGGACACCACAGCACATTTCGTCCTCCTGGACAAGTAGTGTGGGAGCAAACGTGTCAACTCGGGCAGATGGGCAGGCGTCAGTGCCAGCCTCACTGGACTGTACTGGACTGCTGGCCTGGCAACTGTCAGCCAGCCAGCCAGACGTAGTGCTTCCTGGCACATAGTGGAGGGGCAGGTGTCTCCCTCTAGCAGCAAGCTCTAGGAACATGTGTGTCTACATACAGTTTTTTATGCCTGTGTGTGTGAGACGATAAAAAAAGATCAAAACATATAAGTTATTGCAACATAAGTGTGTAGGAAAAAATAACTGATAGTGTAGAGTTTCAAAACTGCCAACTCTAAAATGAATAATTTAAGCAGACAGTGCAATGAAAGCATGGAAAGGTAAAATGACAAACCCAAACTGAAGCCGAACCACTGTACAGTGCCTTTATTTTCAAACAATTCTCTGATTTTGATATTATGAAAGTCTAGGGCTGCCAATACTAGAATGAAATCCGGTTTAAAACAAAACATAACAAAACAAAAACAAGCCTGAGAGAGAAACAGACTGCTGTATCTTTACTTTTAAGCAACTCTTTAGACTTAAAAACTATCTTACCTGAATGTCTGGGAGGCAGCACAACCCTTTCAACATTTTGATCCACATGGTACTCATCAGGTATATGGACAAGCAACCGTTGCCTACATATTCATCGATCCGGGTTAAATTATGCAGTCAGAGGACCACAGAAATTAGTGTGTAGTGTGGTGTGTACATCTATACAACACCACACTGTCAAGAAAAAGGACAAAAGGGAAATAAGGTCTGGAGTGCCATTATTCGTCATAAATCAGAATGCCACAATTTGAACATACATAAGTAGAGTGCTACAACAACATCCATGCAAATACCCCAGATTAAAATAGATATACCAGTAGAAAGGTGTGGATGAGTTTTTCACTTTTATTAAAGTAACTCATTAGAAAAATAACCTCAAATTTACAAATTTGGCAGACATGGCAACCTAGGCGAGGGTGAGATCTCTAATTGGACCATTTTGGATGTAGCAGAAATAAAAACGCATTCCCATTTCATTTTTATTAGAAACATGACAAATCTGGGCATAAAGTTCGAATTCTAACGTCAAGTTTGTGATTGCATTTTCAATTTCAATTTCAGGCTGCGCATTGTCTGCAAATTTGAATCGGAAGAGTCCAATTCACATTTAATTTCCTTATAATAATGACAGTGTTATGCTTAAAACAGAACTTTATTTGTTAGCGGAGTTTTCTTTTTGTGAGGAATTATGCAAACATTAGGGAACAAAAATAAGCTTAACTTTTTTTGGGTCATATCCCATGCACACACAGTATGGAAAATGAGTCTTCAATTTGATTCTTTTATTAGATGTTAATATCAACATCCCTGGACTTCCATAGATAGTGTGTGTTCTATTTTTTTTTTTTTCAGTATATATCTGCTGTAATAATTTATAAAGCTAATGTACGACTGGGAGGAATGAATCTGTCTTCAGGGGTTACTAGAAATAAACAAACGAAAACAGGTTTAAGGTTTTGTCAGATTATGCATCCTCAAGGATGATTTGTGAGTATATGTACACAAATGCTTGGATGTGTGCATAAATTTCATACAAAATTTATTATCTGTGGTAGCATACACCTGTGCTTATGTAGGGGTTAAGCCTATGTTTTGCTGCACATCACAGCCAGGTCTGGCACGACGGAGGGCCATTAATCTTAGCTTAATCAAATAAATCAAGTGCACTTTAGAAAAGAGCTGTCAGTGTAATTGTTGTGATAGACATTCCCCAGCTACTCCAGGGGGAGCTCTATTGAAAGTTGTGCCAGGGAATGCACACTCACCGCCATCCAAAAAATGCAAGGGCTCCGAGAAAAGATGTAGCCGCGGCTGTTCTCTGAATGAAGACGTGAAGCTTCCCAGTAACACGACGAACACTGCTGAGCGCGACGAGATTGAAGTTTGCAGCCATGTTTTTGCCACAGAGTCCATCATAGTGGGATGCTCGGACAAGGCCACCGCAGTCGGGGGGGGGCCTGTCTTTTTGGGTTTGATCTTACCCAATGTTAAATGCGACCAAAACACCCCTAATGCTCTGCTCTGCAGTTGCCGTTGCCGTCACACGATTTTGCTGAAATGAAAGCCACTGCGGTGTTAAAACATCAAACCAAATCTTCAGCTCCATCCTGTATGTCTGCGCAGAAAGAGCACAGTTTGGTATTTACATTTAAAAGAATGCTAAGCCCTTGCACCATATTGGTGGCTGCAGGGATGAGACAGAGGAGATAATGGGGATGGAAAGTGCAGCATGTGTAAAGGCTGCGCTGCCCTCGGCTTCCCTCTCAACCAGTGAGGGTTAAATGACTATCTGGGCACCTTGGCAACCATTTCTGTGCTGCTTCTTCAACCTCTAAATCTACTGTGAACTGGCCGAACAGCCTGCATTCATCAGTCAAACATGCCTTTGGTTCACTGTCAAAATAACCAGTTTGTTATCAAGGAGCCTTAAAATGTGTTTGCATGTGTTTGATCACACTGGAATAATTTGTGGTTTTTGTTTCAGGTCTGATGTTTTTTCACCAGTTCTTTTTATTGTTTACTTTGTTACAAATATCCTCTCCTACAACTTTATTACAAACATTTGTACAAATATTTCTTCTACATGTTTCTCAGGGGTCCAGCAGATGGTGCCAAACTGTGTGTGTCTGTGTACAACAGCGGGTGTTTGCGTGTTGGCGTTCATGTCTTTAAGCGTGTGTCTTGCAAGAGCGTGCCTGAGAGATGAAGTGTCGCTCACCTTAACATCGGGTATCACAGTAACCAGCAGAGAGAAGCAGGACAGAAGGGTTTTAGATAAAAGACCATACTGTATTTATCCAAGGTCTCAGCAAAATGCATTATGATCACAAGCGCAGCAGTTGTTTGTGCAGATGAAGGGTCAGGGAAGTGGGAGGCCCATATTGTTGTAGAGGACAGATGATACGACGACGAGCCTCCATCCTAAACAAACCCTTGGTTACACCCAAGAGTAACAAAGTAAAAGTAACAGAAAAGGTTAGAAAATGTGGGAAAAAAAGATAGAAAGACATGGATGGATGCGATCTCTGTTAATTTCTTTGACCCACTCTCTTCACAAATGAGAATGGATGGAGGGATTCCTGATGGCCTGATTGGAAGATGGATGAGTGTGCAGCTATGGCTTTAATTGATTGAAGACAGGAATTCAGTTAGGGATAATTGAATCATGGAAATCATTAAAAGTTCAAGTGCATGAGATAATTAGGAGAGCTAACCAGGTTGTAATCAACGCTCAGTACAAATCATCTTTAGGATTCAGCCTAAAAGGAGCTTATTATCTTGCGAGGTTTAAGGTTGCATGACGGTTGGTGTAAAGCATCGAACCGTTCTTTTCACATAAAGGCACATTTACGTGCTTTGAAGCTGCTTTTTGGACGACTCAGATCATGTTTATTAATAAATGACTACTCCGCTTCAATATTTCCGCTTACTTTTTGCTAATTGGTCTCCAGGCCTGTTTTCCCTGCTACAGATTCCCAGGGTCAGCTGGGGGTCAGCGTTCTACTTCATTACTCTATCCAGGGGAATGACGAGCCTGATTAGTTTGTGCTTGACCTTGGGCTATTCTGTTAAGCTCTCTCCAACTAAATCTCCTCACTTCAAATCTCCGCAGACCCAAATCATTGAAATCATTGCGGTAAAAAAAACAAAAAACAGGAATGTGTGTTGATATTTCTTAATGAACACCTAGCTGTATTTGAGCAGGGAGCTTTTACTTGTAAGATGCTGAGGAACGGTGGGCGATATCTTTAGGTTCAGTGTCACAGAAGAAGTGAATGAAATGCATCTCCAACCGCTACCCATGGAAACCAAGTAACCTATGGCTGGTGACTGTCATAGAATGCCATGGTAACAGCTGAGCCTAATAACAGGGGGAGTTGGCTGGGTTGTGTCCTATCTTTTTCAAAGACATGATCATACTTAAGCAGAGCTGCTCGCTCTCTGCCGATTACCATCCTCCTCCTCCCCTTCCTCTCCTCTATAATGTGTTTATCATCCAGTTGGAGTGGCCAAGCACTAGCTTTATATTTGAGGCAGCAGCCAGCAGAGGGGTATGATCTGTCCCCCCTGCTGTTTCAGACTGCCCTAAGTCGGGATATGGCAGGTAATCCCTCCCCCCCCTCACAAACACCCCCCGCAGTGCTTCCTGAATCAGATAGCTGCTGACCCCCGCCAAGTGATGTCTCACCCTAGAGAACGGGAAATGGGCGCAGCGGGGGGGGGGGCAGGCAGCGATGCTATGCCCCTGGGCCGGGCACCAAACATGCATGTAAATACATGTCCCGCCGTACATGGCAAGTGAGTGACACGCCACACAAGCCTGCCGTTCTTCTCTAACTGCTGCTGTCCTGGGGGTACCTCAGTGGTGGAATGTCTTTTTTTCTTGCCTTTTTTTGCACACACTTGTACGTGACATCTTTGTTTTTGGCTTGCACTCAACATGGAATTTCATATTTACAGATTCATTTCGGTGCCTGAATTTTTCAAAGATGAATAGATTTACAAATCAACAAGCAGCCTCAGTGGAGCCTTATTCCGCGCAGTTTTAGCCCTGGCTTCAACCCATGCCAAATCCATTCTAGAGGTCATATTCTTCCATCGTTTGCTCTTTCCTGTTCACCAGCGGTCCTGCTCTACAGCTGGTACTGAAGGCTGTCTAAGGCAGAACTTGTGTGTGTTTATTTTCTCTGTTGGAGCAAAAAAAAAGAGAGATCTGTCTCCACTTAGCAAAGCCTGGGCTCCTTCACAGGCTAAAAACCTTGATGGTGGACGGAGGGGCGGTGAGGAGGGGGGGGGGTCTTGGAAGTAATGATACTGAGCGAAGCGTGCATGGAGTTTACTGTGAAAAAAAACAAAAAGGAAAAAAAGGACGAGGAAAAGAGTATACAGAGTGAGAGGCAAAAAGAGAGATTCTGTGTGATAGAAAGATGTATATTGAGCTAGAAAGGGAAAAAATAAGAGCGAGGTAGATGTAGTGAGCAAAATATAGAGAAAAATAGAGACAGAGAGAGACCAGGCAGCTGGGAGCTCCCACAGACACGCACTTCTGTCTAAGCAGCTTTCCTCTCAGGGCAGGGTCACGGCGGGTCACGACGGGATTACACTTTTGGCAAACAAGAGGGAGCTCCTCTCTCACAAAGCCGTGCACGACTCCCCCATGACTCTCAGCAGCTGTAATAAAGCCAAGGCAGCCTGAACCTACAAACAAAAAGCTAACACGCTATCGATCGACAGCGGCCAACTTTCGTGAGGTGGTGTCGAAAGGTCGACATTGTGCAGACAGCCCGGGCCAGGGTGAAGGGCTATTATTGGGATGAGGGAAAACTCTGGCGTTTGGTCTTATCACAGAAATTCCTCACTTAGTTGAGAATTTCACCAAACTGCGAGCGCAGGAACGGAGTTATTGTTGTCCGGCAAATGAAGAAAAACAGCCCCCGCGTACAGTGTGATATTCCAATCGCAAAATCCAAATGAGGTTTTCTATCCTTTCAATCAATAGCCATCCCCTGCAGTGCCTGCGTGTCTCTTCACTTCCTAATCAACACTTCCACTCGTAGGGAGGTCAGCTGAGCAGGCACACAGTGCCCCGGGCGCTGCTTTGAACTTAATTAAGCAGCTTTAAACACAGGCGAAAAGATTCATTAATACACAGTCAAGATGAGCAGCTAGATGAGAACATGGCCCCTCAACAGAAGAGATTTGGCTTCGGATGGCTGTTGAACCCACATGGGTCAACATTGAGAGTGCGGTGATGTAGGTCCCGCAAGGACTGCCAAATCCCTTAGATTTGATAAGGTTCCACTAAAACTCTTTTTTTTTTTTTTTTCCAGCTAAAACCCCACTCTAACTTATATAAACCCTGTGAATGAGACAGTGTGTATGTGGAGACGTAAACTGCAAAATTATCTGTGAGCACAATGCAAAAAAAAAAATGCCACGAATGAGAGAGAAGTAAAGATGGAGGTTTTCATGTGCCGGGGAGGCTGCAGCGTGCCGCCAGGGTGCTGTGAGGCAGGGCCTGTTAAAGGAGAGCTCCAGACCAAGGTGTTCTATAGCTCGGGGGCTAACGGTGATAAATGAGTCCCTTAATGTCGGCAAACACTTTATCTCTGCTTCATCTGTTTTCATTAGGCTGGGCCAACCTTTGGCTGGGCGAGAACGTGCTGTAACTTTCATTACTACAACACAGAACGGAGAGGGAGAGAGACCTCCCATCAGTCTCATAAAAACACTAGCTAGACACCATGACGGATCCTATTCCTTGCTGTTATGATGGCAAAGCTGATCTGTGCTTTATCTTAACTCATGTCCCTGTCTCCCTGCTGAATGATAACTGCTCTTTTCTGTCTAAAACATCTTTTTAATCTCTTCTCAGCCCTTTTTTTTTTTTTTTTTTTTTATGTCTTCCCTGGCTATTCGCTCTGACAGCAGGACTTGGTACCGGGGCCTTTGCATTCCTTATTAGATGGTGATGTAGGAATTTATTTTATTGTTGTTAAAACAATCTCACCACAAGGTCCATTTAGTAGCTTCTGGAGCTTTGGGTCATTCTGCATTCTTTTCCAGCAGATGGAGTTTTCTGAGTTGTCACTGATTTGAAGGTGTTTAAATTTCTCTCGGTTTTTTTTCTTTTTTCTCTGAGCATTTTAATGACTTCTCATCCGTGTTCGTTTAAAAGCTGATGTTCAAAGTCCATTTTTGACCCTGAAAACAGCAGGTGAGAAAACAGTCTTATCACGTTTATAGTGGCCCTCCATCAGCCAAATGCTGATCTTTTCAGGGCTGGTCAATAAATTAATTGGACTGTTTAATGGATTTTCAGTGTGTTGTATCACGGTGATACTGTATGATCATAATGTCATATCGTTTTACGACATTCTATTGTAAATATTAGTAATTCCACGTTTCTAAAATCATCATTGAAAATAAGTAAGTGTTAAGAATACTGGGCAAAAAGCATTGGCCGATGGAGACAGTGAGATGCAGTTGAAGCCTCAGGAAAAAAGAACCCGAGATTTATTTTCTGACACTGAAACTATCACAATGTTCAGTGCCATAAACTGTGTTCACTACTGTTTGGTTTTACATCACACCAAGACTTTGTAAAACCAAAATGTAAGTAATTTTATAGTTTTCAATAATGGACCCTGAGTTAAAATAGTTTTGCTTCTCAAAGTCAAGAATGGAGTGGATGCTAAATCCTTTACCAAATCTTTTAATATTTTACTATGAATCGCTGCTTAAGATTTAGTGATCTGTGATATTTGGAAGGATTCTCTCACTTAGGGCTGCAAGTAATGGTTATCTTTCTGAATTAATTTACGTCTTGAAATGTCAAAAAACAGTAACAAATGCCCATCGCATGTTCCGAGGGCAGAAGGTGACATCTTCAAATGTCTTGTTTTGTCAGGGCAATAATCCAAAACCCAAAGATATTCAACGTTAAATAATATTGAACAGCTGTGTACTGTGTAACGGCAGAGGAGCAACAAATGTTCATATTTGAGAGGTTGGAATATTTTAGTTTCATTAAACAACTGGAACAACGATTATCAAAATCATTGCCAGTTCATTTTTATCAGTTTTCTAATAATCAAGTAATTGTTTCAGATTTACTTATAGTTTATTTATATGGGTGAGGCATTGAGCATCTTGGTTGAAACAGCCAACTGTGAAGATAAATGAAACTGTTTCGTTATATATTTGGCAAAGCGAAGGAGTGATACTGTTTAAAGTAATTGTAAAATGTGATCTACACCTTTTTTTTTTTTTTTAAATGACCAGAGAAAAGACATGACAACTGACATAATATCTGATGTAAGCTTTACTTTCAAATCCTGTTACATTTAGATCTGGCAAGTCGAACATAAAATAATGCCAAACAAAGAAAACAAATACAAAACCAAAAAAGTACAAATGATCTATTCACCAGTTATCGTCACAACCCTGTACAGCCTTAACAATGGAGTAATAAAAAAAAGCTTTGTACAGCACATACCAATCTTTACCAAGTGCCAAAAGATAAGATAGTTGAGCCTTTTCTAATCATAAAATACAGCCAAACTTAAAGCTAACTGATTGTAGGACAGTGCAGGGTGATGCTAACTAAACGCAACCAAGGGAGTTAGTTTTAAACACAATTAAGTGCTAAAGAACTAGAGCGAGGGCAATGTCATGCATACTCTGAAGTGCTGAAAAGGTAGTCAAGCTTTAAAAAAAAAAAAAAAAAAGTCACTGTGCTGCTTACAATTGGGCAAAATAAACAGATTAAGTGCTTTAGAGTACTGGTTTTCAAAACGAGAGCCCTGTTGCCTTTTTAAACATTATGCTCAAACTGGGGGGGGACAAAGAAGTGCAGCCATTCGTGATTACGTTGTATTAAAAGGCAGACATTTAAAAAGGTGTCAAGAGTGGACACACTTTTTTTTTTTTTCCTCTTTATCTTTTTTCTTTTGGACCCTGACAATTAGTTTGACTTATTCTCAGAAGTCTCAGGTGGTTTCCTTCCACCAAGTGGCACTAGAGTATAAAAGATAACGTAGATAGTACAAGGAGAGTGTGTGTGTGTGTGTTGGAGGGATGTTCCTTTCACTCCAGAGACAGCATGCCAGACATTGACAGAGCAAAAAGGAACAAACAAATAGCAGTGTAAAGGGGGAGACAATCGAGGCATCGCTCCAGTGCAGGACGTGACGGATTCAATCCTAACATCACATCTTGCGGCGAGTTACATTTTGGTCTTGACAATTCATGTCCTCTGTCCAATCAACTTTTTTTTTTTTGACAAGATTTAAGTAGAAAAATAAAAAAAAGCAACAATGATTCACTATAAGAGAATGCATGAGTAAAATAGACAAAAGGAAATGATAGAGAAAATAAAAAACAATCCCTTTACAAATAAGGGATTTTGGCTTGAAGACCACTTAGGAACACAAGTACGATCAATAACGGGTAAAGCTTTTTCAAAATAAAATGCTTGTACTATGCTGCCCCATCTCGCAAAACATACTTCTTTTTGAGCATTTTACGGATAAATACATAGTCTCATAATCACAAAGTGCAGCACTGTGCAAAATTGGCTATCACAATTTAGCCTGGGACCTTTAGTTCCCAGGGAGAGCGTGACCTCTACAGTCTAATTCATGCAATTTGTATTAATTTACTTTCTCCGATTTCACGGAGGCAGACCCTTTTGCACCGCTAGAAATGCCTAAATGCTAAACTAAGGGATGTTGATTGAGTCATTTCCAGCAACTACTGTCTACTTCACATTATAGTAACATGGTGGATCTAAGTTTGCACTTTAAAAAAAAAAAAAAAGGTAAATAAAAGGTTTAAGTGCTTTTGGCTTGAATTGTAACTACAATAAGTGCAATTAAAACTCAAAAGTTTGACGGGAGGGAGGGGAGGGTAAAATGCAGTACCATGTCAGCTGGCCTAACAGAAGCCAGTGCCATTGAACACAATGCTATACAAGTGAATGGCTTTGCTTCATCATTGCACCTACGGGAGCTTTTTCTCACAACGGGTGCTCTATGAATGTTAGTAGAAAATGTTTTATTATGATGTAAAAGGCTCAGTAAAAAAACTGAAAAGAAAAAAAGAAAAGAAAAAGACACAGAAGGCCACTAAACACACTAACTTTCCAACCTTTACCAGCACAGAAGACATCCCTGTTCACACTTCTGTATCACTTCTTTTTCATGTACATAAACAAAAATACATTCATTCAAGTCATTTTGGAACAATTTTTTTCTTTTTTTTTTTACACAAAAATTACAAAAAGCTCCAAAAAGCACCATTGAATCGGCCTGTGGTGACCCTGGCTGCGGGTAGCTCGCTAACCCAGAGCTGGTCACCTCCACAAAACAGTTATCTCATATATCTCTTCTAAGTATAGGTGCGTGATACATAGTTCTGCATATGAAGCTGCACTGATATCCACCCGGTCTCAGAAATAATTAATATTTCCATCTAGTCTCGCATTTGTTGTCTGTAGGGTTTCACTGCTTATTTACCTATAAGTAAAAATGCATTGGCAACATTGTACATTTTTCGATCTAATTGTTGAAAATAAAAGTGTTTCCTGTCATGATAGGTCAGGTTGAAAATTTTCAATTTACAGATTTGAATATTTACATCACCACGGCTTATTTTCTGTTCAATGATATCACAAAAAAACAATCACAATTAGCTAGTAACCCATTTAAATCACATTTATTCTGAGACAGAAGTGATATCAGGCAGCAGCTAGGCATAATATGGTGTCACCATTATACAAAAAAACCAACAGAAATCAAAAAGATGGGAAGGGGAAGGGCTACAAAACTATGTACAAGATTGATAAATAAGTAAGTGCGTGGTTTGAGGCGTTGCTTTGGAAACGTGCCTTTTTCAATGAAAAGCATGCCGTTTCATTGGTTCTGTCGCACCGCTAACACTTCAGGATATCTCGGATTTAGCTTCCTAATGGCAAAGCTAGTTGAAACACAGAAACGGGCATGCTATTTCGATGCATAATAGCAATAGACAAAAATGCACTAAAATATAGCACTTGCAAGTTTTGTTTCGTCTTTTTCAACGTTTTACTGTCAAACGACTAAAGAAAAATATCTATAAAACTGAGATACGTTAGTTTCCTCAGATAATGCAACTGGGTCCAGGTCATTCAGACGTTAAAAACAGAAAACAAAAGGTAGTAGAGGGTAGTAGTTGAAGTAGTAATAATTCAATTGATAGAACTGATAAGAAAAGCAGCTTTTTGATATAAATGCATTTTTAGCATGTACAGCCTTTTGTCTTATAAATGTTTTTTTTTCTTTTCTTCAATATGTTTGTCTGGTCCAGCTTATTCTGCTGGTCTGATTGGAAAAGATGTTGCTCCCACTGCAGTGGTCAAGTGTCATTCACACCACCGTCCGAGGAGTGAGGGAAAGAGTGAGGAGAGGAGGAGGAGGAGGAGGCGGCGGGCGAGGTCAAACAGTCTTGGCCCTCTCCATCAGTCCCAGGTAGGCCAGGAAGGAGTGTTTGTGGGAGGTGGGCGAGGGGGGAGAGTGGGAGGGGGAGGCTGAGTCGGAGGAGAAGAGGAGGGGAGATGTGGCGGGCCGCCATCTGGAGTGGAGGTGCGAGTGGAATGTGAAGCGGCTGTTGTGGGTGAACAGGGTGGTGAGGGGGATCAGGTGCGCCTGGTCACAGTTCCTGTACTGCTCAAACACGTGGTGGGAGGAGGGGAGGAAGAGCGAGGGGCTGCCGCCGCTCGGACTGCCAGGGTTTCTGGTGGCGTCGTTGCCGTAAGCGTTGACCAAGCAGTGCAGAGGGCCTTTTGGCTCCAGCTGCTTGGACTTGCCCAGTGTGAGTGACAGGGCAACGGACTGGAGTGCCTGGGATGCTGTTAGACTCATGAGGGGGCTGTTACTCCCACTCCCGCCACTGCTCCCTCCCCCTCCGCTGAACACGAAGTTCTCTTGGCTCTTCCGCAATGACGAGCCCCACGGTGATGTTCCCTCGAGAGGCAGCTCCTCCTCTCCCGCCTCCTCATCTTCCTCTTCCTCTTCTCCTCCTCTTCCTCCTAAGCCTCCATCCAGTCCCCCCGTTCCTCCACCCTGGTGTTTCTTGAGGTGGCGGCTGAAGACAAAGGGGTGTGTGGTGCTGAAAGGGCACTCTCGGCAGCCGAAAGTCTGGCGCGGCGCATGCTTCAGCTTCTTGTGCAGGTTGAGGTTGTCCTTGCGCTTGCAGCTATAAGAGCAGCGGTCGCAGTGGAAGGGCCGCTCGCCCGTGTGCACACGCACATGCTCGATCAGCTTATTGGCCGTCTTGGACAAGTAGCCACACTGCTCACACTTGTAGTGGTTGCCCAGGCGGTGCCCGCGCATGTGGGCCTCCAATGAGGCCTGGTCGGGCCACAGTCCCTGGCAGATGCGGCAGCGGTACTCCATCTTACAGTGCGTCTTAAGGTGGCACTCCATGGCCGCTGGACGATTGGTGGAGTAGATGCAGAAAGGGCACCTGGGTAATGCAACAAAAGGGACGCGGGGAGGAAGGGAGGACACGACACACAAGAGCAAAAGACAGTTGTAGGCAAAGTGTATGTTCAAAACCACCTAACACAACTTGAAATTTAATAACACAAAATGATGAAGAGGAGAAGGACAGATAAAGGAAAAGTGTGTATCATGTACAGTTCTGTGTGCTCATGGTGGTATGTGTGGCAGTTTAATGATGGGAGAATTGAGGTGATCAGGTATATGTGTGTCTGTGGGAGGGAAGGGGGGTTGACAGGCTGGAGAAAAGATTGGAGCAGTAGGACATGAAGGGAAATGAAGGAATGGAGTGGCACTTACATTTAAATAGCACCTTTCATCTGCTCTGGGCCCCAAAGCGCTTCACAAACCCTGCAGAACAGAATCACCTCAGAAAAACCTCGAAATGGTCAAGGCCCTCTCTCCCTTTCTACACACTCCTACATATATAAAAACACTTCACATTGCTCAAGTGTATACACGTGTACACACTGCACTGGGGGGGGGATCTTGATCTGGACTTGGGGTCAGAAAATGTAGGCAATTTGCCCTTAGTGTCCATTAACAACTTCTACTTGTGTTTGACTAAATCCTGCCTGACTTTGTTAGTAAGTATAAATGTGGTTTACATAAATTAAGAGACTGTGAAGAAGAATTGAAAAAGTAAGCCACATGTGCAGATATAAACAGTACAGCAAAGAAGAATTAAAGCAGATTTCCTCATCGAGCTGAATATAAAAAGTATCAAAAGAGCTCAGTTCTTCCATCTCTTTTTCCCCCCAATGAATGAAAAGAATCCAAAACAGCCACTAGCTGTTTCTCTCCCTTTTGAGTGCTGGCTTAAAGAAAATTAATCTGTCTTTAAAAACATTCACACCAGACAGAAGAAACATTTAAAAGTGTTACAAAAACTACTTTACATTTATTCACTCACACACTACAGCTAGCAGCAAGTCCTCAAGTTGATGACTAAAAGATGCTGTGGAGTATCTTTGAGCTATGGACGAGCTTCTTGTGTGTTTTTGCTCTGTTATCCACAGGATTTGTATAAAATAGAAGTCAGTGTAACTTTGATGGCAGCATTCTGGTTTACATTCATTGAAATGCCGCCATTTTCCACACATTTAACAATGTTGAGAACATCCTAACTCCACTGATGGCTGCACAGAAAGAAGATGTAGAACACAGATCTTTGTTTATGACAAGATGAGGCGATAATCATAATGATACGCAATGGTTTTGCACATGCACAGACTGGAATTATGAGAACAACACCCCAAAAAAAAAAAAAAAAAAAAAAAAAAAAAGGTTTGTACTACTTTAAATGAACCCTGACAATATGCCCTACACTTGTGAAGTCTTTCTTAAAAGTTTAGGGAAATATTTTTTCTGTAGAAGCTTTTTCATCCCAAATGCCACCCTGAGTGTGTGTGAGAATACATTATTGTGACTAGACTACAACATCATCAGTGTGTGTTGTGGAAGTTGAAGTCAACAGATGGGCATTACATTAGCTTGACAGGCCTGAAATGGGACATAAAAGTGTCACAGTACAACAAAGGCTCCTGTGGGACTGGAGTATGAAGATGGAGAGGGAAGCATGTGAGGAGACTAGGGCTACCAAAACAGCCAATATTAGAAAAGTAAGGCTGCCTCAAGTTATAGAGTAAGATAACTTTATCCAATATGCAGGTACATTTGCATTTCCTCATATATTTATATATGCGGGGGTCTGAAGTTTTTGGGATGGTAATTATAGCGTGAGTCTGGACATTGTATCGTAAAGCTTTTCAGTAGGGTCATTATGTTTAAAAAAATGCATGCTGCACATTAGATGCGTGAACATGTAAGTTTGAAAGTTAGTTTTGTTATAAATACATCTAGATTGACTTGTCTGTGTCCAGTCTATGATGTTACAGATGTAAGTGATCTGACATTTGAGCTTGTGGAGTGTGTGCGTTCGCCTCTAAATGATTATTTTCTAGTTATGTACCAACAAATTCTATATAATACACAGTAAAGTATATCTGTATTGGGGGGGGTCTGGAATGCAGGTTTCATCAGTTATTTTTCTTTGGCATGGCTGTCAGCTGTGGGCAGTGGAACAGACCCTGAGGGGAAGCCCATTTCCACCACCTTTCCACTCTCCCTTATGTTCAGAACTGCCACTGCGGACCCACAGACCACTGTCTAATAAGGTATACTTGCCAAAAGAGACTGTCGAGCAAAACTATAGCTTGTATCATTTCATTTGCTGGCTGCAGATAATTAACGTAAAAGTGGGGTTAACTCATTCAGGACACACAGGTACAATAATCCTCAAATAGACCATGTATCTGTTTCTGTCTTACTAATGAAAATTTACGAGTGTCATCTGTATGGCTGTTGCAATCAGCTCTTATTAACAAGAACCATGATAATGTCAGCCAGTTTTACATATATGAAATTATGCATCTTTATGTATCCTTTCAGTTATTTTACCTGCATCATTTTAGATATATAAAATAAGTTAAATGGTGCATGAAAGATAATAACCATTTCGAGATACTTGAAACTCATAGGTGGATCAAGTAGTATCAGCAAGTGTCAGTTTTTCCTTTTATCGAAATGAAGTCAAATTAAAATATTCTGTAGCTAGCACACCTCATTGGTCTGTGAATGTGATGAATGGTATATACTTTGTGTGTGTGTGTGTGTGTGTGTGTGTGTGTTTTGTGTGCAGTGAGTTGAAAGGGTGGGGGGTGAGGGAGGGGAAGGATGGGCGGAGTTAGGAACCTCTGTCTGTACTTGCTTTCCTTACTTGAGCCCTCCGGAGGGGACGGTGTGGCACTTCTTGTGCTCCAGCAGCTGCTCAGGCGTCTTGAGGAACTTGTGGCAGACGTCGCACTCAAACATTCGCGTGATGAGGTGGATCTGGAGGTGCCGCTCGTACATGCTACGTGTCTTACACACAAAGTTGCAGAAGACACACTCGAAGCCTAGGGAGAGCGGAAAGAGGATGAGAGGGTGAGTTGAGACGGGGTCTTTTTTTTTTTTTTAAAGATTGTAAAACTGGTAATTTTGTTAAGCAGAGTCTGGTTGTACTGTTGAGACTCAGCCAGACTGACTGTTGTTATACATTTGTAGTCTTCATGTCCAACCCGAGATAACCCCTATGACGTCATCAGGCTTATTTTCTCAGATTTCCGAAAACTCCCCCAGAGCAACACAAGTGAAGGAAGTCGACATGTAATGTCGTCACGACAGAACTCATTTGCAATGTTCTGCGGCTCTTCTGATTTAATGGGTATATTTTTGAATGACAGAGGTTGTATTGAGTGATCCCTTGTCACCCATCTTTGTTTTGTCACCTGGTTTGAGCAGCTTTCTGACTAAAGAGTAAGTGTTTAGTCGTAGTATAGCTCCAAAACACAAGGAAAATTAAACTTTGGACAGGAGACCCCAAAAAGCCACAACAGGTTCTTATTATGAGGGATGGGGCTCTACACGAACACACTATTTTCTGCCAAAGTTTAGAAAAGCTTTAGTTATTTGAATCAGAATCTGATGACAGTTGGTGGGTTGTTTGGTCACAGTCCTGATGAAGTAGATTAGCTGAGTTCCTAAGAGTGAAACGTCTCCTAAATAATATAAATATTTAATGTTGCAGAGAAATACTTGGAATTTGAATCCAAGTTTTCAGGGGCTTTATAATGATAAAATGTATCTGGCTGCTTCCTTGCCTTTGTCAGACTTGTCCTCAGTTCCTGATCCCGAGTGGCTTCCAGAGCTGGACTGACTGCCTGCAGAGGAGGGCGGGGCGAGCAGGCTTTTGAGTTCTTCGTTACCGTGGGTGAGGTCTCCGCCCTCCGAGCTATTGAGTGAATCGCTGAGGGCCGAGAGGGACGAGGAGGTGCTCTTGGTCTCGCTGAGGGGACTTCTTGAGTTCAGACCTGGACACAAGAGGACAGAATGTAAGAAATCTTTATCACTATAACTGAAAAGCAATGAGGGGGAAAAACTATCAATTCCAAATCTTAAAAAAACCCAGGACAAAGATATTTACAGAACCTGCAGAAATCCGTTTCAAGATCTTCATCGCTATGTGTATCAAACACTGATAAACACACAAACAGAATGCAAGTAGGCAGCCTTGACAGTCCTGTGCTGTGACTGAGGCCCTGCCGCCAGTCCAATCAAGATGCAGTGTGCTTTTATTGATCCCCTTCTCTAAGTCTGCAATTCACTGGGAAGAGAGAGGGAATTAGATGGGGAGGGGGCAAGAGAGGGGGTGAGGAGCGTGGGTCATGGCCGAAGGAGCTAAGATGGCGGGAGCATCTCAGGGCACAGCTCAACAAAGGGCATTCACTCAGGAGGGAGTGAAAGGAGGGAGAAAAGGCTGCACGGATCCTGAAATGGTTGACCTATCTTTTTAATACTTGCGCGCGCGCGCACGCACACACACACACACACACACACACCGGACACAAACAAATGACTCTTAAACATACAGGAATGTACGCATGCAGTGCACATAATTTTTCATACAAGGACTTATACTGTAATAGAAGACATGATTAACTGCCTTCAATCAAACCTGAATATACCAGGGTCATTTGCAGCCCAGTCTTAGATGCATTCTGAATACAGTATTGAACCAGCTGAGGGAGGCTTTTAACTCCTCCGGTGCAGTAGTTAACATCTACTAGCCTTCTCTTACAATATCCAAAAGGTTAATGCCTCATAATGTAAGCAAAAAGTGAAAAAAATAAAATAAAAAAAAGAGTCTGCTCTGAGCCAGTGGGCCTTGAAGTTGAAACATACACATTCAAGTTTCTCTTTTACCGAACAGCTTTGTCTACAACTGCAAAGCAACATTCATGATATAGGAAAGAAAATAAAGAAGCAAAGTTTCTACCAGAGAATTCACCACCTTTCTCCCCCTACTAAGAAGGGGACCCAACCAACCCTCTTCCCTGTGCAGAGTCCAGGCTTCACAGGGGGCCAGCTTAAAACTTCAACGCCTGCTGATCTCAGCCATCTCTTGCCTGGGCGTGTCCACACAGTTGACCAGATACCTAGGCTTTTTACAGCCTGTCAGGGTTTCCTCTAAGTGGTGCTCGATCCACCTGACTCTCTGAAGTTTAGGCGCTTTATCAAACAGGACTGGACCCTGACAAATTATTAAAATCCCCACATACAGAAGGTAGCATGTCTGATTATAAAGTTTAAGTTGACAATGAGCCATGTTCTTGTACATTAGTGTGTTTGGTGGTTGTGTCCATCCTGTGCGAGACTGAGATAAATGCCAAGCCTGGCTGAGAGACTTAAAAGATGGCCACAGTGGCATCGTAAACCCAGCTCGTCTCCAAAGGACCCAAGGCCTATTGATTTTTTTCCCCTCAGGCACGATAAGGGCCAACCTTCTCAGATAAACAAGGCCACTGCGGCCTCTGAAAGACCCCTCAGCTGTCTGGGCCGGACAATCCCACCCACCCACACGTGCACACAATGAGGAACAGTGGAAGAACAAAACATCAGCAATAAACTGGACAAAGCTGTTTTAGACAAAAACACTCATATCGACCACCAGGGGTTCTGACCGGCAGCTTTAAAAGTCCAAAGAAGGTCGACTGGAGGAGGCTTGTTTGTTAAACCCTGTTCTACTGCTTGTCTTTCCCTGTGTCTTCCGAACTGATACTGCTCTGTGTGTTTATGAAGTGTAAATTACTGTTTCATATAAAGTATTTGAAGTGAAACTAGACAGTTGCTGAAGTGATTGGCAGAAAATTAACTGGCAATTATATAATCAATTATTAAAAAAAAAAAAAAAAATCCACTGGTACCATCGTATTTGTATGTGTATATTATCTATCTATCTATCTATCTATATATCTATATCTATATATATATATATATATATATATCTATCTATATATATATATATAATATATTAATGTTTCATTTAGAAGCCAAGTTGACTATGACGATAAAGGACGAAAGCCTTTCTACTGTGCTGTTGAGCGTTCAACCAAATAGGTATAAAAACTGCTGTGAAACTTAAAACCCTTAAAGCGGAAAGTGAGCTCTTTAACCTCAGTCATTGTTTAAATTTAAACCCCATGTGTTTAATTACGGAGCCAAAACAATAGAAAATGTGTCACTGTCCAAATACTGCACGGTATTTATATTATGAGCTGTGAACAAGAGCCACAATGTGTAAGCTACCACCCACTCTAACATGTGAGAGTAATCCTGAAAATAACTCACGATAAATCATTTTTCCAGGCATTGAATCATGTACTTTGCTTTGAGAACCCTGCGAGAACACCAAAAACAAGAACATTACACTAGAGCTGAAACGAGTAGTCGATTAATCGATTAGTCAATTGACAGAAAAATCCAAATCAGCAACTTTTTTGATAATGCATTAATCCTTTAAGACATTTTTAAGTAAAGAAAGTTGAACATGTTCTAGTGTCAGCTTCTCAGTAGGATGTGGTGCTTTGTGTTATGTAATAGTAATAAATTTCACGTTTAAGTTTTGGACTGTTGGTTGGACAAAAAATAAGCAAACTGAAGATGTCACCTTGGGCTATAGGAAATTGTGACTGGCATTTTGCCTGGCATTTTATAGACAAAACAACTAACTGATTAACATAAAAATAATATGCAGTATAATTGTTAATGTTAGTTTCAACCCTACCCCAACACATATCAAAGAGGATTGATTGATTGATTATTGATGCTGTCACTCAGAACCAGTGGACCACCAGTCAATATCAAAGAATCTGTACCTGCATGTCCAGTACTAATGTGGTTCTTCATGTCATTCTCTTCCATGCAGACGTAGTCACAGACGCTGCAGCAGAGCGAGAACATCCACTGCTCCTTGTCCACATGGAGCGACATGTGGCTGACAAACTGGGCATTCAGCTCCGTCTGGAAACCGCACACATGGCAGCTGGACAGAGAACAGAGAGGAAAAAGAAGGAAGATGCTAAGAACGAGAAGGGGGACAGTCAGCTTTCGTGTCACATTATGTTTGCATTAATTGTTAAATGGTACAGAGTGGATACATTTCTTTTGATTTGATAAAGATGACTGAAAATAATGTGCAGTGCAGAAATGAAACGGTCAGATTGAACTCTTTTCAAATCATTTGCCACATAAAGTATTAAAGCAATAGCAGGACATTTTTGGGAAATTCGCTTATTTGCTTGCCGACAGTTAGATGAGAAGATCGATACCACTCTCATGTCTGTAAAGTAAATAGGAAGCTACAACCAGGAAGCGGTTAGCATAGCTTAGCGGGGAAACAGCTAGCCTGGGTCTGTCCCAAATTCAAAATTCACTAAGGAGTCTGGTCATCGCTGTTAGGTTTCCATGCAAACAGTGGAAACTCCAAAAAGTCACTAAACCCAACCAAGAAGTAGTTCAGTAGTTACATCAAACTAACATTTTTAGACTCTGGTTTTTGTAGAGATTAATCAAACAAGATAAAACGAGTTTTTTTTTTTTTTTTTTGCTTTAGGGGTGTTGGTATGCAGATTTTTTTTTTTTCTTTTTTTTCTCCTTTTTTTTTTAACCTCTGGACTGAGCCAGGCGGTTTCACACACTTTCAATTGTTATGCTAAGCTAAGATAACCATCTCCTGACTATAGCTTCAAATTTAACAAACAGATAATGAGTGTGATATTGATTTCCTCATCAAACTCAAGGCAAGAACACAAATAAGCACATTTCCCAAAATGTACAACTACTCCTTTAAGGCCAAATAGCACTAGATAATAGACTAACAAATCAGAGCAGTGGTCGAAAAAATAAATCAAGAAATATATCAGGATTTAATTGGACATTTAGCAGCAGATAAAGATCGACCAAAAATGCTGCGATCAGGCTCTTTTCTGCTCTTCGGTACTGGCCTGAGACACCATAAACCGAGGTCAGTGTGGTGTTTTGGTCTGTTATTACTACCTGTAGTAGTAGGGGCAGTTCTTGCGCTCGGCAGAGTCGGCTGTAACAGCACTGACGATCTGCTCAGCGTCCGTGTTGACCAGCTTGACAGAGTGGATGGTCAGGTGCTGATTGAGGTTAGCCCTGCACTTGGCTGCGTAAGGACACAGGTGACACTTGTACTTCCTCTCTTCTGCAACACAGTACACAGACACAAGACCCAGGGTTACTGTAAACATTACCTCAGATGATATTTCATTAAGTTGTGCTAAGCCACTGAGCCTTTAAAGCAAGCTTAAACCTAATTACTTAACGCCTAACCCTGCCTCACCTTCGCCTGACCCCAGCTGTAAATCTGATCCTGGGAAGAGGAAGAACTGTCTGACAAAATCAACTTTTCTGGATGCCATCTGGATGTCAGAAGACGGTAATAATTTGAAACATGTAGTAACATAATTTCTCCTCATTTTCGAGCAATATAAAGTCAAATAAAAGAAGGAAAATCTAATGCAAAAGCACAATCTTCCCTTTGATCGCCAAACAAATCAGCATAACAATTCTCTACTTGTAGCTCCCCCTCAAACACACACACACACACACACACACACACACACGCACACACGCACACTTGCCCCAAGGACATGGAGCCAGGCAACCTTTATGTCGCCGGGGAAACCAAAAAGACCATCACACTGACATATGCCCCTGCTTCTGCTCTCTGTGGTGTGGCCAAGCTGTTCACAGCCAACACTCTCAGATGGTGTGTTTGTGTGTGTGTGAGTGTGTGTGTGGTGTAGTGTAAGCATGCAAAATATGAGAGCATGTCCAATTGTGTGAGGGCATTTTATACACGAGTCTCCATTTGTGCACTTAGTGATTTGGTCTGCTATCCCAAGTAGGTTGCATTAATTTCGACTCCATTGTTAATGAATACAATTTTACTTAAAGCAAATTAATTTCTTTCCTAATAAGGACCGAGAGAGGGATTATGGAAGACAGTGATGGGGTACAGTGGATGAATTGGGAGCAAAGAAGGGGCAAGTTTGGAAACAGGAGAGTCAACAGCTTCATCCTGAGTAAGTCTCCCATGTCTAGGAGTGTGAGAGAGAAAATGAAAGAGGGAACCAATCGTAGCTGCGTCAGAATTACTGGTGTGTGTGTGTGTGTGTGTGTGTGTGTGTGTGTGTGTGTGTTTGTGTTTGTAGATACTCCATGAAACATCCTTCTAGCTGGGTAATTAGACGGGCAGTTTTCCCAGTGAGACTAATCATGGTAGTAATCTCTTTAAAGGAAGGGTAATCTAGTCTAGTCAACCTTATTTACTTACTGTGGGCAACACAAACACAAGCACACGTGCACTAACACAACAGATAACATTTATACATTAACAAAGAAATGCAATTGTAGCGTGCCGTGCTGGTGTGTTTATTTACCTGTGTGTAGAGACAGATGTCTAGAGAGAGTCTGTTGTCTACCAAACACCTTGCCACAGACTGGACAGGGGAAGAGCTGTTCATTTAGTCTCCACTGGGCAATCCCGTTTCCTGGCTCCCCATCATCCTTTTCTGAGTCTGGAAAGCACAAGCGCACACGCATGCACGCACACACACACAGGCACAGAAAACCATACTCATCATTCACTGCTGACACAGTTATCCACAAAAGCATCTGCAGGTGGACCAAAGGCTGTGAAGTCAAGCTGCTATAAATCAAACAAAGTAACTTAAGTTCAATATGAATTGATGTTGAAACTGTAACTACCAAACCATAACACACTGCTGTGGTTATGCGCTCGTGTACTGATTGATATGTTCTCTGAATTATTCTGTAAGTTTATTTTTATCCATTTTTTTAAGTACTGTTTGGGCATTTTGCTCTTATTAAATAAACAGTTAAAGAGGTGATGGAAAACAAGGGGACAGAGGAGGAGAATGAATGCAACAAAGGTCAGAACCAAACTGGGGAAAGCTGGATCACAGTATATGGTATGCGTCTTTAACACCAAGCCACAAGGATGCCCCCATTTCATCCATCATTAATGGAGTTTTATCACCAGCAAAACAGCTTGAACGACACAATACAGGACATGTCTTGTTTTCTCCATTTATATTTCCTTAAAGGAATATAAAGACTAATTAAACATTGTGGGAAATGTGCAGATTCGCACTCTAATATCTGTCCATTAAATATGAAGCTATAGCAAGCAGGCAGTTAGCCTGGATTAGCACAAAGACTAGAAACAAAGGGAAACAGCAGGCCAATGGAGACACCAGGAAGCGACAACATCTGGCAAACAAACATTGTGGCATATGTCCCCTGCATAACCACAAATGGTTGTTTTTACACTTTGTATGTGTTACTTAGTGAATTTAAAGGTGTTGGTAGGTGTTTTTGTGAACCTTGGAGAGAGCCAGGCTAGCTGTTTCCACAGATGACAATAAAAGAGATGGCACAAAATATAGATGCAATGAGAAGGTGAAAGAGGCAAACCAGCCTACAGTCCATTTTAAAATGACTGGTTAAAAAAGCAGATTTACGTATGATTAATCTAAACCGTAGTATTGTGTTTGCTTGTATCACTACTTTATGTCATGGCAGGCCACCGTCTTTGTAAGTAAGTATACTGTATTGTAAAAAACTGAATAGTACAATCCTGTCTTTGAAAAATTACCCTGAATCTTCTCCTTAACTTTGAAATGACACTTTCCAATGCATAATAATCAAGGAAAGTCTGATTCCCTTCAGTTATAGAAAAACAACAAAACAATTGATGCACTGTGGGCTAATTTGCTTACCCACAAGACTGAAACTTGTCTGCGGCCACTGCTTTTTGTCTAGTCTGCAGTGGAAATGCAGTCTTAACGTCAATAACAAGCACCAGTCCTTTGCTCTAAAAATGGTAACATATGTATACCACTGTAGTTCTCCTTGTCGTATGTCGCCTCCTTTCCTTCGCCACCCCATAGTCAAAGAAATAAAAAGCCTGCTTGTGACAGTATTTTCAGATGCTCTGATAGACTCTGATGAATTGAGGCTGCTTTGAATTAAATGTCACGATATGAACAGATCACAGATTAAATCACAAGGAAATAAATTACTAAGTACTTTTTTCATTGTGCTACGGAGGCAGGATTTTTACTTATTGTCTATACTGGCCATAACCTTTGTACTGTGCTGTATATGCAAGGCGTTAAAAAAAACAGGAAAATGGCTCTGTAAGTCACCGTGTTTTATTTTCAATCTTCATGACGGATGGAAAAACTCTGCTGCTGTTCTGATTCTTTAAGCAACATAATAGAGTTTACACCAAATAGCCACAACATTAAAACCAGTAACTGGTTGAGGCAGCTTCTTGCAGTCACATTTAATCATTGACTTTAAGTTGTCTTACAAAACACAGTCTAGCCGACTGATGATGTATTTGTGGGGGCTGGAATGGCGCAATGAAGAAAAGCAAAGACTGTTTTCTGGTATTTGGGGGCAGGTTTTATGGCAAACATTTAAGAACAGATGCACCGGCTCTGGAAGGTGGTGTGAAACATTTTACTGTTGTTGCACTGACTCTCAAACCCTGAAGCATTTTTTTTCTGAATCTGCTTCAGATATTTAATCCCGTCAAAAATTGAATGCATCAAACATGCAAATCAGTTCATTTATGTTGTGTAACTTTATTTGTTTTTATTTGTGTCACACCATCCCTCCCAGATATTTTTGGAACTGTCAAAGCAAAATAGAGCACATTCAGTTTGATTCAAGCACAAAATACAATTATTTATTCATTTAAATTATTCTTCATAATAAAAGATATAAAGTATGTTTTATTTATTCCGGGAAAGAGGGACACATAACAACGGCAGGATGCATGTGACCTACCCGTAGGTATCTTATTTTATAATTTAGCCAAAGTATGTACCAAAAAAAAAATTCTATATTTAATCAAAGAAAAGAAAAGAAGAAAAGATTTTCTAAGAAATACTAAATACCGTATGTTCTGAGGGGAATGACCCAGCTATCAACTCGGGAGTACTGAAATAATATTTTGTTAAGAACTCAACTTTCAGGAGATGCACCACAGAAAATTATTTAAATAATTAGTCATTTAAACTGATTTTCAAGCAAATTTGTTGAACATTACCTAGTGGGGGCTTCTCCAATTTAAGAATTTCCCGATTCTCTCTGTTATATAATCATATCATATATAGCTGTTTTCTGATGTTTTATGCAAAAGTAAATAATCGCTTAATAACAAAAAAATAAATTCGGCAGATCAATCGATACTGGAAATAATTGTTAGTTGCAGTCCTAGTTTTAACCATCCTGCTGCTACCAAATCAGCTCCCATGCAAGTCCTGTCTGCTGCAGGTCTGTGACTCACCACTGTAACAAGGGTGAGTGAGGGCATGTGTGTGATGGTAAAGGCATGAAAGTAGGCCAGTGTAAAGCAGCACTTGCCTGTAAAGTAAGTAAGTAGTCAACATAGGCAGTTTGTATGCTTGTGGCTCCAAACAGGTGGAAGGGGTGTCACAACATGAGACACGTCAACAAACTTGAGCTACTGGGACCTCGGTCGACCTGCAGGTCATGAACTTCCTGACCTCTTGCATTAGCTGGAATCTGACTCTCACTGTGGCGGCAGTGGCCTGATATCTGACTATGACACTGTTTTCCTCCTAACTTGTTATTAGCGCGTGGGCTTATTCTGAGAATCCAAGACCTTCTTATGGGGCTTGTAGGTAAAGCTTAGCACATAAAAGCATTAATGTGTCCTGACTGACATAAGTGAGACTAGGGGATGGCCCGGTCAAACAAGGTGACAAGAACCCGGAGAGCAGGGACTCGAGGCCATGACACGGAAAACACATTGATTAAGCCAGTTACGGTGTGGCGTGGGCCTTGAAGTGGTTAATGTTTTAATTAGTGCTATTAGAGCTGGAGAGAGAGGGGGACACACAAGAAATTAAGGATTGTGCTTAACCCCTGACTGGAGAAGACGGCAAATAAAAAGGTATATACATACATCAAAATATCTGCAGTAATCTAGTAGTCTAGACAATCATTAGCAGTCATATAATTTTACACCCAGTAAATAATACAGTATGTCCTGACGTGAATTCACAATTAAATTTAGCTAAACCGCTTGATGGCTATTGCACAAAAAATCAGTTTAATTGAAGGTCTGCTGCAACTACAAATGCTTTCCAATATTTGGAACGTGGAGGTGATAAAAAAGGGGAGAAAAAGACAACAGAGACACACTGAAGAAAAAGAGCAGGTGTGGACAGACACATATGAAGGGAGAAAAGAGTAAAATAGTACAATAGTAAAAGAGAAAGCAGCAGAGACAGGATCTGAAGCTTAAACATACAAGGGAAAGTGGAGGTGGGCTGCGCGAATTAACTTTCAGGACACTCTTGACACCCAGAAGCCAATCAGATTTTCATTAACTGGCAGAGGGACAGTCAAAGCTGGCACAAGCTAATTAACCTCCAGATCTCTCATTGCCAAAGGAACACGGACGAAGTTCTGGGATGGCAGGGAAGAGGGGAGGAGAGGGAGACAGGGGGATGCCCTGGGCACAGGCCTTCAGGATGGGGAAATGCGTGAGGGTGCAGAAAGGCCTGATGGAGCTCTGAATATGAAACGGGGAGAGGGGGTTTACCAAAGAGGAGTGTGAGACCATGTAAAATAGGAGGTGGTTAGTTGTGGGCATATACTCAAATACCACGTTGTCATTATGTGTAGATACATGCTGAGTTTTTTTCCAGGTTACAGAGCTTGTGAATGAGTATCTCTTCATAATCACTTATTTCTCCGAGCTAAAGTGACAAAAACAGATAAGACTTGGATACTTGTCTGTTAATTACTTCCTCGTTTTGTCCGCTGCAGATGACTTTTGTCTCTTTTTCTTTGGAACGGTAATACAACATCGGCGGGCGTCAACTAATTGTAAGCTTATTTCGTTATGAGTAATCTGACCATTATTTTCTCAATCATTCAGTATCTTATTTTACTCTATTAAATCATTTTGAAATGTGTCTTTTTATATTGCCTCGTGTTTCTCTGTTTTCTTTGCCCCTGAACGTAGTTTCTTGCCGGGAGCAGGTAATAGTGGTGATGGTCGCTTGTGCTTCTTCTTCATCCTATCGGGCTGAACTGAGGGCAGACTGGACGCTAAAGTGAGTTGCTATCGCAAAGTGGTAATATGAAATGGGGCGGGCTGGGGCTACCTGGTTAGCATGCTAACTTCAGTAGAAGAAAAGAAGTGATGAAAATAGATGCAAAACAAGAGTTAAGACTGACGTTGCTTTCCACCACTGACGCAGCTCTTGGTGGGTAAAGGAATGAAGTTTGATGCTAAACTCACAACATTTCCTCTAGACTGGTAAGTAAACAGCTGTTAATGCTAACGTTGGCTATGTAGCGATAGCAAAATTTACATATAGCACCTCGAATGCCTTTTATATCTTAGATAAAGCACGCTAAATTCGATGGTTAAAAGGTGCTATAAAAAAAACTTGCCTTGTCTTGCCTATGAAATTATAAAAAAAATAGTGAAAAAATTCTATTCACAAGGGTCATGTCTTCAACTTACTTAATTTGTCTGACCAATAGTCCAGAACTTAAAGATATCCAAATTGTTGTACAGTACTGTGCACAAATTTTACACACTTAAGATGTTTCAGTTCTTATCCATCACAAAATACCATCAGGAAGGCGTCTGATTAGTCCCAAATTTATTCTGCATCATGACAACGAGCCCAAATAAACATCTATAGTCAAAGAACTAACTTCAGTGACAAGAAGAACAAGAAGTCCTGCAATAGATGGTCTGGCCGCCACAGAGCCCTGATCTCAACATCACGGAGTCTGTTTCGGAACACATGAAGAGACAGAAGAGACTGAGACAAGTTCTCCAAGCTTCGAACAACCTACCTGCCAAGTACCTTTAAAAACTGTTGTGTACCAAGGAGAACTGGTGTTGTTTTAAAGGCAAAGGGTGGTCACAGCAACTATTGATTTGATTTAAATTTTTTCTGTTTACTGCAGTTTGTATGTAGTAAATTGATTAAAAAAAAATATTAATGGCATTATTGCTGAAAGCATCCTGACTTGAGATTTAGTGCCTAAACCTTTTGCATAGTACTGTTTGCAGCTCTAAGAAACATAATATGAGCAAAATAATGCCCATCCATCTTTTGCCTGCCTGCAACTGTTACTGATATCTCCATATACCTCTGCTGCTACTCTGATGTTTCCCTTCTCTCTCTCTCTGTGTGTGTGTGTGTGTGTGTGTGTGTGTGTGTGTGTGTGTGTGTGTGTGTGTGTGTGTGTGTGTGTGTGTGTGTGTGTGTGTGTGTGTGTGTGTGTGTGTGTGTGTGTGTGTGTGTGTGTGTGTGTGTGTGTTCATTTTACATGTGTCTTACCATGGAATGGTGCCCTGGTAGAGGAGCTGGCCTCTGCGGGGGAAGAGCTCTTGGAGCGCGATTTAAAGGGTGATTGTCTAAAGCACTCGTCCAGGAATGGACTGAAACACAGACACGATAAATTATACTAACACTTACATAACCACAAAATCAAACATATTTAAGCTATATTTGAAAAACATAGTTACTGATCATGAAATTGACAATAAAAGTGAGAAGAAAGACATTTTACAGCTACACAGCAAATACATGGAGTTTTACTAACTCACCTGTTTATTCCCACCATATTACTGTCTTTGTGGTTGTTGGCTTTGCTGACTTTTTCTGGAAAAAAAAAAGAAAAAAAAAAGAAAACCCTCATCAGCTAAGCAATGCGATACAATTGATATATTTATTTTTTCACTGTATTATCTTTTCAAAGCCCAACCCCGAAGACCAATTTGAACAGAGACAAGGGTTTACAATCCCCCCTACCCCTAATATATGGCCACATATTATCACAATACTGAAGTCACATGATGAAAACTCAGCCATCTCAATGACAACTGAGAAGCCTCTGTTCACTGAAGACCGTAAGATGTTTTTGGGAGCTGAAGAAAAAGCTATAGAAAGGACCTTCAGTTAAGATTTCTTTTGTCAACCTATTTCCAAGTTCAAGAATAAATTTTCATGCTCAATTTATAAGAAGTCCTAAGTCTGCTGGTGAGAACAGGTATCTAGATGTGAGCAGCTGCCAATTTAAGTTCAGTGTCAGTTGGTTAAGTTTCCTAAAACTTCTCTGCATATACACTACCAGTAAAAAGTTCTGGAGCACCTTAATTTTTCCAGCTGTTATTTAAAAATTTACATGATTCAATGTCTCAGCATTTCCGTGTTTTATAACAAACAAGGAATCATGGAATCTTCTTGTTGAACTAAATTTTATGTAAATGTTTGATTCATCCAGCAGCCAGACACACTTGTGGTGTTCTTTCTACAATGGAAATCAAATATTGTTCAGAAAGTTCATCCCAACACTGTTGCAGAAGTTCCCACGCATTTGTTGCACTTGTATTTCGCTTTGCTTTCACCCTCTGGTGAGCTGCTGTACTGGTCTTTTCTTCCAATGTTTTGGGTCATTTTCTTGCTGTAGGATGAACCCCTGATCAACCAGTCAGTCTTCCTCTGTTACTTGCCTTTTTCTCACCATTCTGACAGCAATATACAGCACTACTTCCTGCAGCGCAGTACTGTCCTAATAATGCATCAGAGGTTGTAGTAACAGAGTTTTTTCCAACACTGCCTTTGCACAGACAGAGGATTTGTAAGTAATCAACAAAAGTTGCGGCTCCTGTAGGAATCATTTGCATTAACGTTCAAGTCTTAATTTAGTCAATTTTTGCAGGAAAGTTAACCAATTTCTCATTCCCTTAAAAACGCCGGTTTTCAATGAAATTCAAATAATTTTTTTGATTTTTGGTTTTGATCTAAACTTTTTTTTTTTTTTTACCTTCGCAGTTTAACACTGACCTTTGTACCATTTAAGTTTATTCTCCAGACTTAAACTGATGAAAATACAATAAAAACTGAAAAATTGGGGTGTTCTAAAACTTTTAGACCAGTAGTGTAGGCCACTGTCTGACACAGATACCAAGACTATGTATGTGCCTGATTGCTGAATCCCTTTAAGTTAAACTCGGCTGGTCAAGCACAGGTTTGCTATGCCAGCAGGGCCGCACTGGCCATCTGGAGTAGTGGGAGTCTCTTCAGTGGGTCTGCCCGACCTGTTGGCTGAAAGTTAGCCCAGCAACACTTATATGAAAACATTTTTTTAAAACATAACAATGTGCATAGATGGCCAGACCAGCATTTGACTCCCCCGATGGCACGTGTGCGTTTGTGTACGGTCATGTCCTTTTATGTTAGTGGGGAAACAAAATGGTAAAAACACCTTTCAATATTATGGAATCCAGTACACCACCACCACTGACTATGCTCTCTGAAACTGCTGCAGAGTTGTATTAACATCTGTGACACAATGTCAGCAAAAAGTAAATATTGTAAACTTGAAAAAGTTAGGATTTATTGCAAGGCTATTTAACTGGGTAAGATTTCATTGTACAGGTGTAACCAGTAGACCAGCGATCAGTGTGTCAATACTATTTTAAGTGAATGCACAGTTAAAGTGTGTTGAAAGCTATATATCGCAAATAAATGTGTCTATTCAAACATTTCATGGCACTGCTTTAGGAGGAATAAATACAAAACGTGTGCACATGTGATGATTATTAATCTCATTTCTGTCTGGCGTCTCACCTTCAGTGCAGAGTTCTTTTCTGATTGTGACTGGCTGGGCTGTTTATTGCTACTTTTCCCAACTTGTAAAAATGCAGAGGGTTTTGTTTTTTCCAGACATTGCAACATTCTGCTCAGATTAATTACTTGGAAGTGAACGTACAATGTGATCAATCAATGACCTGCTGAGCTGAATCACACGGATCCTGATGCTTGACAGGCCTAATAATGTTTCATAAAAATGTAATAATTTCTTCGGATGTTAGCGGACGCACTCTGGGTTTCAGGTTAGGCAGGGTGCATCCACCATAAAATGCTACGACTAAATCCAGCAAATAAATATTAATATAAAAACATGAATATAAAGTATCTAAAGTGACAATGGTTGCTTGTGTTTTCCAGAAGCCTTGATGCCTTTGAGGTTCTCGCCACCTTACACTATGGGCAATGTTCACACCTGTCCTCCTAGCACCTGAGATCACTCCTGTTTTAGGGTCACAACCACGCATTAAGCCAAGGCTTTATGATCCTGTAATGCCACATTATGTAAATGGAAAAGGGAGAACCCCAAAGTCCACCTCTGTATTACAGGACATCCCAGGTGCTTACCCCAAGTAAGTTACCTGAGCTCCAGTATAGCTGAAGTTCAACACAAACAGCATACTATAACATAGCAGCAATTTCTGGCTGCTCACAGAGTGGCTGAGTCCTCAATAAAAAAGGATTTTAAGAGGTTTCTAAGTGGAAAGTAAAATGGGTACTGTAAAATCAGCTACTACTACTACTTGGCCAGCTGATGTTTGTACAGAACACTGGATTTCAGTATTCAGTCGTAAAGAGCACTATACAAAATGCCTGAGAATGGAGCTCTGTGTGAGTTTCAAGGCGATGTAATGAAGTGAATTTCAAAGCTGCAACCATCTCAGTGTTCAGAGCGACCTTGCTACTGATGTGTCTCTGAGGTCCTACTGCTCTGGGTAATTCATATTGATTGCTCATTGTGTGACAGCAGCCCACTCTCTTCCAGTCCCCCTCACATTCAAACCCAGCTTTAAGGGGGCGGTTGTCGCTGTTGCCAGGCTAGCGATGCCCTGGCCTCCTTGGGTGGGCACACTGTATATCCCCGCTGCCCTCTCTACCCTTCTTATCCTCTGCCCCCTGCTACAACCCACCACTGCACCCCCCACCCTAAACACCCCACACCGTCACACTGCCCGGCAAGGATAGAGGTCTCTTTCCACGTTGCCATGGAGATGCCGCACGGGAGAAATGTAAAGGGAGGAGGGAGGGGAAGTGCAGGGGGAGAGCGTGTGCAGCCAAGTGTGCTTGAGCCGGCATGTCTGAAAATGAGTCAAGGGAGAGAGAGAGGGAGAGAGAATGAGAGAAAAGAGGAGAGGGAGGAGGGAAGAGGGGGCATTTGTGCAGACACCACTCCCCAAGGGGCCTTGTGCGAGTGTGTAAGAGTGTGTGGGAAAGAAAGACTGTCAACGTGTGAATTTGTGAATATGTGCAAGAGCAAGAAGTGAAAAAAGGAGATTTTACACGAGCTTGTTTCTCTATATGGCATTTAAGCGAAGCAATCAGAGGCGGGATAGAGCTGGGGTCGCAGCCCAGGACTCCAAGTCTGACCCCTCACACACTTGTTCATATACACACACATATCTGCACATTTTCTCTCAGGGCCGATGGATACACCCCAAAGCTCTGTCTTAATCTAGCAATACAAACAGCTGTCTGCTGCCTCAATGTCAATTCCATGGCCATACAGGTAAAACGCAGGATGTCATTACTCGTCATATATCCTTGGCTTTACTACAGAGCCACCAGAGGATGGAAATGGAAGCATGTAGGTTTAATAATCGAGTATCAGAAACTGTCCAAGGTTTACTATGTAGTGTTCAAGGAGAAAGATGACATGTTGCTTTGCATGAATGTGTGTGTGTGTGTGTGTGTGTGTGTGTGTGTGTGTGTGTGTGTGTGTGTGTGTGTGTGTGTGTGGTGGACCTACTGTTCCTCAGAGAATAGTGTATGCCTAACACCGATATGGTTCTTGTAGGGACATACCTGACAATTTGAAAAGTAGTTCAGAGGCCATTTTGACTGATATGTCCTGGGAGAAGAGATCTTTCTGGGGGCGGGCCAACGTCTCAGGGAGGTTACTCATTGGCTCACTCTTCTCACTCGCCCCTAAAGTGCTGAAGGCCAGCAGGTGAGAGGCAGGTGGGGTGAGTTCTGCAGGTGGCGGGTCCACCTCCATAGGCTCTGCCTTTACTTTCACCTTCTGGTAATGGGCATCTTTATTGTTCTCTGGAGAGGATGAATGAACAAAAGGGCAATCACTGGTTAGACCGATCAACGAGATTCACGAATACACAGAATCAAAGTAGAGATCTAGTTTTATGCGCAGAATAGAGGTTACTGTGAGCATTTCAAAAGGTACACACACTGAGTAGCCAGAAACAGGAACTTGTACCTATTTTGCAATGCAACAGCCCTTTGATAAATACCTCATTAAAAGTGTTCAGTTTTTGTTTACTACTACTACTACTTCAGTTTTATATGGACTATGCTTTATATTGGTGTTGTACTTGACTGAATTATGCTGAATCGTCTTTTTGGTGGGTTTTTTTCCCCCAGTTTAACATCACACTTTATTTTTCCCTGTATAGAGGTACAAAAAAAAAATAAAAAAAAATACTATGAACAATTTAAGAAGTAACAAAAAAGTAGCACTGTTTACCGTACGGTTTGTCTTCAATTGCATGACAGTGCACGTAGGTTTCCATTTTTCTGGTCACTCAGAATATTCACTAGAACTTCAAACTGTATGTCCAGCTAAATTGACCTTTTTTATGGGTGTTTGAAATGGAGCGACTGGAAGCAAGATGCTTTTGATACAGATGTCTGCAATGTACCTGCATATTAAATACAGGCTTAATTTGATGTGTTTTTCTGTCAAATTGCCTGCCAGATGTGCTAATCCTGTACAAGTCAAGTCAGTTTCATTCATACAGCCCAAATTCACAAATTACACATTTGCCTCAGAGGGCTTTAAAATCTGTAAAACATACAACATGCTTTATCCTTAGATCCTTGATCTGGATAAGGAAAGAAAACAACAGAGGGATTTCTCTTTCAGGACAGACAGACATGCAGTAGACTGAGTTGAAGAATAAATGATCTTGTTCCTTCTTCTGGTGTATTCAAAGAATTAAAAAAAACCAAACAAAAAAACCCCCAGCACTTTTTGACTATTGCCCAAATGTACAACTAAATCAGGCATCCAGTACAGATGTTTCAAGATGCTGTATGAATGGAATTAAATCTAAAATAGGGAAATCCAAATAACAGCCAAAACATGAGTGTTGCCTCTAAAGCCGAGCTGAGCCGGTTGGCATCTAGCTGTGTGATTATTGGGGCAAGAGGGCAACGGGAGGTCACACTGTCGCTTGGGGGAGGCTCGAGCAGCTCATGTAGTTCACTGAACAGAACAGGAAAGATGCTAACTAAAACACTTAAAATTAACTAAGCATTCATCAGTCTATGTTTGTGATAACTAGAGGTGTGGGATGTAAGAGTGTTTGATTCCAGGGAGTTTTTTCAGCACATAAACAATGGTCTGAAAGGCCTGAAAGCAGCCGTTGACTTATTTCTCATTCAAGTTCAAAAGGTGAGGCCAAGTGAGCGGGCTAAAAATAGCTGAGAGGGAGATGGCATCTGTTAGGAATGTCCCGAGCTGATCTGCAGAATCAAACACTCTCTCCTCCCTCTATGGATATTAAACAAAAGACTATTGGCTGCCATAAAAAAATACTGGAAAGTATTAAAAGGAAACTGTGATGCAGGCTATATTTTCTTAATGCAGAGCTGCCGAGCTGTCAGATATTGGTTCTCTAACGGTCACTAATAGCTAAATTTAGCATATTAAAAGCAGGGCTACTATAGGCTAAAGTCAGTGTGCACTGTACGATTTGGAAAAAAATAAATAAATAAATTGGGTTAAAGGTGGGAAAAAAAACCCCAAAACCTTGGTATGGACATTCTTTAGCATCTGTATGTCCAAGGTAGTTGATGTTTCACTGGAATGATGGCAGGAGGCAGTGTCTCAGTGTGGTGACAAGCAGGAACAAGACAAAGCAGTACAGTTGATACAGTGCTGCTGACATGGCGACTCAGCACGATTATGGGATATATAAATTTGGCAGGGCATTGGGAGCAGTAGGAGGGGCAGGGGGAGGTTAGAAGAGCTAGAGAAACAGGAGGGAGGGAGGGAGATACAAGACAGTAACCCTGCGCTAACCCTGCCACCCCTCCCCTCACATTCTCGATTCCTCTGCTGAAGGAGGCCAGTGTGAAACATCAAGACTGGACTCATAGTACATTGTGCGCACGTGTGAACATGCAAGAGTATCTACTTCTAGCTCAATCAGTGTGATTGTACTATAGTGTTTATGCGGATGCATTAAAGTGTAAACTCCCCCCAGCCTCCTTGGTCCAGGTGTCTGGTTTATTGGTAGTAGCCAGCATGTGGGGGGACATGGACAACCATCAGTCCCACTAATCCTTTAATCAGGTGGCCAGAGTTGGCCAAGAGTAACCTAGGAGAGGCTGATGGAGGGGCAGAGCAGAGGAGGAGAGCCAGAGAGGAGGGCGGAGGGGTAGGGGGCACTGCGCTCTAAGGGTCAACCAAGGGACACGCGAGCCTCTATCACTGGATCACCACCCTAACGACAGAGGCGGAGTGGACTGCTGAGCTGCAATAACACACAGTCACACACAAAAACACATGCACATACTAAAGGATACTATATGTACTTCCCAGTGCTGCAATAAACATGCTTATATACCAAAGAGCCCTTACAGAGGGATCACATGACACAGAGAGAAAATATTTGATCATAAACACACAACGTCATATTGAAAGCCTCACATCACAGTAGGCCAGATCAAAAGTCTACCTGTGACAACATAAAAAATGAAAACATGGCCTCCCTCCCACACTGATAAAGCTATGGCTTTTTGGTCGAGGTCATGACCTAATGTTCTGAAGCCATAAAAAGAAGCCCTCAGCCTGCCTGAACCCAGCTTGTGTGTGTGTGTCTGTATCTGAGAGAGTGAGTGAGCGTGTGCCCTGTGTGTCTATGCACGTATGTGTCATTTCCCCTGGTGCAGAAGCTTCCTCTACGATACACCAGCTGCCATTGGGTCACGGAATCAGGTCTGGAGGAATGTGTGTGCGTGTATGTATGTGTGTGTGTACAGAAGTGGCCGTGCCCTTTCTCAATAAATATCATTGCTTTTCTTTAGTGTCAGTGTTGCTCCAATTTCTTTTAATATTCCTTAAAAGTATGCCAGGAAACTCAACAAATATAAATAAAACCTAAAAATACTTCCCTGATTTATGAGAAATAGAAGAGGTTGAACCGCAGGCTATTAAGTTATGTGTGTGTGTGTGTGTGTGTGTGTGTGTGTGTGTGTTTTAAACTTATAATATAGTTGTACCACTCAAAAATGAAAACTGGTACTTGGTGATTTATATTGTGATATAAAAAAAAACTGGACAGTAGTGGTAAACATGGGAGCTATTTCCGTGATAATATCTGGGAAATATTAAATACCAGTGGAACTGACATCTGAAGTATTATTTCATTACACATAACGTAGTTTATTACATTTTTCACAATGGGGCCTAGATTTAATAGAATATTAATCAATGCAAATAGCAGAAATATTATTTATCTTACCAACGTCATTTTCAATTTCGATGTCCAAATTTAAAAAGGGAGAGAGGGTACACACGAATACTAACATTCATTTGACCTGTCTGAGGTATATTGTTCTATTTTAATCGAACTTTTAGAACTGAGTGCAAAGAGAGAAAAAATAGTTGCAATAGTTGCAAAGTAAATAGTTACAAATAAAAGCTTCTTCGAGCTCCACTAGGTATATAAAGGCAACCATGTTGCGCACTTTTACGATATGTGTGAATGTGAGCTGTATGACAATTCACTCTAAGTGCACAACACATACCTTGTTCTCTCTGATGCAGCACTACTCAAGTTTTGAGTCAGAACAAAAGTGACTGGGGTTCTTGCAATGTTCTGTTTTTAGTGATCAACTTTGACCTCAGGTGTCTACTTGAATCTGTGTGGACGTGACAGCCCGTTTGCTGAGAATGTACAGTAGGAAGGTAAAGACCCAGGATAGATTTCTAACCACACTTAGACAAAAAAAGCAACATAGCATTAGAGATTTAGTGCATGCAAAGTCAATTTATTGCACCATTTTGATGCTTAGACAGCATAGGAGCAAAAACTTCGAAAGATGGGGAGTGAGGGAGACAGACAGAGGGAGAGGCAAAGAGGAAGGGTAAAGAGAGGGAAAAAATTGTCAAACAGTGCCAGAAAAAGAGCACCCGAGGGTAAGAGAGGAAAGAAGAAAACGGGATGAGAGAAAAGAGCTGGGGGAGGACAGCAGGATGAGGAATGGCTAGAGCCTAAATGACAACCTCTCCACCTCTCCCCCCTCCTGTTATCCTGGTCTACCCTTCTCCCTGCTCTGTTATTCCACATTTCTCTATCCTTGCCCCCATCTCTCTCTCTCTCTCTCTCTCTCTCTCCTCTCTCTCTCTCTCCCTCTCTCTCTCTCTCCCTCCCTCCCTCTCTCTCTCTATTCTCCTGCTCTCTAGTCGACCTGCTCAGACAGGGGTGAAGAGTTCAGGCGCTTCAAAGGCTGCAGTGTGGAGACTGCATGTCATGTGGGAGCCACAGCAGCCTTGCCTGCAGACTTCACAGACAGCTGCTGCTACAATTGATCCTCGACCAGCTAGCTCTCAGTAGTTCAGCCTTCTGACAGTTGCAAACTGCAACTACATCTGACTCCAGAGCAGTGTGCTTGATAAACAGCCCATAAGGAGCCAGATATGGCCCTTATAAAGCAGTCCTAAACAAAAACATTTAGCGCAAGCCAGGGCTGATCCAAGGCTACTAAAACTTTATCATATAAGGTCAAGACAAAAGACGCCAAGTGATTGCCACAGTGATTCTGTCAATCATGTCTAATTTTTAAACTAGGCACTCAGGAAACAAACATATATAGTAAGGGGCCAAAGGAATCAGCTCTGCTTTTCTGTAAATAGAACTATAGGCACTGATGAGGAGCCAGTGAGACAGAGTATGGAGGTAGGGAGGGTGGGAGTAAGGGAGGTCAGCGAGCGGACACATTGAGGGGGCATGGTGAGGACACTGTCAGAGCAGTGTAGAGCTTAACATAAAGTAAGACTGTCCACTAATGCCGGTGTTGTGAATTAGAATGATGAACTGCTTAGACAGTATGCTGTGATAAGCCATACTGAGTAAATAGTGAATCCTTTTATGTGAGAGTAAAGATAATAGTTAATGATGAGCGTTACATTCGGTTACTAACTAAAAGGGGAAAGGCTACATATATTTATTATTATTTCAGTGCTCTTTTTGCTTAGTTTTTGGTTTATTCCATAACTTGCTTGGTGGTATTTTCTCCAGGAAGTCAAAGAAATCAACACTTCCCTCATTTTTCAAACTATACAGATACTAGTTATTTTAATAGAAAGATTTAATCATTCTCTTTGTCACATAACAGTTACAGTGCAGCACAGCCATTTCTAGGACATATTTTCCTAACCTTCAGCTGTGCTCTACTATTCATGGTACACAGGCAGGAGGAGTAGTACAACAGCATGCAACTCAAGCTAGTCTGAGTAAAGATGCTGGTGTTCTGGTGATAATTGGCTGTTTCTAATGAAATTGCGCTGACAATAGCTAAAAAAGGGCCAAACCTGTTTTCAGTGCACCATCACTGCAATGGAAATGTTTGGCGGAAACATCAGTCTGCATCAGTCATCCTAAACTGCTTTTAAACTTTAGGAAATCCTCACATTTCCCTCGACTAAATCCTTACTGCTCCAACAGAAGGCACCAGGCAATGTACATTGTATAATCTACCTGTAGCTAGTAAGCTCAGAGCCATTATGAACAATGATCCACTGTGGTTACCTTGAGGTGATCATACACGGCCAACCAGGCTGCTGCTGCAAAAAAAGGAAAAAAAAAAAAAACACAAAAATCCAGCTGCATACTGTAACTGTGTTTTCTACCACTTTTCTGCTGTATTTCAATTAATGCATTCTACTAGCAATATGGAGTGGTACAGCAGAATTACAACAATTAATGTTTTAGCTGAATTAAAAGTGAAAAGTCAGGAGTTATCTTTTAAGTGAAAAAATATAAATCACACAACTTTCTCTGGCACATCATGTAAACCAAACTTTCAGTTTATCTAGTTGACAGTGAAAATTTCACACTCTTCCTGCTACGTAGTGGTCAAAATTATTTCAGGCAACTTTTATTATCTTATCTGACGAGCACTGTAGAGGGGAGAGGGCCTGTAAAATGTCCTCAGAGACGGAAGGCCTGTTCCTAAGAAATGAGGAATGAGTTAAGCGAGTACTAAGTGCGATTTCACACCTATAAAGGGTGGCTGGATGGTGAGTGGGTGGCACGGCTGTTACCCACACGATGCCAGTCTGCCAGGGCATCACCTAGGGTCCTCCACCTCCCCTTCCCCCTCCCTTCCTGTGACGCCATGTTCCCCTTGCCCTACAACACCAGTGCCCATCTGCTAGGACACGTTAGCCGCTGGCGCCAGGGACTATTTAGCCTGGCGTAATTAGCCCCCAGACACCAGCAGCCTGGTTTTAAACAGATGTGGGGGAGGTAGCGCTAGCAAGGCGACTCAACACAACCAACCAATGTTTGATAAGGGAGAGAGGGGGAAGGAGAGAGAGCGGAGAAGAAGTGACCTAGTTAAAGGGATGATGCAACTCATGTTACAGCACAATGGGCAGTAATGATGACAACCCCACTTGCTCTGACTGTCCGATGCCATGGTCGAGGAAGGATGAGCAGCAGAAATTTAATTAGGTTGTGTCTATTTGCTGTACTGACAAGCAAGAGGGAGGAAATAAGCAGTTTTTAAACAGACTAACAGTGATGTTTTTAACAAATAAAATGCTTAGCCTACACTCCCAAATGTGATTTCCCTATTTAAGTATCCTTACTGGTTTATTGTATTCTGGGGCTGACCTTTAACAGAGGACAGAGAAAAGTTGCAGTGTAGATGCCCTTGAACCTCATGACTGGAATCACACGTGACTGTAACGGCACTGACCTTTCCCTGGCTCTCTCCTTTCCTCCTCACCATCTATTTCTCCTTCCCTTCCCCCCAGGGTCATTTGAGGGTCCAGACTCTTGTCAAGGCTGTCACTCTAGACAGCCCTCTCCATCTACCGCCCCCGCTGTTGCCATGGCAATGGACGGCACTGCGCTCCAAGGACTGTGTGAGGGGGCAGAGGGAGCCAGCGGACGGATGAACGCTGCAGCATCTTTCCCTAACCTAGGTCAACCTTGCAGAGCTAGTGTAAGTGATGGGAGGGGATAAATGCTGGCCATGCTGCTTGAGTACCAAATAAACTGGCAGGATAATGTCAGTGCAAGGAAACAGCAAAAAAAGTAGGAGACAGAGGGATAACAGTGATGAAACAAAGAACATAGGTGGAGGCAGTACAGTAGAGGAATTATGTACTGCCCACATCATTCTCTCAATTTCTCTACACACCAAGGCCAATGTCTTGTATTTGTTTTATGTGTTCTTTCAAAGTAGTAATCATGTCAGTTTTGTCTTCCTCAAACCCGCACACAAAAGCACATGCACAGACACAGGGAAACGTGACCTGGGGCCAGGCAGTGGAGCAGCACACGTGTAGTACCACAGAGCTCCCAGCCTGCATGAGTCACTCTGAACACCAGTCGACCCAGAGAGAACAATGGCAACCGGTGTGTGAGGTGTCTGTAAAGCACGCACACAGTGGCACAGAATGAAGAGCCGCGGATAGAACAACGCCCCACTGCGCCACCATCAGACTGCCATTTGCTTTGTGGTTTTTAATGCTGTGCATATTTGCAAGTGTGTCACACTGTATATTTTATGGCTGCACAATTCTAGTGTAGTAATCATTCCAATGTTGAAATCAATCTGTATTTTTTTTCTAAAGTAAAAGTAGTCCGTGAGGCTTGCTAGGTTTTAGACTAACTAAAATTTGAAAAATATGTGTTAAGTCAGAAAAATGCACACGGCATGCATGTATTACAATTTATTTTTAAATCAGGGAAAACATTTTTGTGCAGATTATATAGCTAGAAAAGCCAGCTCTGTTGGTGCATACTGATGTGTACTTCAGGAAATTTCATTCTTGATAGCCTGAGAGATACACTCCAGCAGCCCACAGAGGACAAACACCTGTCCAAAACACACTTGAACTAGACCTGGCATTCAATACTGATTTTGGATGTAGGCTAAAATAAGCAGTGGCTTTAAACTGTATTTAGCAGTGACACAAATTGTTTAGTCATTTAAAGCAGCTGTAAGCAAACCTCTTCTTAAAAAGCCTACTCTTTATCCAAGTGTTTTAGCCAACTATAGACCCTTATCTAACCTTCCCTTTCTCTCTAAGATCCTCAAGGGAGCAGTCTCCAGTCAGTTGTGTGGCTTTCTACAGAACATTAATTTCTTTGAGGATCTTCAGTCAGGATTTAGAGTGCATCATAGCAAAGAGACAGCACTGGTGAAAGTTACAAATTACCTTCTAATTGCATCGGACAAAGGACTTGTCTCCGTACGTGTCTTGTTTGATCTTAGTGCTACATTTGACACCATTGACCATCACATCCTATTACAGAGACTGGAACATTTAATCGACATTAAAGGAACAGCTCTAAGCTTCTTTAAGTCCCATTTATCAGATCAATTTCAGTTTGTACACATTAGTGATAAATCCTCCATATACTCAAAAGTTAGACACTGAGTTCCACAAGGTTCTCTGCTTGGACCAACTCTATTCACCTTATATATGCTTCCCTTAGGCAATATTATTAGGAAACACTCTATAAACTTCAATTGTTATGCAGATGATACCATATTATACTTATAAAGGAAGCCAGATGAAACTAATCAGTTAGCCGAACTTGAAGCATGTCTTAAGGGCATAAAGACCTGGATGACCTGTTATTTTCAACTATTACACTCAGACAAAACTGAAGTTATTGGGCCTGGCACCAAACACCTCAGAAACACATTATCTAATGATATAGTTACTCTAGATGGCATTGCCCTGGCCTCCAGCACCACTGTTAGGGACCTCTGATTTATCTTTTATCAGGATATGTCCTTTAACTCCCACATAAGAAACTTCAAGGACTGCCTTTTTTTCACTTGCGTAAAATTGCAAAAATCAGGCACTTCCTGTTTCAAAAATATGCAGAAAAACTAGTCCATACATTTGTTAGTTTCTAGGCTGGATTATTGTAATTCCTTATTATCAGGCTGTCCAAACAAGTCACTGAAGACTCTCCAGTTGATCCAGAATGCTGCAGCATGAGTACTGACAGGAAATAGGAAAATAGATCACATTTCTCCTGTGTTAGCATCACTGCACTGGCTCCCTGTAAAATCCAGAATAGAGCTTAAAATCCTCCTCCACACCTATAAAGCCCTTGATAGTCAGACATCATTATATCTTAAATAGTTCATAGTACCCTATTACCCCACTAGAACACTGCACTCCCAGAATGCAGGCTAAGTTGTGGTTCCTAGGGTCTCCAAGAGTAGAATGGGAGGTGGGGCCTTTCTAAATTCTATTATTATTTGGTGCTATATAAATAAAATTGACTTGACTTAGAAATTGAAAAGCAACAGTTACCATTGACATAATGTCAAGTGCATTACACGCAATGTGCTATGAAATTAAGAACCAAGCTGGAGTCCCTGCCTAAGGACTTGTTACATTCTTGCTGAACTCAAACCAGAAGCTGTAAAGGCTAAATCATGCTGCACTGGATGATATCAGTGGTCCACACAGGTTGAGACATGGTGCATGTCAAAAATCGTCATGGAACAAAGGGCAAGTCAGGGATGGGTTTTAAGTTCAATAACGCAAGTAGATACAGTATTTTATCTGCCAGTTGTCTGTCTTGTTTTGTAGAGGAACTTAAGAAGAGAAAATTACTACCAAAAAAACAAAAAACAAAAACAAAAACAAAAAAACTACCCCTTGTTCCAAAGTTGGAATAGTCTGATGCAGAGAAGGGTGGAAAGAAAATGAAGGGTCAAGACAAGCGACCCGAATATCATCACAGAGGAAACAAAGTCCTTGTAGCCACCAACTAGAACAGAGGCCATTCCACCATTCTGCCTTATTCCCCACAGGTACACTTTGCTCACCTTTGTGAAGCCAACAATTTTAGCTTGGTTAGGTGTGCCATGGTAGAAAACATCAGAAACCTTTTATGGCAGTCAGTGACATAACCGTTGGCCTAAAGGTAACCTCCCAAGCTGGTACTGGCTGATCTTTAACTCAAACAGCTGAGCAACACCACAGCTATCAATAACACAGGGCATGCATGGACTGTTCTCTGGAAATACATGTTGACTGTTTTTTTTCTTTCTTTCTTTCTTTCTTTCTTTCTTTTTTTTTTTTTTAAAACATATTCAAGTATGCTAGCGTACGATTTTACACAAACTAAGAAAATATAGTATATGCATACATCTTTTAAAGACCATGGATTTAGTTTTCTTTAGATTTAAAATAATTACAGAATAGTGTGGACTGTTGCATAGGTAAATCTGAGAACTACAAGCTCATTTGCATTTCCCCCTTATTGCAAACATATCATAAAAATCCATAGACTACCCACCCTACCTGAAAGCTTAATCAGCAGCTCAGAGGCCACCTTAACGTTGATATCCTGGCTCAGCAAGCTGTTCTTAGCCATGGGGCTTCCTTCCCTTGGTTTCGGTGGCCCTGGGCGCTCTGTGACTGCTGCAGCCCCTGTTGGTCCTTCCTGGCAGAAAGTCGCAGGAAAGCTTGGCTGGACCTGGCTCTGGGACTGGGAGGATGGTCTAGGGCTCAGCGTTTCCTCTACTTTGGGCTCTTCCTTCAGGTGGAATGGAGATTTGAGCGTCTCCCTCTGGTTTGCCGCTGCAGCCAGAAAGACAAAAAGACTGAAAGAATGAGAAGACATGAAGAGGAGAAATTGATGTGGGTTGGTGGGCGGATGGGGTGCTAAAATAGATGCTTATAATAAGCATCTATCTTAAATTTTTTTACGGTGCTAAGTGAAGAGAAAACAATAACACCTAAGGTTAATGTAATATGTCATAAGGACATTTTACTTTCAAGCTTAATATGACTGAAGAGGACTGTATACACACACAACATAACGTGTGATGCATGACTATTCAAATTAAATGGAACAACAAAGTGAACCAGAGTGGATTTTCATAGTCTCATCGCTGCAACAGTTGCTACAGTTGGCATACTGTGGGCCAACCGAGAGGATGCAACCTCATGGGTGTCCTTCTTTCTAAGTCTTTAGGGCATCTACAACAAATTCCCAAGTCCTTTCCTTCTTCTTTTGTCCTTCACACTGCTGCTTTCACCATCCCATCCATTCTGTGCACTTTGTTCTTAGCACCATTCTACTTAAAGTCCGGTTTTTGTAATATTTTCTTCCCTCTAACATTGTCTAAATCCTCTTCAGACATAAGGACATGAAATAATTCTGGTACTTTTGTGGAACGCGATAGCAATCATCTGAAGCCTTATCTGTCATCTCTGCAGTGTGTAACCTAGGTTAGGGAGTGAACTGTCACATGGATCCCTCTGCTCAACAGTCATCTTTAACAGAAACTGGGCCACATCTAATCCGCCTTAGATGAATAATTAATAATTAGACATGGAGCAACTTCCGATAGCCGCCAAGAAAGGAGCAGCGGGGTAAGCGTGTCTCTGTGTCTCTCAGCACGTTCCACTACATTCTGTACTAAAACGAAGGTTTACACCCACTATAGCTCACTGTTGAAATTTAAAATGGCAATAAACACTGAGACACTGTACACATATATATATATACATACATGTACACACAAATATATATATATACACATACATGTACACACATACATACATACATACATGCATGCATGCATGCATACATATACACACACACACACATACATATACATACACACACACACACACATACATATACATACACACACACACATCGATATACACACACATATCGATAGACACACACACGTATACACACACACACATACACACACACACGTATACACACGTACACACACACACACGTATACACACACACACACACACACACGTATACACACGTACACACACACACACACACACACACACACGTATACACACACACACACACACACACACACACACACGTATACACACACGTATACACACACACACGTATACACACACACACACACACGTATACACACACACACACACACACACACACACATACACACACACACACACACACACACACACACACACACACACACGTATACACACACACACACACACACACACACATATATACACATATATATATATACACACACACACACACACACACACATCTACACATCTTCTGACTCAACCGTTGACACTTCAAACAATCTGTACACCCTGGAATGTACAATCTCTCTGTCTCACACACTAACAGGCACACACAGACGCGGGATGGATATAACAGAGGTTATCACTCTTGGGCAGATTGCTGTCCAGTCTCCTCTGGCCCCAGCAGAGAACTGCTCCACTCCTCGCCCTACCGTCTCACCTAACATCTCTAACCGCCACAGGCCTGCTGCCCCCTGCTCGCATCATCAATCTGTGCCGGCTCCGGCCCCTCTGATTAATGATGATCTATGCCAGAGGGATAGAGGCCTCAGAGACATGGGATACAGGGCAGGAAAAGGGGACAGGTGCTGGTGTTTTGACCACCAAAGCAGTTGCACGATGTCACAGAACCACGCCATGGCAGGCCGGGCCCGCAGTTCAAGAGGGGGAAAAGGACGAGGTTGAGCGGTGGGATGGGATGGGGTGGGTGGGTGTGTGGGGGGTATTGACCTTCAAGTTCAGGGGCAGTGGCGCAGGGTCGCATGCAGCACCAGCTGGAAATGTCACACCGTCAGATGTCAGCGGGCAGGCTAAGTATAACCTGGTCAGCACCTGGAAGGACGTCCTCTAATTAGAAGCATGTTGGGCCATGTCGGATCAGACAGGGACAGCGCACTTGGTCACTGTCTTACAAATACACATAAAAATACACTATCCCCTTGACCCGCACAAACACATACTTATATCTTGGGATAAAATCCTTACTTTGTGTTGCCACATACAACAGTACACATGCTGAATTCAAACCATACGCAAATGCTGGGATGTACATGAGCCACAATGACAAATACAGACTCAACACAAACTTAAGATTCTAAAATTCTTCTCCTCTGTGGCCTCATGAGAACAAAAACAACCCCAGGCCATGCACTCACAGACAAAGTCACACCACTCCAGTGACCTTTTGGAGTGTCGCTATAAATAGAGTGCATTTCCACTCAGAATCTATGTTACAGAGCCCAATGAATTATTTAGTAGCCTAATCCAATGGGCAAGTTTTTTATTTCTCCAAGCTGATGGCTCAGTAACAAAAAGCCAGAGCAAAGTATCAACAGGAACAATTCAGCCTACAATGCCAAACTTACACTTTCGCCTTTTGTCTCTCAGAATTGTCACAATCACAATAGCATCATGAGCATTCGGTCTCTGGCAGATGATTGTGTGAAGTGAACACACATCCAAGGAGACAGGCATCTCTGGGTGACTGGACTTCTCTTCTGTGAGCTTCCTGCCTGTGTGACTACATACCAAGGCCAATGTCAGCTCCCTGTGCATGATACTGTAAGGCTCTTCTAGCTCAGGGTTGACGATGCTTTCAGTTTGTCTCCATGTTATCACACCCTTCTGCCACCTGCCACCAACGCTACTTCCATCCCCGTTCTCTTCCCTGTTTCTCTCCCCTTCGCCATGCTTCTCTCTTGCGCCTCATCCGTCTCGCTGCCAGGCGCTTGTCCACTCCGCCTCACCTCTCGCTCCGTGGCCAGGGCTGCCGTCAAATAACTTCATTAGCTTTCCACCTCTGTCACGCCGGCCTGCTCCCCCTCTGACAATTGGCTGCTGTTTACTCCCGGAGAAAAAAAAAAAAAAAAAGCACAAGGCTACGTGGGGCAGGTTGAGAACCCAACAATAGCTGACAGTGTGCTAGACACTGGACAGTGATACTGATGGCTGCAGTGGGGATGTATGGACCAGAGGTCACACACAAAAGGCCTGCCTGTGCCTGCTCATGCAGAGCTGGAAAGCAAGGGACATGCAGATTAAATCTAGATGTTCACAAAAAGACAAAACTAAAGACAAGACATTCAGTATCCAAAATATCTGGTGTCAACTAAGAGATGGGGAAACACAGCCCAAGTATTTTCTACACCTTAAGATACAATGGATCCTCCTATGGTGTTTTCAAATACAGTACCACAAAAATAATAACTCACATGATATAATAATGCAGGGGAAAAAAATCTATCTTCTCTAAAAAGTCTTTAAAAATACTCCAGGTTTTCCATGTACAGTGTTAAAATTCTACTTGTGCTTCATTTCACTGTAGCAAAGCATTGCATGCAAGATATTCTCCTAGGACAAAGATAAATAAGACAACTGCAGAAGCATCATGACAGATGCAACACCTCCCACAACCCCCTGCATGCCAATTATTCACACCCAGCCAGGGTCAAGCTCGTTGTGCCTGTGTCACCACAGCGGGGGCTGGGGGTGGTGTTTGGAGGGTGTGCAGTGCCCACTGTCATTATTAACTCAGGGTCCACTGGGCACAGGGTAGGGGCTGTGCATTTCAAAGTGCCTCGGTGGCTTTCATCTCTGAATCAAAATGTGGATCACACTGGATAGCTAACGGTTGTGTCAGCGTACCAGGATAAAAATCAAAGCGTATCAGTATAACACTCAATGGAAAGCAGGGCAGCCCAAAAAATGATATGCTTATTATGTCAGAGGTCAGGAAGAGTTCAGTGGCTTTTTATGCCTGGGGAACTCGATGCAACTCCCTCTTTACCTCTTTCTTCCTCTCCCTCACTTGCTGTCACTTCATGTCTTTTTTTTTTAAATCTTTCCCTCGCCAGCTTTTTGTACATCCACCCCCTTCTCATAGGCCTTATGGGATTGAGGCACTGAGACAGCAGCGTAAAAGCAGGAGGGATGAGCTGCTCGTGTACACACTCAATCTGGGTTGGCAGGGAGGTCAAAAGAAATAGAGTCTTAAGGTCCCCGTAGGAACTTCCTCACCTCTTCCTTCCTGTCTGCTCCGTGGCATGGGTAAGTCTCACCATGATCTGAGCCCAGTTCTTCTCAGTTTCATAACCGTCTATCTCTAACTCAAACCCACAACAAAGGGAGAACTTTATGATCAAAGAAGCAGCATTCATTAAAACCCATCATCATGCATTCAAGTTCAACATCCTCTCGTCCTGTCTTTTTACATTCTCCCTCATTCTCATTGAATGACGCCCTGACTAAGATGTCCGCCACTTGACACTGGACTGACATTGCAAGGAGCCATCTTGGCTCCTCTGGGAGTTGCCTGGGCTTGATTGTGTAGTCTGGGAGTGAAGTGCAACTGGCACCCAGGGGGCATCCATGTGGCGCCGGGGCCTATGAGATCGAGGGGGAGTTAACTAAGCCGGCCCAGTCCCTGTGCATCCTGGCAGGGTCACAGGATGGCGCTGAGGGCGCTAATCATTTCAAATTATGAATTCCTTTTTAATTATGAATTATGCATAAATTTTTAATTAATCTAATGTTCCCTGGGTTTTTTCCTCCCATCCTCACTCAAGATCTCAATCTAATTACACAGCATTAAGTGGAAGAGTGGCAGCCGTAGCCTCGACCCCGGCGCTGAACCTCGGTCAACCTTTTTCCATCAATCTTGCCTTTGTCTCCAGGCTCATCCTTTGATATTTTGCAACATGGTGAAATGCATCTAAACACAGCCTGGACCTAGTTTACCTTGGAGCTGCATGTTTGTCAAGTTTGTTTAGTTAAGGAAATGCTGTATCATTATGTTATAAAGCCTAGGAAAATTCCATGTCACACAGCAACTTTACCAATGGTAGAAAATACTGTAGTAAATGATAAATGTTAAGTTTAAAACTGCTTCTTGGATGGGAAATATTAATAATACTAGTATTACTATTCGTCACATCCTTGAAGTACTGACAGCCAGGTACACATCAACTGCAACCTAAGTTTAACTAAAAAATTAATATTAAGGTTGGGGAAAATGAAGAATTCTCCATTTTTAGGCAAGAACAACAGCTCTGTGTTAACAATGTTTAATGCAGGGTGTCAGATTATCTTATTCCATTTGTGTATCGTGACATTTTCGGTTTATCCACTCAGCACCTTTGGTATAAAATCTTCCACCCTTTTGTCAGTCATAATAATCCTACACAAAGACAAAGGGAATTGTTAGCAGGAGGAAGATGGCTAGAGGTTACAGATCTTCAAATCCCCTGACAACTGACAAGATGTGGCTGCAGAAAATTAGACCCTCAACAACTATTGTTGGGGCGCCAATCATGTAGTTCCCAACTGTTTAATCCGAGCTAATTAGGGGTCAACAGCAGAGGACTGACCATGTACTACAGGGCAACCATCAGGTGTCATTTTAAAACTGTGCGAAAAGAGGCAAAAAAAAAAAAAAAATCTAGCAAACTCAACACCCTGGATAAATGTTTTTAAAAAATGGTAGAAATATGAAATATCAATTTCGTATTGTGAAGCCTGGGAAGCAAATAAAATACAGTTCAAACCAGAGCAGTGATTCACAAGATTAGAAATGAACATAGTGTACATGCTCTGATTTAGGCCATGACTTTAATGCTGTGCAGTAGTACTTAAGTTGATTTTTATGTGCATGTTCTACACTGCTGCTACCAATCATGGTGGTGCACACAATGATATCCTATGTCTGTGTGAGGTGCACTTTAACTGATGAATGAAAGGAGAAAAAAAAAAAAATCCCCCTTGAGTAAAGCAATGTTTAGAGACATGAAGCCACTGAAGCCTTAGTTTTAAAAGGTAAGAGAAAAAGCTTAGTATCAGAACATCCCCAGTCTTTTTGCTCCTTCTTGGTATGCTTGGAATCTGTTATTATGCTAAGAATGTCTCCTCTCTTTTGCTTATTCCAACACACCTTCATCATACACAGAAGTGACACGATGCAAGGAGGGTGCCAATAAATGAGTTAGATGTGCTTGGCTTAACAGCATCCACAATTTGTACATGGATTGGGTCTCAATCATTGAGACGTGCCATCTTTTGAATACAGATTCGCAAAATTTAGATCTCATAGGTGACATCCTTCCTGTGTTTATCCCAGTGTTGCAGGTTTTTCAGGGGTGTTACTGGAGTATTTCAAGCCTTTTGTATCTGCGACCGTCTACTGTGATTTTAAATAATTAAAATAAAATAAAAATAATCCAAATCTTTAGTCATATATACAGTATTCTGTCTTCCTCGAATTAGTGTCCTAAGGGCAAGTTTTGAAATCTTTTGGTGGTGTCCTAACCATTTTAAAGGCATGTGGTACTTCAAAGGTCCAGGCTAAAGAGAAAGTTGTGAAAAGGCTAAAAGTCCATGGCCTACTTTTCTATCATATTTGTGGGTAATACACTGAAATCAAGGTTGTGAATAAACCTGTGTACAAGTGAAGACATACCTCAATATGCACAATAATAGTTAAATTCTGAAAAGCTGCTCAAACATATGTCTGTGTCTGAATCTACCCAATCAGTGTGATTTGGCACATGTTGCATAAATTATTTCAATTCAATTCACTGTTTAAACCATAAAACGAGTGGGATTTTACATTTTTACTTGTGTTAATATCCATGCAAAGTCTAAACAAATTAATGTATTTGCCACTGTCAAGAGCTAAAACTGTTTTTTCACGACAGTTTGGAACAAACTCCCCGACATTTTATGCTCCCATTGTTTTAAAATCCATTAATAACAGCTCACAGAGACAAACTGCGGCCTTGACCTGAAACAATAAACATAAAACTGTTTACACTTCTTACGAATGTTATTTCTAGTGACAGTGAAGAAATCAAAACAAAACGTAAGGCAAAGGCGAGACAACATCAGATCAGCACGAATGTCTTCACATTCAAGTCTCGAAGAAGTAAAATACTCATGATAAAAGTGCAACTGCAATGACTGCAGTTAACAAAGTCAAGTTGAGAAAATGGTACAATAAACAAAACCATTATGGATTACAGGACTCAAGCTATTAGTGTGTCTGTGCAAGCTGTTTCTCCAAGCATTTCTCAAAACTATATTACTGACTGCTGGTCGTACAAAATATGCAATTTTTTCAGTTGTCATCAAGGGCATTTTTTGCTATTTGCTGATATTTTATAGACAAAAGCACTAACATATTAATCAATCAAAAAAATAATCGTTAGTTGGAGTCCTAGAGTGAATCGCATTTCATCAAGTATTGTAAGTTATCATAAAATGAATGCTAACCTGATAGCTTCATAAGCAGGTCAGTGGCCGTCTTGGTAGTGATGTCAGGGCTGAAGAGGGAGGCCGTGGTTGGACCACTAGGACTGGATCTGACCCCGACTCCAACCCCAACTCCAGGTAGGTCCAGGGAGTTGGCACTGCTACTGGGACGTTCCCTGCAGATGCTAAAGGGGGAGAGCACAGACAGGTCTCTCTCGTGCGGCTCCTCCTTGATGTGGACATGATTGGAGGAAGCCTCGACCGGAGAGGACGTCTGCTGCTGAGTGTCTGATTGCAGCGGGGACACCTCCGTCCCTCTCAGGTCTGTGGAGCCGCTGTCACCCATCAGGGAGCCTTCGCCCTCCGTGTCGGTGGTGAGCTCCTCTTTTACCTTGACATCTGTGCGGGGGAAATGCTGGTGGCAGCGCATGTGAAGCTTCAGGCTGAAGTGACGGGAAGAGGTGAAGGGGCAAAGTTCACACTGAAATGTCTCACCCCGGTCCTGGTGCTGATGTACCTGGAAAAGGAGGACAGGTTTAAGTGTCAAATCACTTCTTCTCTCTTACACTACAGTACACAAAAAAGAAAGACAGGATTCTTTGCTTTATTTCAGTTATATTTATCAGTGAGATTCTACCACAAACAATCAGCAGTGTTTAATTATGCCATGTAGAGGATATGTTACAAGTTTAACAAAAGCATGCATGTCCTTTAAAGCTAACAATTATATTCCAAGAGCCATAATAAGCACTGATTAAAGATGATGCGGGTGGGATGAAGAGGGGTACAGGGTCCCAAGATCAAGAATATCCATAAGATCTCACCTTCATGTGGGACTTGAGATTGTCTTTGCGAGCACAGCGGAAGGGACACAGGGGACACTGGTGGCTTTTTAAGCCTGTGTGGATGACCATGTGTCTCTTCCAGTAGCTCTTGCGTTTGATGACCAGCCCACACACAGGACACTGGAATGGTTTGCCACCATCCTCAGGAGAGCCTTGAGGGGACCACAGGTCATTGTTACTACGTACAAAGAACATTTAAGGAGTTCCAGAAGCTACTCATCAGTATTTTAGAGCATGGAAAAAATGTATTATATGTTGCTGAAATATACCTCCATTACTGAAAGGAAATAAAAATCACACCTATCCAAATGCAAACTACAGTATTCACAGATCTGCAAGAGACAACTCCAGCACAACTAATGGTGAAAACTATCAAGGGAAATGCCAGCTGGAAGCAATGGTATAATGGAAGTAAAAACTCAAACATGTTTTAGTATCTCGATTATTGTTGTTGGCTTCATATCCGGCATCCATTACTGTTTAATTGGTCTTATTAGAAAGAGGCATGATTGCATTACAAATTCTACAAGGGCCTGTCAGGATGGCTTCATAAGTATTCCAGTGCCGTTCCTTGAAAAACATCTGGTAATCAGTGTTTGGTGAAATTACTGTGCTCAGCCATTCATTGACCTGAGGTGTAAAACCTCGAGACTGCCTATTTGCAACAATAAACTGCCATCTGCGGCCCAACCTCTCCAAGCACAGAGGAGATCACAATGCAAAAATGACTTCTGCTTACACTAAGCTGAGGCATGTGAAGTAGAAATAAAGCAGGAGAGTGGAAATGTGTGTGAGTTTGGTACCTTTATCTCAGCACTTTACATGTCTGCTTCCTATGTAATCACACCCATATTTTAGAAAAAGGGAATGAGCTTTCCTTGTGTATGCAAAATGCAGAACATAACAGTGCAATACAGTTTTATAGTCGAATTGGCAAGGGACAACAATAAAACAAGACAAGACAGTCAATAATCAAGGTCACATTTTTCAGTCTGGCGACCAAACAACTACCTGCATTTTTACAGCGATGCTCGACCTTGACGGCTCACAGGTTAGAGCAGACCCCCTTTTTAGCATGCAGATCACAGAATATTACATCAACTGCCTCATCTGTCTGAAGTCAATTGCTCCAGCCATTTTAGATTTGGCGGGGTTGCGACACAATCCCTCAAAAGTGCCCATCCATCTCTCTGAAAACATTCTGTTCTCCCTAAAGGCTACTTAGTTAGAGCTTGCACTTTGAAGCTTTTTTCTCTCCCTGTGCAAGAGTGAGATCTTTGTGCGCACCCTTGTTTGGGTTATGTGTCTGCATCTGAGTACACACTTACAGAATATACTGCATGACCATTTGTGAGTAGCGGAGAGAGAGAGAGCATAAGAGGGAGGGAGAGAGAGTGTGCACGCATCTGTATCCAGTCAGTGGAAAGTATGATGTGTTTGGCCTTAAGTCTGCTGTGCTGATCAGTGCAGAGGGCTCTGGTGAGTGGGGGCTGAAGCCAGGAGGAGGCTGCCGAGATGGATATGGACTCCAGGGCACCCCACTGTGCCGAGCACACACTGACGGCCCCCTTTTGGCAGCACGCACATCCGAGCACAAACGAGTTGGTCTGGGAAGGCAGTAAGGTCTCAGTTGGAACCCCCTGTCGAGCCCACAGACCATTTCCCAGACTCGAAGGCCAGCCAGGGCTGTTTTCTCTCGGCTACGCTCTCTGCTCGGCTGACAGTTAAGCTGAGACTACACTACAAGCTACTTTAGCGCCAGTGAGGTGAGAACAAAACCACTACAAAAGTAGAGAAAACATGTCATGGAGGTTCAGAATTGTGCTTTCTCTGAGAGTAATTTGGTGACAAGTAAACCTACTACTCTCCCACAATATGAAGCAAAGACATCTTATCTATTTGGAGTTGCGCTTCGATTGCAATATCAGTTTTAATTTATTAGTACTAACAGTTTTAATTTGCATTTCATGGCATCAGTGGTGTTATTTCTTTGTTAAATGCTGAATGGGGATAAGTATAATAATAGGGGAAATATTTGTTTTTAACTTCTGGTAAATTTGCATAATTATTTTTCGAAAGAAAAGGGCACAGTGAAGGTGGATGAAAACTTATCATAAATGAAATGAAGCTGAAATGATCTTGAAACTTCATAATCTCCTTTCTATAGAAACATAAGATCATTTTATTTCATTGTAGCAAGCTTGTTCATAGCCTGATTCTGCGTTTAACACAAGGCAAGAATTGAGTGTGCTTTAGTGTTTTGTAAATGTGTGTCACTGAAGAAAAAACATCTTTTAATAGGAGAAATATCCAAAAAAAGGTACCTTACCTAAGCTGAGCTCTACTCTTATTATCTATATTGGTGTGACCATTTTTTGATTGATGGATTAATGTATAATATTAGTATGTGTATAGCGATTGCTATGCGTATATTATTACTTTATTGTCCATTTAGATTACCTGCTTGGCTGCTGGGTTTGCCTCTGCCCTTTGGAGTAGAGGGCAACAGCAACTCTAGGCTCTGTGTGGGTGTAGAGGGCGTGGGGGCCTTCTGGTTCTTGTCCAGCAGGGGCTTCACATCCTCTTGGAGGACACCAGTAGTCACCAACGGGGAACCCTCTTTCTTCTCTGCCAGCATGTTTCCCGCTGCCCTGGCGGCCACCTCTTTGAGCAGGGCAGCAGAGGAGGTCATTGACACAAGTGATAGAAAAGAACTTGCTGAGGCTTGGTGGTCAGTAGCAGCACTTGCCGTTGACGAGGCTTGGCTCCGCTCACTGACTTTCTTGGAAAGTGCAGCGAGGGTGGAACTAGCTGACTGTGGGCTAAACGGAGAGTTGAAGGCATCAAAGCGCACCACATCATCTCCTCGACCACCCCCTCCGAGGGCGGGCACTGCAGATGAGGCCGAGGTGGAGGAGGAAGAAGAAGTTATTGAGGAGGAGGCCACGGCATTCTTGTCTTGAAGTACAGCATTTGCTGCTGCTTTTAACTTCTGGATTGCTGAGTCTGGGGACAGGCTGGAGCCGCAGGGCGTGGAGCAGCTGGCCGGTGGCCACTTATCTGCAACACCTGCCCATACAAAGCCACTGCCATTGCTAGGGTTGACAGAGTTAAAGGGGTCAAGGGGCTCTTGCTTGATGTTGGTGACTGAGGGTGCCAAGGAGGCTGGTGAGGCTGAGCCGCTATTGTTGTTGTTATTAGCCAGTTTTCGGGCAAGAGCACTTAACTGGTGGGCATGGTGGGAAGAAGGGGAGAGGGTCAAGGGTGGGGCTAAACCAATTGGAGGAGACTCCCCCCCAGCACCTCCCCTGGATGACCGACTCAGGAGCTCCCCAGTGTCAAGTTTCAGCGACCCAGCCTCTAGGAGGCGTCGTAAGTTACTGCTGAGGGGTTTTCCCAGGGCACGAGATGCTGCTTCCCCATACAGTGATGATACCACGGAGGAGAGTGTGTCCTGGGCCGAGAATGCACCTCCATCCAGTCCAAGAAGTTCCAAAGAGGCACGATGGACGGGCGTGGGGCAACCAAGTGAGCTCTCACCTCCACATGTATCATGGTCCCCGGACCCAGTGCTGACTCCAAGTCGTTCATCAGGAGAAGAGCCCCTGGGCAGGAGGAGCTCATCCTGGGTGTCTCCATAGGACGACGATTCTGAACGTGTGTCAGAAGCATTCCCAAACCAGGCCTCCTCCTCCACAGGACCGCCGTCAGGCCCTCCTTCCTCATTGCTGTCCACATCTGGAAGAGGAGAGAAAACATACAATTTACCCTGAGGAAACAGAAATAAATGGTGTATTAGTATTGTAACAAAGATATCACCATGTTACTCTAGTGAACAGTGAGATTAGGCATTATCTTTTAGCTGAAAACTTGAGTATCCTGAGTAAGAACTGTGAACATCAAACACTTAATACTAAGAGTTAAGCAGAGGGCATAGTCATAGCCTCTACTGACTGCAGACTGCTTTTAACATTGTAAATTAGTATTTACTATTCACTTTTATTATTTCCCATGCTTGCTTGTCTGATCTTTAAGAGCAATTAGTGATCTGTACCATGCAGTAGCCTAACTGGGACCACAAGTTTGAACATTCATTACAAAAACACCTGCCCAAAGTCAAAGAGCCATTTAAAGTGCAAAAATACACTTCAGTGCTCAGCAAGGAGACCACTAAAATGACCTCCTGCACAAATTCAACCTCTTTATTATATAATGGCAGCTTTCCACAAGGCGCATCCAGAATGTTTGAGTAATTTAGATTTTTCTGTCCTTTTTTAACCATATTTTTCCCACCCTTGGTCTGGAAGAGTCTAGTAAAGGGGTTACCATGACAACAGGTCCTTCTGGGAGGCTAGACAGCAAAGATTAGGGTAATGGAGGTTACGGAACTAGATTAATATTCATGAGCCTGCAGATACCACCGGGGAGCCAATAAGGATAGGGTTAAGGTCACCAAGGGTCATTAATATACACTTCATGTATCAATATTCATAAGCAAAACATTACAGCTTGCCAGACAAGGGCGAACAAAGGAAAGTGAATATTCCTGATACATATTAACAAACCTCCATGAGAATATGTCAAAAGCACCAAGCCTGGGAAAAACAAAATGTCAAAACTGAGTCTTTTCTTTTCTCCTATTTGAGTTACTGTACACAACCTCACAAAACATCTGATGAAAAAGAAACTGGCTGAGATTTCTGATAAACTGGGCACTCATACAGTTGCAAAAACATGAGACTATGAAAGAATTAATCAAAATGTCTCATACTGTATATCCACACACTCCAAAGCTGTCTTCACCCTCACGACCCTGACAGAGGCCTAGTGGGTCTGCTCTCTGTTTACAGGCAAAGGCAAAACGGTTGCCAGGCAACCCAGCACAGCAACCTGTTGGGATCATTAGAGTTGGCTGACATCTGGCCAGTATGGCTCACCATGGTCCACTAAGGTGACTAAAATCACAACCTACTATGACCGCTCCTCTCCTGCTGCAACAGATATCAAACAGGGCTTACACACGTCCCTACATCCTCTCATCTCTAACACATACACACTTCCATCTTACATTTTACGGAAACGCACAAACCAGCACTGACAGAAAATGTCAGATGCCAAAGACCAATGCAACAGATTATGTCATAATATTTGCCTTAGAGCTTTCAAAACTGTCTAACTCATGTCTAATAGACTTTACAGTAAAACAAAGCAAGACGTATATTACGAGACCGATGAGCATACAGAGCATGCATGACCCTTCTCATTTTTTGATACTTTTCTAAAGGCAAATGAAAACGCCAAATTGTGAACCTAATTTCCCATGCTCCTTGAAGCCATTTTGCCACCTGAGTAGGGTTAACAGGAATGAAAGAGAGGGAAAGAGAGAAAGCGTCAATGAGTCAAGCGGGGCAGGGCTTGACCCATTTCCATGTGACATAAGAAAAGCAGCAAGAACCACTAATGGCTGTAATGTGGTTAGAGGGAAATCGCTAGATTGCTGACCCAAGGTCTCAGCTTTGAGACTGAACTCTCTTGCTCCCTAGGTTCACTCTTCAACCTCGGGGTTAGGTGCAGCAGAATGCAACACTACACCACTAGGCTTCTGCCAGAGTGGTACATTGCACAGATGCACTCCAATACCATGGCATTGTGTGTCACAGGCGAGCCACCCCTGTGGGCGGAATGACATTTCCCAAGGTCATGGTCTCCGGCCCAAGCTCTAAGGGGGCTTCATCTGAGATCTGTACTCACCACTGCGGCTATATTCCCACCACATGCATGAGGACAAACATACGCACGAGCATACACATTTAAACTACAAATACAAGACCAAGAATGTGATGTAATGCTTAACTCATCCCCCACTGCATTTTTTTCTGATACACATTCAACTGCTTTGCCTCTGGTACGGTGGCTGGCTCAACGACAGCAACAGCAACCCCCCCAGTGATGGAGGCATGAAGATACGGGCCGAGGCGGCAAGCGTCTGCCACTGAAAGGGAACCATTTAGTAGTGTAATGGCGGGGATGACTTGCATGTTGAGACAAACAGCTGCAGGGTGCTCAGCAGTCTGGATCTGTTATCACTCACACACGGGTGATTCAGTGGTGCAGCGGTGGGGGATTTTCTCTCTAGGCCGACGAGATGTATAGCTCCACCACATTATAGACAAAGAGGGAGCCATAACAAGTCAAAGTGCAGGCTGAGACTGCATACAGAGAAGGCCAAAAGGCTTCAAGACCAGCCAGAATAAACTGTCTTGAGCTTGACCAGAGATGTACACTGAGCAGCTAAAAATATTTTGATGTAACACCTCTGTAACTTACAATGTTTGGGAATCTATTTGTTGTGTTAACCTGTCACAGAAAATAGACAGGAAGCTCATAGACTGTAAGTACAGCTAGAAACAGTTGGACTTTTTCAGGAGTGGATTTGTTCATTGATTCACCACGCAGTGCCGTCAACAATCTCCATATGTGAACTTGTCAGGATTATTTTTGCCATGGGTTTTCTAGGTCAGAGAGGGGTGCATGTCTTTGTATGTGCATGCACACACAAGTTCTGTACAGGAGTCAGCAAGACTTCACCAAACCCTTGTCACACAGAATGATTGCTGGTAAAGGGAATAGTGCGATTTAGAGAAGGGAGAGAAGAGCAAGGGACTAGAGTACAGGTAGGTAAGGAGGTCACCCACCACATGACTTGTGTGAGGCTGCTGACTAACATATTCCTCCCCTCTCTCTCTCTTTTTCTCTCACACACACACACACACACACACACACACACACACACACACACACACACACACACACACACACACACACACACACACACACACACACACACACACACACACACACACACACACACACACAAAGCTACTCTGTGACTTAGCCAGGCATGAAAATTGGCCTCACTGACCCCAGGACTGAACAGGGTAGGGGGAGTGGAGATGGGAGGATGAAGGAAGGAAGGGACAGACAGAGGGATGGTTAAGGGAGGGGTTGATTTGGCTGGGCAGGAAAGAAGAGGAGGCCATTAGCCGATTAAGGCTGGACGGGGGTGCATCAATACTGTGCTGATGTCAAAAGGAGAGTCATGCCCATGAGCTAATATAGCAATGAGAGAGAGAGAGAGAGCACAGGAGATAGAGAGAGAAGTAGTGCAGGTCAGGGAATCACTAAAATCGCAAAGATTGCTGACCGCAAAGCCATAAAAAATTAGATAACATAAAAGATTGCCACAACATACCAAGACCAAAGCCATCACATTTACATCACCAAAATGATTAGCCTCACATCTTTCTTGCTATGACTAGAAGTGTGTGTGTGTGTGTGTGTGTTCGTGTGTTTGGGAGTGGGTTAAGAAGGCAGGGCCAGGGTGAGGACATAGGAAGGAAGGCGGTGAGTATGGAAGGAGCCGCGGCGGTAATTAAGTGTACGGCTGGGCCCTGGCGGGGGTTGCCACGGCCGCGGGCTATGCTAATGAGCACGCCCGGCGGTCAGGGTTGCCTTATTAGTGCTTGCTGGACAATATGGTGGGAGAGACGCTCTACTGGCGGGCTCTCATCTCTGCAAATGACTAACAGTCCTCCCGAGGAGGAAGGTAATTCCGTTAATTGGGACACACTGGATCAGGATCGTTTCCCTTCCCTTTTTCCATAATCTCACTTGCTTGATCTCTTTCACACCAACATGCTCTCTTTTCATCTTGTACATGTCTCTCTTCATCCCATTCCCTCTTTCGTCTATCTCCATAACCAGGAATACAAACATCAAAAATAAATATTTAAAACACAGATATTCTAAATAAATCCAGCTAGATGTGTGGGAGCTCAGCATACATATACCCCCCCTTCACATGAAATTATGCACCATCAATCTGTTAGATAGTGTTATTCTTCTGCAGAAACAATATTATAATTGCTCCAAAGTGTATCCATCATGTTATTTCCATTATTTAGTTGATGAAACATGACAACCAACAAGGGAATGGACAAGACGTGATCACTGAGGCAAAATGTCATACAATGGAGCACACAACTTGTACCCGACGTTAGGAAGTAACACCACTTTCCTTTAAATAACCCATTTATATTAAGCAAAAGCAATAAACTGTACTCTACAGTACATACATACTTATATAGTCAGTTATAAAGCGGCAGTCAAGGCCTTTACTTTCAGTGACTTGAAAAACTGACACTTATTTTTCTTCTACGCAAGAGTAAGTTAAACCGTTAAACATCCCTCTAGCAATTAATTATGTTGACACAATGTCTTGGTCCAGGGGGGAAAAAAAATGCTCCGCGTATTGATCAAGGTTCATGTTAGACATTCAAACATTATGAAAACTCACAATCGACTCCTCTCTTTCAACTCCAGCTATCTCTGTTATCCTGTCCAACCAGTAAATTGTGACAAAGACATAAAGACCACATCTTTTAGTTGGAATCTGAGGTGAGGCGATACGCTCAGTGAGGATCAGGGTTCAGGCAGCAGGGCTATATATAATGGTGGCTGAGTCGTATTGAAATGTAGTGCAAATTACCATCTGTGTATTTTCGGCCTTGGCCTCCGTGGTTTGTGGGTACTTTGGGCGGCATGCCAGAGGTGAAACAGGAAGGAGAAGTGTTCTTGGAAGAGAATGAGACGACTGAGAGCCCCAGACCTCTGAAATTCCTCATTGCAGATGAAGTGCACTTTCCCCCCCTAGTTTATTTTTCCCTTCCATTTTTAGCATCTCACGTTAAAAAAAAAAAATTCTTGCTCATAACCACAGATGTGTCATCAAAGCTATAGACATATAATGCCGGAGGGAGAGAAGTGGTAAGTCTGTTGCATCTTTGCAACATAAACTGACACATCACTAACTTAATGTTAGTCACTTTATTGTCCTAAACTGAAGTGATTCAACTTGGATTTGAAGTTTGTGTGCCACTCACATCTCTGAACATTTTTGTCACGTTGCAAATGTGTCTGTATTATGGTATGATGGTAATGTTTGTATTACTTAAATGTAATTACCTGTGCGCTTTCATTGTTCCACAGTATGTGACAGCTGAACATGGGTGTTACACATATAACTATTTAAATGAGTGTAAAAGTTGGGATCAACAAACCTGTCTTCCAAAAGTTTGATTCATGTGCCAAGTAGCACAGTTATATGAATTTAGTTCGCTTGCAGTGCGCCGTGAAGTTAATGTGGTTCCTGCAGTTGATTAATTTTGAAATTTTGCCACATTCCTGAACAGATAAAGTCAACTGCCTATTGCTGCAATATCATGCGGCAATTGTGTGAATATGGTGTGAAACCCTTACAGCAAAGACTAACCGAGTAACTTATCAATCAGAAACAGACATACTATAATGTATATTAAAATTTCAACATTTTTCATCTCACTTAAGAACACCATCTGCAGTTAAACAGAGAGAGCATCTCACTTAATGTTTAGGATCATCATTCTAGCAGTAATTTGCAACTCAGGCTTGAAATCAAACTATATTACCTGGCTAATGACACTAATTGGTGAGTGAAAACAGGCCAGTGTTCTCTGTCACTGTCCCAAAAACAGCATCAGAATGTTTGTAACATCCATTACACATGAGACCGTCAAATCCCATCTCAGTCTACCAATCTCCAATTCAACTGAGTGGACAAAGGACAGACACTTTATAGTCACTGCACTATACTATCAGAGACTTTAGAGGTCCTAGTTTAGTATTTATATTTATCTTCTTTAAAAGACTACAAAGAAATGCAAGTGAAAAAGAAGAACGACAAAAAGTCAGCTGGAATGGTGCATTAATGTGCAGTCATCCAGACCAGATAACGTTTATTTCCCTAATCAGAAATTAGTCAGAAAACCGTTCCTTGAGTTCCTTCCTCAAACAGCCTATAGATGATATATACAACATCACTTTGTCACCGGCCAACCAAGTCAGAAAAACAAACACACTATGGCTGCTATGAATTGGTAGAACCGCAACATCCAAGGAAAACAAAGTAATAATTTCAAAAAAACAAAAGCCCATCAAAAATGATCTGTACAATGTACTAGACAGTCAGTGGTCAGAAGACACTGACATGTTGGTCTGATCAAATTTAAAAAGGACTTTGATATATATTCTGTGGACAGGTTTGGAAAAATATTTAATGTCAATACATGTTTCATTCAGAAAAACTCACCGCTCAATTAAGGTTATACAGCCCTGCCAAGGTATAGCTATACAGTGCAACTCTTCTTTAGCCTTTGGCAATTTCTGATAGCATGCCTGAAATCCTTAACCTGTTTGTGCAGTTGCCTTCAGGCATGAATGTAAGGTGAAAAATGCTGACTATCATTCAGCGGGGAGTGACTGTAGCGACTTCTGCATATGGTGGTATTAACTTCTACCCCTTCATAAGAATAAGGCGATTGTCTACATTTGTCTAAAGATCGTCAGTGGTCGAAATGCTTTTTACAACATAGTAAGTCCACAAATGTAGAGACTGCCTCACTTATTGTCTTTAAGGATCAATTTTATCCTTCATGTTTTTAGTACCAGATAAGAGTTGGAAGTTAGACAAGCCTACATGCCTATATGTTTGCCAACATATAGAAGGTGTGATTTCGCCTTGCGTATCTTGTGTTTCGCCTTCGGCAGTCTGTAATAATATGCCTGAATACTTTTTTGTCCTGTTTATACAGTTGATTTCAGTTGTGAATGTAAAATGCTAACACTAACTGCCAATCATGGGGTTGACTGTGGCAGCCTCTGTGTATCAGGACATCAACGACATCCCCTTCATAATGATGAACCCAAACATAGCCAACTGTTATCCAAACTGTCAGTGGTATCTATCAGTCAATCAACAAATAAATGCATGAAATAACCAGACGTGAATGTCAGTTTTTGGCTACTCCAGTGACTCAAATAAATGACAAAATCAAATATTTTGCATCATATAGATGCAAAAATCATATAACAATTCAATATTGTCATAAAAGAGTCCTGCTCTTTGGTTTACAACAGTGCCCACAATGTATACTTACCCCCCAAAAAACACCATATCATCAAATCAACATAAAAACGTGCACAAATACACAGAGTGGCTCACTTATTGTATTCATGGGTGAATTTGCTGCTGGTGCTGGCCGTGGATATCAGGTGCATTTGTGGTAAGGAAAGGCCAGCCAGATTAAATCTAGTAGTATTACTAACAAATGTATGATATGCATGATAAATATCCCGAGGAACACTGGTGTGTTTCATGATATGAACCAGTCGAAATAGCTCTCCAAGATACTGGATCCATGACAAGCTCTGAGGTGGCATTGATTTTGACAGCGTGGCACAGCAGAAGGGCAAGGATTAACTCGCTAATGACAATGTAAGAAATATTAAAACCAGAATACCAGTATTCCTAGGAGTCTGGTTTGACCAATAAAGTGGCCTGGGTCAACTTCTTACTTGCCCTGGGCTGCTGAATAATTTGTACTGTCAAACTGTCAAAATATTTATTTTATTATGAATGATTTATTCGCTGCTTGCACTGTTTTAGGCAATGATGAGTCATATTGGTGTTTTTTTTTTCCCTCAAATCTGCTTTACACTGTTGGTAAATAATATAAGCTCAACCCTTTGAATAGAAGATGTCTTTTCCAACAGGGTTGTACACACCTCCTATCTCTGAAAGCAATTCTGTGTGAAGATCTCTACTGAATGAATAAGAAAAGCTACAAGATAAGATAATTGGACAATAAAAGCCACAATGGCTTACTGTGAATCATCACAATACAGGGACTACTACAGGGTGGCCCAAAATTGATAGCAATATCATTTTAAAATTGAAAAAAAATTGTTTAAAAAGTATTAAATGTCAAAGGGGCTAAATTTATTACGTAGTGCCCTCCTAAGGTTAGTCTCCCACTCACTGGACATCATTTATTGGTTTGTTTTTAAACGTGTACTATGGCATAATTTTACAAAATAAAAAATGCTCATGTATTTAGAAAATGGGGCAATAGATTTTCATTCAAGGAGTGTAAGGAAATAACCCAAAAATAGATGGGTGGGGGTCTCCAAAAGCAAGGTGTCAGTAAGAGGTATTATTCCAGCACCATAAATCTCATCACAGCTTTTAAAACTGCTGAGCAGCCAAAACATTTGGTCACATGGGTATGGAAGGAGCCAAATTTATTTAAATATTTTCATGTTTCATTATACAAATTTCCATTGCTTTAGTCTACTTTAAGTATTCTTTTGGGTTAGGTGTTTTTAGGCTTTCATGGTCTTTAATTCCTTTATTGTACCATTCTTGTGAGCTAAAGACACAATACAATATTGCTTTAATCTCAATACAAACATTGTCTTTCCAAAATTTATAGTCATTTGTACAGCTATCATGAATCATATTATAACACTCCAATTATTGTGGATAAAAGCCAGATGCCAAGTCTGTCTTTAACCAGCCAAAACACAATCCTTTCATTTTTGAAAAAGCGGTAGGCTATTCAGAAGGATGCTGTTAAGATGGCATGTTCCCTCGTACAAATTAGGACTAACTAACCTAAATTATTGAAAAGTAATAATTTATGTTTACAATGTTTTTTGACTGATAGAGTTACACCATAGATTTAGGAACCCATTAATATCAGCAGCTGATGTGCATGATGCACATCATCTATCATTATAGTGTATATGCACGTAGCAAAAACTTTAATAAGTAATTGTGAGAAAGTTCCCCTTTAAATGAGACCTGTAAAGTTTAAAAACATTATTGTTTTTTGTAAATTTAAGAAAGCCATTCTTATGCTCATTGATAAATGGGGGTGATTGCCAGTGTAGTGTCCAAACACTACATCGAAGATCAATCTCTTGATTCTGTGAGAAAGAGCCGTTCATATTCATAAAGATTTCACCCATTCTGTCTCATAGGGATAGGCATATGTGGGTGGCATCCTTCTTTCTGAAACGGAATACAGGCAAACACATGCAGTGCGTTTTAAAAGACCACATAGGGTAGAACGTAAACTTTAAACTGTTGCATGCGCATGTGTGAAAAATACAAGAGATTGTGCCTATGACATATTTGTGCTCACAAACGTTTTCAAGTTTGTTATTTAAACATTTTATTCCTATAAATGCTTGTGCTAGTTTGCGTGCTTAAAATGCACTTGGTAGCATTACATTTTGACTGACATAACCAGATCAATTTGCTGTGCTGCAGTGGTTGTTTTACAGGGAATCACAAACACAGTGTTTCCTACACACTGACATAGTAACATCCAGAAGATGGCACAATGCTCAGCAGTTTATTATAGCTGCTATGGAGACATAGCAGTAATATTTTTCAGTGCTTATTTACTTTTCACATTTTTGTCTTGTCAAACAATGAGTAATTAGCATGTGACCGCAACTCTTTAACTAACATAACTCCCTCATGTATTTGCTTTATATCAGGCAAAGTTGTCATGAATACTGCTCAGATAACCATTTCATGTGGATGTCACTGTCATGTCACTAGTGAGATCATTTTTCTTCCAGTTGACAGAGTAACCTCATTCAACCAAGACGTGACGTTGCGCTAACATTCTCAAAAAGACGGGGTACATTCTTTGAAACAAGTGCGAAAAGAACAGGCCATCACCCTGCTGCGTAGTTTTCTGGCATACTGAAGCTCAACACAGAGGTGATTGTGTGGCTGTGGAAGAGAAGTGAGAGAGAGTAGGAGGGTGGAAGGTGGGAGTGTGTACAGCATCCATGTATTGTTTGTAAATCACCCTACAGGCAAAAGGGACACTTGGTTCTATAGCAGCCAGTCCACCCAAGGATACAAAGCAAGGTCCGGTGGGAAATGGGGGGAAAAGTGAGGGGTAATTCTATATGTGCATGTATGTATGTAAGGAGACAGTGTGCTAGAGCGACGGAGGCAGTGTCTATTAGAGACGCTCAGAAAGGAAGGCAGGGGAGAATGAGCTGAGGAGCGAAGAAGACGAAAGAGGGAGGGAATCTTGAGATTTTGGGGGGGAGGGGGGTTGACGGCTGTTTGGCAGAGGCGCCCAAGGCAGTGCCTGCTTGGATTTTAGCCTGTCACTTAGGACAGGGACACTAATCAGGATTGGTCCCGGTCCCTACCCCAGGAAAGGGGGAGCACTTTCAGGCCATTATTAAAAAAAAGGAAAAAGAGGGAGCAACAGAGGGAGAAGAATTGCTGTGGCACAGCAGGAAATGCTAACCGCTAACCTCATTTACATGCAGGTCCAGGGAGAATGGGGGAGAGCTTATTCCGTTTCCAATCTCCATGTTAAATGCTGGCCAGGGCAGCTGATGGGAATGAGAGGCATTGTTCGCCCCATGCTGCTCTTTCCCTCTCTGTTATACCAATACCTGCCTCGCCTTCTTCGAGGTTTAAAAAGAGACATTGCCCCAGTAATTTCAATCTCAACCTGAAATCTATATGAACCTGACATGCGATGTATGCGGCTGTTTACTTTGTGCAGACTGTGTACTGCAACCAACCCTCATAGGTCTATTTGTTCTGTCATAACCAGGTTGTGACCTGAGGCTGCCGCATTCAAAGCCATCCTTCACCCACTGAGTCTGTTCTGTGGCATAATGATTGCTATGACAACCATCACTTAAAGCCACGGGTAGGTGGAGGAGAGATGTCAGCTTCTCGTCTACTCTTCTGATGATCTCATTTCTGGCTGGCAGGTACAACAAGGTCAAACCACTGAAACTCGAAAAGTGGCTGCTTGCTACATGCAAATGACAGAACCGAGTTTCCAAACAATTACACTGCCCTGTCCAAATCGACATGGGGCTAAGCTCTGAGAACCACAAGGTGGGGGATAAAAAAAAAAAAAAATCAGGGGAGTCTGAGAGAATGAGATGTGGAGGGCGGGATGGCTGTCTTTGGCCAGCTATGAGCACAAAGTCTGGCTCTGCGTGCCAAATGAGGTTTTTAAACGGTTTTTCTGGGAGGATTTGTGCTAATCTAGAAAACCTTCTGGAGGAAGTGCAAATACATCTGCCGCTGACCACTCCCCTGTAGAGTACGAGGGATTAATGACATGACAATCTGAACCAACATGGCCCCCATTCAAAAGATTCGTGGGGAGTGGGAACATACGGGCAATCATGTACTGAGCCATCTGATCAGCTCTGCTGATGCTACTCTGTTAATTTGTCCAGCTTCATTAGCTTCTACATGTGGTTATGGTTCTTACAGGTAACATAAGATACAGGGCTCCTCACACAGAATGAAATATCAAGTGATTGGCTAATCTCATTAGAATCACAAGGGCAAAATCAAGTGACCATATTACCAATTACCCTTGTTTAACAATGAAAGGATGAGACCTGAGTCATACTGTTCTATTAATGCTACTACTACATTGTGCGAATGGCGAAGCTTCCTCTAAAATACTGAATTAGTCAAGATGCTCACCTGCATTTTCAGCATCATAAATAACCTCACACCGCACTGACAATGGCTTTCTCAGAGATGACATCACATCAATGGTTTTAACTTCTCAGGATTTTTGTCCCGCGGCCAAAACCTTCCACTCTCCTTTTAAAAGGTGATATATTGTTTCCCTAGAGAGCTGTCACTGCCTTATGGTCCTACTATCCTGTGTCTGTAATAGCCCCCCTCCTTCTCTTTATTTTTAATCTCCCTATAAAACTGATCCTATGTCCCAGAAAGCTGCAAATACACAGCTGTTAGCCTGGCTAGTTAAAGACATTAGCCTGTCCCTTGCTCTTGACTGCCTAAATGCGCAATGTGGAAACACTTCCACACCAAGAGGAGAGAGGGGTTAGCCTGGCTAGTGCACTAAAGGCTAACTAGAGCCAGGCTGTGCTTGAGAGAATGTCTGCATGTGTAAGAGGCCTCCTGCCCTCCTCTACCCACACAGGAAGTGAGGTCATTTCGTAGCACTGTGCTGTGCAGATTGCATTCAGCGAGGGCGACAAAGATCAACTTGTTGGCCAGGAGCCATTTTAAGCCCCTTAGCAAAAAAAACATATGCTGATGACCTGCTCTGAATTATCATGTTTCAAAAAGCAACTTTATGGAAATTCAATGTATAATATTCTAAAGCCATGAGTTTACAGAGACAGTCAATAAGCAATAACCAAAGTCGAATCCATAGCCAAAAAACTAAAATCAGAAGCCAACTTATGCCAGAAAAACTTCCCAATTTCATAAACTAGTTAAAGATGTACCACATGCTTCAAAATTTCTTCCTAACCCACAGGCAATCATCTTTCTTCTAAGACAATTGAGGAAGTTCTTTATCTCTCTACAATGTAATTTTAGTGTCTTTCTAGGAGTGAAACGCGAGATAGAGTCCAGCAATAAATCACATCCCTGTTTAGAGCGGGCGTCTGGCACGACTGGCCGGCTTCAGCTCCCCAGACCACCACCTCCTCCACCGCTGCCGCCGCCGCCGCCTCCTCCTCCTCCTCCTCCTCCTCCTCCTCTCCTCTCATGCTCTCCATCCCTCATGCCTGTTAAAGGCTTGTCCTGCAGGGCCTGGATGCACTTGTGTGGTACAACAACAGAGAAACCGCCCAAAGCTCTTAACAGCTCTTCCTCTCCACTTCCTCCCTCCCTCCATCTCCACTGCTACCACCACCAGCTCCTCTCTCCCTCTCCACTCTGCTCTGTCTTTCCCAGCTGCACCGACGAGCTGTTCTGTATGAACTGCTGCCAGCTGAAAGCCTGCTAGTCCTGTGAGATTGCTATTACTCAGTGCAAGCAGGGCTCTGCGTAGCCAAAGGGCTGCTCTCTGAGCTGTAGATCTCCATGTTGTGACTTGTCAACACGGGAAAAATCGTTACCAAGGCTGAGGTACTTCCATTCCACACAGAGGGGGTTCTGATTGAGACTAGGCAGACAGGCAGGTACTGTACTCTACTGTTAGCTGACTTTGTGCTGCAGAGGATTCTCAGCCTAGAGAACGCACTTTGAAATTATTAGATAACACACATCTAAAGAAAAAAAAAGATTTTCACAGTGATTTTCAACTTAAGTTATTGATATTGAATTAAGCAATTTGTAATCAGATGCTGTACAAGATGAATCAGATATTTTTAATGTTCTTTTTTTTTTTTTAACCATCGCTGGCAAATGCAGGACTAGTGTGAAAGTTTTTGCTACTGGCACTGACAATAACAATGGTATAGTACAAAATTAACAAAATAATGTTTTCACTCAGTTAAAACTGGATTTAAAAAAACAAACAAGTAAACTACATTGAATCTGACTGAGCATTCAGTCGCAACTTTGGTTTAAAAGTCTTTGATAACTGGTGCTACCGTCACATTTTGGATGGCTTTCAGGAAGTATTCAAGTTCAATACCTGATCCTAAGTAAATGAAACGCTCTAAATGTCAAACTCCCAGTGTACATAAATCTTTTTATGTACTCTAATACTGTATAACAATCTAATACCTATAATAAAAGTGGTCAAAGCTTAAGGAAAGTTTCTTTTAAAGGTGCTTTGTCACTTTTTTGTTGTTTTGCCATTAAATAAGTGACCAGCTTAAAAACTTTGGGTGAGCTACTGAGACAACTTCTCTCTTGCATGCACATATAAATGCTTTATCAGCTGTTCTGCTGAAAACATATTTGTGTTACTAAATTATTAAAACACTCAGGTCTCCTTCCAGTGACCTCAAACACTTTCTAATAAAGAAAATTTGTTGTTTACAGGACAAGATAAGAGCAACAATTTAGCGGTCCAATGGTATGCAAAATTCAGACTTTAATATGTACCACATTTCAAAAGGTCAATGTTATGCATGTTTTCAGTACAGAGAGAAAACAAGGACATGGGCTTTAATTCATATTTAGGTGGCATAACTGTTTGTTTTTTAATCCAGAAATGTATTTTTTTATTTTTAATAAATAAAAATAGGTGGATAATGATTGAAATTGTGGACATTCTGCTCTGAAACTGATACAACAAATAAAATAAGCCTTACTCTTATTGTTAAAATGAAGTCATGCAAAGATTTGCATATGGTGAAGAAGTACTCTAAAGAAGACAATACGTCAGTATTGCTCCAACTCAATACTATGTGCATCTGAAGGGACATTAGAGTAGGATCGATGATTGTATGTTTGAATCCCATGATCTGTATGATTCTATATTCTCACCTATTTATTATTTGTTATTATTATGGCCATGCCCGAATGTACAGTGGTCAATGGCTTAAACAACACAGGGAGAAGGACTTGCACCCGCGTCAATCGCAAATGAGTTAGTATTTTTGATATAGCGATTTGCAGTCATAACTTACACTGACTTGGGTTAAACAATGTGGAGAGACAGGTTTTGTCTGATCCACTACTTGTTGCCCTGAGATGCGATACCTTACTATGAATTCATACTGATCCTAAACAGGGGATCTAAATAATAAGCGAGGGTCTTTAAGCTCGGGTAAAATGGATTGGTAAGGCTAAACTGACAAGCGTACTTTAGTTAACAGTCAACAATCGACGCACTAACAATGCTTTCCTCATGGAATTTACACTTTTGAATTCATGTTCTCTTTGTGCCAAGACGAAGAATTCACTTATTCAAGTCTCAGAGCGTATTTAACTTAAAGTCCTGTACGAAACAATATGGTAAATATACAAGTACTGTCACTAACCTTACAAAAACTAACGACTGAAACAAGCACAGCTGTGCATTTCGCCATTACTGTCCTGATCTACGTCAACGCTATATTACCTGTGCTAGTTTAAGGACTAGTGAGGAGGCCTTGTAATTACGGTCTCTGAATTGCCAGATCCATCAACAACTATTGTCAATGTGATGCTGAACAAGGCACTCACCCACAGTTTTACAATATAGTTTTCAATTGATATGGCTGTGCCCAGCAGGTCCCAAATGATAAATTTAACCAAAACTTACCAAAAGTAGATGAAACCTGCCAGCATACAAGGTTCTGCACTGATATTCAGTCAATTAGTAATTTCAGGCACTAGCCTAGTTCTACAGACATCATAATGTACTATGTAAAACAAACTGACACAAAAATGTAAATTCATAATTCCATGACAATGTGAAAGAAGTTATTTTGAGAACATTCTTATTTCATGTTATGCTTAGGTACAGACCCACAAAGAGCTTAAGACTCTTAAAAAAAAGTCGTATAAAGCCTGAAACTTATAACTGACATGATGATAAACCACCCTGCCGCCTATGTGCCTTGCCAATTGTCTGAAGTAGAAAATAAGGTTAACATTTGTGTATAAGTATTGATCCATACCCTGGGGCTTAGCTACTTCTTTGAAACTTGGATAATTAAACCTTGCCCAACTAACTGTTTATTCACATCAGTCTCAGTGTTTTCTGTTACTATCAAGTAAAACACAATAGGCAGAGTCAAGTTGTCTTCTGAATATGAATGTTCACTGAAAGCAGGTTTCCATGCTCTCTGTGACATTGTACTGTGAGCGAGGTGTCCACCACCTTTCCCCTGCCCTTTAATTCATTTCTAAGTTAAAGCCTGTGTATCATTATTCGCTTGAGCTCCACTCACCCGACACTGCCAGAGCACCCAAGCCCCATCAACTTGAGGGGGAACTTGGCGATGGTGAGGTGGGGCATTCTTGGCAGAAATTCCCCACAAATTTTATGCCAAGAGCGAAATGGAAACCTCCTCTCATTTTCCTTTCCCCTTAATCCAATGTTTTCAAGCCCCAGCCCAACCAAGGTCATTATAATCATAGCAAGTGGAAGGGAGCCAGTGACCCACCATTACAGTAAGGTAGACAGCCACCCAGTCAGTCAGCTATTGGATGACGAGGAGAGGCAGAATTCTGTCTAAAAAGGTTTCAAGTCTCTCCATTTCAAATGTGGATAGCCAGGGGAGGAGGGAGCAGAATACAACTGCTCCTCCCAATACACTTAAGTTTGTGCTCTTTATTATACGGACTCTTACTCTGTCTTATTTTTAACATACTCACCCACTTACATTAAAAGGATCTGAGACACGGATGACGACTGGTTGAGAAACGTTACGGGGACTTATTTGATCTAATGACAAAACAGCCTATATGTACATTTTAGCAGAGAATGTGCCAGAACAATACTGAATATTTAGGTCTATTCTGACTAACTTAATGTCATTTTTGAAATCACAAAGCCACATACACAAGGTACTAGAACTTATAAGCATTTTAACCGACCCTAACTTTTAAGAGTGAGTAATAAGGCAGCAAAATTACATAAACAACAACACACTACAAGGTCATAAAGAATGGAAGTTTTCATTGTGGCACCAAAGGTCATGTTTACTTGTCAGAGTGAAGGCGCCATACTGTACTGTGACCTCCATAGCCAGCTCATATACCCACAGTCACACAGGAACGCAGACACAGAACGGTTGCGTGTTCACTTTCCCATGTGCGTGCCATGCACACGCACTTAAAAAATAGTCTCCTCTCACAAGCTGTGCCACAGACAATATGACAGTGCACACTGGGCTACGCAACCCATATATCTGGGTCCGTGCTAAGATAAAGCACCCTCAGCATTAAAGCCAGTGTATTAGCTTGCCCTTTTTCACCATAGATGAAGAGATTTGAAGCTCGATATTGTGCTTGTTGGCTGGCACACCACCAGGGTGTTGTTGGCTGAATAATGAAAACACACAGACTGACAGCGAATGGCATGAGGTGACACTTCCATTCTTGAGTGGGAAGATCCAAAACAAAGCGCAAAAAGCTTCTGACAAATTCATACTTTTCTTTGACAGTTTGTTGACTGAGGAGGGAAACAGCTCCTAAATCAGAAAGGCTTTCATTTAAACCCAGGAACACAGCAGAGTAGTGCTCGAGTACAGTGCCTACACAGGAGTACATGATTTCAGATATGTGGGTGAAGAGTATTTTTGTTGCAGACCAATTACAAAGCTGCTTAATTGAAAGGCTGACATGGGCTTACTTTGACTGTCATGTCCAAAAGACAGCAGATATTGGACTTCATGTTTGACTGATCCACACTGTATAATGACGACACTGGGCCAAATACAGCTTTCACCCCTCAACTATGTATCTTTTGAAACACAAGTTTTCCAAAATAAGGGCTTAGCAAAGGCAACCTCATGCATTTTCATTGTCAGATCTTACATTTATTCAGTCCACCACTTTTGTAATTATAAAAAAAAAAATGTCAGTGTAGTATAACCTTAAATATTTTAGTCATTATAATGAAGAGCTTGTTTTTTTAAAAGAAAATCCTAGTTGTGAAAATTCATCTCCAGGGTACATTTGGATGTTGTAATGGACAATCAATTGTTATTACACCTAGGTGGGCAACTAGGTACTAAAACATGTTTTTATGTATGCTACATACAAAAAAAAAAAAAAAAAAAACATACCATCAGTTTGAATTTTGCTCCAATTTGAGACTACTGACTCATATCATAAAAATATTCAAAATGTATTGATATACAGTACAGGTGTCCTTGTTAACAGGGTGACGTTTCATGAAGTCCCACACAAGGAGTCACTCTGATTGACCAAAACTAGACACTTTATCTTATTTCGAGGATAAGTGACAACTTATCAAAGTATCAGCGGGCAATATTGTACTCCATTCTGTATTCATAATTTCATTCTATAGAAGTGTACAAACATGCCAGGAAAAGCTTTAAAGAGTAAAACTCAAATAGAATAGATGAAATTTGCTAATGAAGAAACGAAAAATCAGGAGAAAGCACCTTGTTTCTGGTACTGAAATAAGATGCTACTGCTCAAATTTCATGATTTCACTGTACACTAAATACACCCTTTGAATTCACAGGCTTTGGTGAACGATGAGGAAAACACATTCAGTGCACAAGCACCCTAAAAGAAGCCTCAATATGCACAGCGTTATTTAAAAGGCCTGCAATGACTTACTTTCAGTTTTATATCATGGCCCTGCTCTGTGCAGCCCAACCATGTGGCTTACATATTCCTTGTGCAGCATATCAGTGAAGGCTCACTGTCGAAATAACTCCCTGACACTCAGTCGCGCACACACACACAGTCAGAAATACACTCACAGTCACTCACTGCACCTACTGTCACCCAGTCTCCCCCTCTATGCCTCCCAGCAAACCGCTGCAATTTCCCAAGTTCAACCCTAGGTCAAACACCTGAGCAGTAGATCAGTGAATATTATCACTGAAAAAAAGAAAAGAAAAAAAAAATGTGTACACTGTGTGATGCTACAGGGATCACACTTTGATGTACATTTGATTTCATGTGTCAGAAATGTTAGTCCGGTGACAGGTGCAGAAGCTCATTTATTCCTTAAACCTCTGGGCATTAAAAGAAGACTATATGTCAGTAAACTGGGTAAAAGAAACTACTCAAAATGTCTTTTGATCAAGGCTGGTCATTCTGAACAGCTGGCATGGTCTGACATTTAAGAAATGAAGAAGGTAGTGTCATAAGATAAATGTACCAAGCCATCGTTGATGAATCACTCGGTTATTCATTACATTTGCATACCCAATGTGCCTACCTGAGCTGTTTGCTTACGCAATTTACTGAGGAGAAATAATCAAGAGCAAAAAATGCCACTCTCGGATAATTCCCTTAATAATCATTGTCATTACCCCCTACCGTCCAAGCAATCCTCTAGTGGCCGGAGTATGTTACTGCAGCTTTTTCATTATCTGGACTGATAAAGGCACAATACGAACATCCAAGACACAGAGGGTCAAATGTAGAAAAGTAAACCAGCCTCCTACAAAAATAAACCACATGGGAATTACAATAGGCTTGCTGCTGCGGCGCCTCGTTGTTTTAAGCAACGTAGTAGAGCATAACTGTCATTTCCCTTTTCTAACCGCGTTATTGATCGCAGTCTGTCTGCAATGAATGGCTGCAAAGGAAAGGGGGAAAAACCCTGAACTTCAGGTGACCGACCATGGCTCTGACATAGCCTGCATGCAGACTGGGAGGGGTAGAAAAAATACATAGGCTCATGAAAAGAAGGGGGGGGAAGAAAAAAGAAAAACCTATCTACACTTTCTAAAGTCGACGACAAACAAGCGCGAACGAATTCGGTTCCGCGATTTGGAGCAGCCAAACTATGAGGTGAAAGTTGGACGTTTATTGCCGAGGAAATGAAGTTTACCGAGCGTTGCTAGATAGCGCTATTGCTAAATAGGAACACTAGGGTATGGGTAGCCAGACTCTGGCTTGTCTGATCCGACTGACCCTTCATTTTATTGCGGCCAGACTCCCAGATCCTCCCCTTTCTACCCGAAAAGCGACCTAGCAGAGGCGAACCCCTTACCGAAAACGCTCGGCCGTTATTCCTCACACACAACCGACACATATGCCAACTGACCGCAACCTTTAGCGGAACCGGACCTTTATCGATTATACTCTTAATAAAGCCACGTATCATTTATCCACTCACTGCCTTAGCTAACGTTACCCATCGCCAACAACATGGCTGCCTCGCTCGGACCTAAAAAGGGAGAAATAACCTACGCCGAGTCTTTTGTCTGTTTCACCTCTTTAACCCTAAACTACTGCGCAAAACACACGGAGAGCCGTTAAAATTGCACAAATCGAGTGAACACACTTACGCGAAGGCAGGCGCTTGGGTTGCTCCTGCTTCCTCCTTGGCATTTTCCCCCGTTTTTAATCACATTCTCGTCCTTGTTTGGGGATAAGAAGAAAAAAGGTTTTTCCCATTGAGACTGGAGGCGCCAGTGATGGCAGGGACTTGGTCGTGCACCTGGCTTTGCTCGGTTTAAAGTGTATTGTTGGGGAATGGGAACACAGGCGGAGGAGGTGCCGCTGTTGTTGTTGCCGTGTCTTGACTATGGCTGCTCTCGGTGCAAGTGTGTCTCCGAGCCCCTAACTAACACTAATGCAGGGATCAAAGGGCAGCAACAGCAGAGCAGACACACGCGCGCACGCACGCACGCACACACACATACACACACACATACACACACATACATATACACACACACACACTCACACGCTCTCTCTCACACACATACACACACACACACACACACACACACACACACACACATATACACACACACACTCACACACATACACACACACACACACACACACACGCACACACTCAAACACACTACTGCGTGCACGCACACATTCGAGGAGCTCGCCCCCGAGAGCAGCGTACGGACAAGGTGCCCCCAAGCTTTCAGGGTGTATTGCTGAAAAGAAAATGTATTTGAAAGAGCGAAGAGGACATAATTCAGCAGGGAGACCATATTGATGGAGTCAAATTTCATTAAAGGAATCCATTAAATTTCCTTCAAAAATAATAATAGGATAGCGAGGGACCGTAATAATTTATGCGAATGATGCACACGTGAATGTACATCTCGACCGCTGTGAACTATATAAAGCAGAGGAATGTAAAACTGAATGAATTTAGCTTGATTTAGCAAAACAGAAAATTTACCACCATATCCAAATCTCTATTATAATTAAAAATATTTAGCCCAATAGCAGCACGGTAGAATTTAAAAGCTGAAAATAAATATTATAGTGTTAATATTGACTAAATGACTTAGTTTGGACAGAGATTTTGTAAATGTATACATTCAACATATGCTGCTATGTGCTTTTATTAATTTTAATACTAGTACTTTGGACTATTAAGAGCATCAGTATCAATAGTATCATAGTACATCTAGGGTCTTTGTATACTATTCAGAGAGAAAGACATTTAAAGTCTTGCTTATTGCAAAGTTTTTAATAGTTTTCCAGTTCATTGTGATTTCTTTATGTAAAAGTTGCATGAAGAAAATTAATAACTTAAAGCTGCAATTTCAACAAGTCTATAGAGTAACCGTTCTCATCATCACACTATCAAACATTATAAATCTGTACAACGGTTTATTTTTATCACCATCTCCTCCTACCCCCTTTTCTCGCACACAGCTTTCAAACATGTCAAGCCACTAACTTAAAAAAGTGCTTGCTGAGTTATACCTAGAATTTGTCTATTAAAAGAACAGTAAAAAAAAAAAAAAATAGAAAAAAAGGTACACTGTGTGGGAACCGGTATTTAATCAGGTGGGGGCAAAATCAGGTGTCAGTGTCAGAAAAATGTCCAGCAGCTACCCAGACCAATGTAGTAATCTCCTCATCAAAGCTGAGAGACCAAAACTGGCCAGGGCTGAATCCTCCTCCCTCTCAGCTGGGTGTTGGGGCTTTTTCACAGCGCAGGCTGTCCCTCACTCCCTGCTGTTGGACTCCTCCAGGCTGCGTTCTGTTGGCCTGCCGCGTTCTTTCACACCTCGGCCGTGTGTGAGGAGAGCTGTGGCTTCATCCCTCCATCCTTCCATCCTCCAGTCCTCCTCCTGCCATGCCTTCCACCCACCCCCAGCGGAGGCGCAGGAGGCTCGTTACCGTGGCAATTAGTGAAAAGTCCAAATTAGCCCTCTTGGCTGTCCACAGGTGACAAAGACACTTTGCATTTCTGCTAATTAGGAAACAGAACAACATGATTAAATGGGGCCTATCAGGAGGAGAGTGGACAAACATGTTCCACAAATAGAAAAGAGTTATATATTACTGCATCTCCTGCATAAAATGACGAAGAAAACCCATTAGGTTTTTAATTTGAGGAGAGGATAATTTCAGGTTGTGAATATTACAGTGGTTTACATTACAATTTTTGTGAGTGTGTGTGTGTGTGTTTGTGTGTGTGTGTGTGTGTGTGTGTGTGTGTGTGTGTGTGTGTGTGTGTGTATAGACAGCTGTGTTTCCCACATGCACCTGCAGATAGACAGTCTATGGACAGGTGCTCTGACTAGAGAGTGGATAAGCTGTTGCAAGAAAAAGGTTCAAATCCTTTAGGTTTCTGTGTTTTGCAGAATGTGTTGGTTTTTGTTCAGCACAAAATATGCATACGGCAAGACCTCGAGATGATTTCTTGAACTACATCAGGGGAAAAGTTCTCAGTTAAAGCACTCATATCTACTTATCCATTGCTTGGGATATACTATAGCTCTGCTCATTGAACATCCGATGCTGAGAGTTATAAATTTAAGAGTATGTCCTGCATATATATGTTTGTGATGCCAGTGCACAGGTAAGATAAATATAAATTGTAAAAGACACAAAAAGTGACCTTAAGAGCATGGATAGACATTTCTGGTTCACATCAGTTACCATGTCTATAAAATGCAGTGCAGTGCAAACAATTCTTTTATAATTCCACTAAATCAGTGTAATGTGGCAGCTGTGGTTTGTACGATTTGATGAAATCACAGATAAATGTCTTTGTTCTGTGGGTTTCTAAATTTGTTAGAGAGATGTTTATGCTTGCAAGTTTAATTTTGTTAATTCTAGAATTAACAACCGCAGTGCAGCTGAAATTCTCCTTTAAGCTTCTTTTTTTATGCTGGATGGTTTAATCAGTACTAAATCTTCCTCTGTGTATTCACCCTTTGCTTATTACACCACATTACCAGTAATTAATGAGAGCAAACTTCATGTAATATCAAACTCAATTTAACCGGCCAACTTATTCCAGATATGAATCATCAGAAATTCAAAACTTCTACATCCAGTGCCATGATTTCCGCTAAACAATTGCAGTAACAGCAAATAAGCTATACCAGACTACTAGTGTTTCTCTTGGTGGAGTTTTTATTCCCTTTTGCATTTGATCACCATGGGGAGGTCACAGCCTTTTCCCTGACCCCGACAATGCCAGGCAGCTGAGGTAATGCTGGCAACAGGACAGTCTGCTGATAGTAGCCATGGCAACGCTGACATGACCTCACTCAGGGTTGAACCTAAAGGTCATTCCTCACTGCTCCAGGGGTGAGTGCGCCAGCTATATTACAAGTGACAGCGCTCTAATTTCCCAACTAGAACACACACTATACACTATACACATACAGTAATGCAAAAAGGCTTTCACCGAATAGCCCTTAAATAACAACACAATAAGTGCTGGGCATTTGTGACTGTTTTCCCAACTAAGTGAAGATGTAGGATGTACTCCAGGTCTATTAGAATTGTTTTATTTCATTTCCCAATAACTGGTGCAGGTTCCCTGCTTTGAAAAAAGCTCATATTGTCAGTCGGTATTATTACTAGTTATTAAAATGGTTCCCTATAGTGGCACAACAGTTAGTGGGGTCTAAATGAGTTTCAGGTGATTCAGTGGAGGATGGAGCAGACTAGAGAAATGAGCTTACTTGCTTACGTGCCTTGGGGGCAAACTGAACATCCTCCGGTTTCTTCTCCTTTTCTCGGTCTCTTTTTCTCCCCCTTCCTCTATCCTCTCAGGCCCTGCCCTGTGCAGGCTAGGCTGCCTGGGCTAACGTTAGGCTCGGCCAGTCAGATGTTGCCCTGGGGTAAACAGAAACATCTGTCCTCTGCCCAGCCGTGACTGTCGCTGAGTGATAAATCCTGGGGTGGCTTGTGCCAGCGCTGTCCGGCGTGCCACCTGTCCCCCTCCTACACAATATCCCCAACCCAACCCCTACACATACACACACTTCACCCTATTTGCACTCGTCCGCCTTCATCCTGACAGTGTGACAGAAGCAGGTGGTTCACTCCCTTTTTGCCCTCTGGCCTTCTATGCGCTCGTCCTCGGTTGGCACATTTATGCAGGGAGCGAGAAGGGTTGTCACCTCTAGCAAATACCAATGGACAGATCCCTGTACCAGGTTATTCAGCGGCTGTCTTAGGGCACAAAAGCTTATAGCAGTCGTTTCCTTTAATCAGGCATAAAGTCTGCAGATCCGATAAATTAGGTTTCACAAAGGTCAACAAAATGCTCAGTGAAAAAATCTGAAAGAGCAGGAGATTTAAGAGGATGTGACTTAAATGATAATGATTTTTACTTATTTAAGGATGTCCCTGACCCTTTTGTAAATTCAGCTGTCAGAGAAAAGCACGCACAAATACTTACTGTTTTCACTCATACTTTCTTTCTGGCATGTCTTACGCTCATGCTACTGCTTCCTCTCTCTGCTCTACTAGTTTTACTAGTGTGACAGAGGCAGGTGGCCAACTTCCTGCCCTCTGACCTTCAACAGTTTCCCGCAGTAAGGAGACAGTGCAAACACACAAAACGACACACACACACACACACACACACACACACACATACACAGAGGAGGAGCCTAGGTTGCCCTGGGTGAACTGGGGCAGAGGTCTTGCAAAAGGCCCTGAAGGGAAGTGAAGGTCCTTAGAGTCAGGGACAAGAGTTATTTTAGCTTGCAGTGCCAAACCTGACAGGCTGAATGATCATCCCAGCAGTGCCAACACCTCAGTGAATATGCACATCAGAAAGAAAGAGAGATGCACATTGTAAAACACAGCCCAGTCTAACTAAACACCGACTAAAAACTGAAAGGAATCAGTGAGCTAATCAGTGACACACCCCCTCGCAAACACAGTTCTAAAAACAATGTGCTTTTTTATCATTTAAAGCAGTTTGCACACTGAATTACAGAATGTTTTTCACAGAATGCCACAGAGCACTAGGACAGCGACACTGCCACCTGCCTCTAAATCACATTCTTATTCCAGAAGCTGGATGAGCAAAAATAATATACAAAAATTGTTATGAACAGATATTCATTTGTCTACCTCTCTGCCCTCGGCTGCTTGACTGTCTTTAATATTTACAATATGTTTAGATTTATCTAGCAGAAGGCCAGAGATACATTCTTTTTACCACTGAAAATATGAACATTTAAAATATCAACCGCTGAAGGAGCACTTCAGCACTCGAATATGTTTTCTTTTGAGCTGTACTTTAGGTTTGTGTATGTCCTTGTGTATGATCTGCATGTTTGTTTTATGCCTCTGTGTGTGTGTAAGAGGACCCCTGCTGATTAATGTCACTTCATATTGTAATGGAGCATGCTGAACATGTTCTGATATCTGTAATGTGTTACCAGTCTCAGCTTGATTTTATTGCCATGGTCTAATAGGATATTGCCACTATCACAATTTGGATTAACTTCCATATCACTGTTGTTAAACCAAGTGAGGTCTGTATGTGTGTGTGCACAGAAATGATAGAGAAGTGGGGATTGTCCATCAGGGTGGGCTGCTCTGGTCGATTAATTTCACATTCCGCACCTCTTTCATAATCTATCTTTTCTATTTGTCACCACCATAGTTTTCATTATGAGCGGTTACAGTTGCTGTTTTTCCTCTCATTGATGCTGTGTTGAGGGGGGGAATCATTTTTGACCCTGTGTAAAATAAACCTCGGCTATCTGTATTTGTTAAGGGGGTATACTGCACTGGCAAATTCTTTCTTTCTTTGACTGGTCTTATATGATTGGCTTGCCTCTGACACACACACACACACACACACACATACACACACACAGACACACAGGTATAACGAACACACATAAAGAGGTCTGGTATGCTTTTGTCGAACATCTTTTGTCAGCAGGGAGCAGGGAACTGTATGCAGAGGAGGCTGCCCTTGCTCTGTGAGTCCTTTGTCTCCCTACATCCCCAAGCTCCACCTCTCTCTTGGCCGGCCCTCCAATGGGAGAGCCTTCAGGTGTTGACCTTATCGGGTGGAGGTCAAAGCCAGGTCAGGGATCTGTTGCTAGGCTACCATCAGATAAATGGCTAGGGTAGGCCGCAGTGGGTATCTCTGTCATTCAGGGCTTGTCATGTAATCTTGTTCATTTGCAGACAATTGTCTGGACGTCAGAAAGGCTATCTGGCCCATACTGTTGTAATGAAACACATTAAAATATTAAAACCAGCCATGCTGAGAATTGGCAGCTCCACTTGGCACAAGCCTTTTTTTTACAGTCATGCCAACTGTCATGCAGTAACTTGAACCCCTTAAATACGCTTGTGTGGTTGGCTGTGTTGAAATTTCAGAGTTGTACAGGATAAGGTAGTATTAATTTGGGTTTTTACTTTGTCCTGCATCATTTGATAGTTTCAGATTACCACATTTTGATAGAAATAGACATACACGGTCATTGTCTAACTGTACTGCAATGTAACTGGAGGATAATACTAATGTCTGTATGCATTTTTGAAATTAATTACTGAATTATATTATATAAACACAAACTTAATTCCATTCTTAAAATGAGCTAAGGTTCTGTAAGCTTATAAGACAATGTTAACAGTAATATTAATAAAATTTGATGGTAGACAGCAAGTTATTTCTAAATCAGTGATTAAAAAAGTGATTAAAAAGGAAAAGAACAACCTCATACTCCTTTTCATACATATATGTGTGTGTATGTATTTTCCCTGCAAATACTGTACATAAATAAATGGATGAATTCATTCATGGCTCATGACTCATTTAGGGGTACAGGTGGGAAGGCATCTTGTTGTTTTCTAACCTACAACCTTTAAATAGAGTACAAAGAGTGCTACAGCAGTCTGTTTGAAGAGGGAGGGATTGAGAGAGAAAGAAAAAAGAGAGATAGTTGTTGCATCTTCACACAAATGTGGTATGTTCTCCCACTCTGCCATTCCACCACCTGGACCGAGCTATGTGGGAGACTGCGCCACACAGTGATGAACGACACCAAACAGGACAATTTCTGTTCACACTGTGGGTCATATGGAGTGATGCGGGAGGACACAATATCTGTGTCATATCACAGGTTCGTCTTTGTTGACACCTGCATTTTGTCAATGTCATCCACTCAGCTGCTTAGGTTAACCGTTAGGTCTGGGAGGAAGTGGCCTTCGGAGGCCATGTGAGGAGCGAGACCTCAGACAGTTAGACATAAAGAGACCTAGATAAGGCACGTGGCAATTTATCCATGCCAGTCCTTGTACTGTAGCTCCAACATGGGATCTCGTCTGTTAGATTGGCGCATTGTGAAAAGAGGTTCTCAGTGTCTGGGCGCTTGCCAGCTGACATTCCTCGGAGACAAATTGAGAGAGAGGCTCCGGCAGATTTATCGGGCCATTGGCTCGCCTCAGGAATTCTCTTGTAACATGGCACTCCTGTGAAAGGGATAAAGAAATTAGTGTAAAACAGCCCCCCATGCCCCCTCTCTCAGAGCACCCGTTCAGATGCAACCCCCCCAACACACACATACACACTTCCTTTTTTTATATAAATGTGGATGGATACTCGATGGATGGGTCTGAGCTTCGGTCTTCTTATTTCTATGAATATTCAACAGGATGGGCAAGAGAAGGTTGCTGTATTCTGGCTGTTGAGTCACAGGTCCTCAGTGGCAGGAAGCACTGCTGGTCAAATGACATAAAAGAAAGAGTGAGAGAGAGACCCGGAGGAGAGAGAGAGATATGTGTGTGTGTGGGATTTGAAAGGAACTGCTCCTGGCTGTCTTGGATATTTATTCCTTTCTAAAGCAATGAGGTGTTTGGAGAAAGAGGCCAGCTATGTTCTTAATGCTACAGTGAGAACAGGGGGCATTCTTCTGCACTTGCTTTACTATGGTCTGTCAATGTGAGCACATGTCCTCACCTCTGACCGGTGGTTGATCAGTACGGAAATTTGACTGACTTTTTCCAAACTGCCAGGAAAACAAGATTTTGAAAACACAGAGTATAACCTTCTTTTTAAATATTTATATAACCATACATCATATAGATCACAAAATAATAAGGTTTAATTATTAATTACTTGTATAAGCATCACTGTCGGAAAATTGCATACCGGTTTTGCATACAATAGAGCCCTAATGCCATCCCCCATATCATCTGTCAGCATCTAGAGGTTATCTGCCAAGTTGATGAACAGAGAGATTGGCTATGAAACACAAGGTGTGACAGTATGGCAATATGTTATAGTATGCAGACAGAGCTCATCAGGAAAGAGAGGACGAGCGGCTTTGTTCCAAATGTCACGATGCATATTTATGGGCGCACTGGAGTGGCTCCTTGTATAAGCACCATTCACCATCTATCAACCAAAACCACTACAGTGTCTCTTTGACAACTTGGTAGGATAGTGTTGTGTGACAAAACTGAGCAATTTGCTCATGGCTTGAGCCAGATTTTCTTGTGAAATTGACATTTAGACAATACAGTATGCTGAGGTTAAAAAAGTGTAATTATTAGTTACTGTGTACATAATTATTTTTATGACAGGGTGCTTCTACTTAAACTCATCCACACAAACTTTTCATATTGTTGATAATAGTTCGTTTTAAGTATTGTGTAATGCTCCTTTTTTTCTTCCCCAATATGAGAAAAAGGAACACCGGATGTAGAGTTTTTAAAATGCATTCCCCGCTTTTAAGAGACATTGAAAGGAAGTGCAGGAGGATAAGGTGACATGGGAGGGCGTCAGACAGAAAGACAGAGAGACAGACAGACGGATACAAGCAGAGCCCTCAGCATAAGCTCCACTGAACTCTCTTTCCACTAAGGAGGATCTCAGGAGAGTTGTGTGATGGCTGGCTGGCTGCGCCTGGGCCACACAGCACAGGATGGGCAGTCCGACTGTCTGTCTACTGTGCCTCTCCTTGGGGAGAGTACATGGTTCCAGGGCTGTAGCTGATTTGAGATGGTCCCAGTACTAACCCCCGGGGGGACACCACCCAGGCAGAATTGGTTCTCTGAACCTCTTTTCAAGCTTTTGCAGGCAGTGGAGCTTGGTGGCTGTGGAGCGATGCAACGAGAGGAGGGCTTTCATCTTGACTGTGAGCCGCTCAGTGGATTTCCTCCAAATTACAGGGAGTGATTACATCCCACCTCGTCTGCCTTGCGCCACCCCCCGCTCTCAGCATGGGGGCCCCAGGCCAGCCAACCGCTGTCAACTGTCAGTGCTCACAACTGAGTCATTAAGTGGAAGTTGTCATTGGCACGGAAATAATAAGGAGCAAAACCCAAAGCACAGGGATACTCACTGCGCTCCCCTTGTGGGCAATTCACCGCAGCTTATGAATTTTCATTCTTTATTGTGCAGGTTATGACAAAGGGATTCAGAACTCATATATGGGATGTATAGTGGATGTGAAGATCTGACCACCTGTTTTGGTAAGCACCTCTGCTGCTGTACAGTTAAATGAACAGTGGGCAGCCATGGAAAGAGTCACAAGAGCTTTGAACAAGTCAGCCATCTAAAACAACCCTTGGTGCTGCAAAGGCAACAGATCCAAGAATCAAGCCATGCAGCTAAGGTTTCCTGGCCCCTTTTTGATGGAAGAAAGGTTTCCCATCACTTCCAAGCTATTACCTCCATACAGTTAGGGATTACATAGAAGCAAGTCCAGAGATACTCTGTCTACCAATCTGTTTTTTTTTTTATTTGAAAACTCCCCCAAGCTTTTCCATTATCCTCTCCATATCAAGCTTGACCTGAAGAGAAAACCTGGCTTCAGCAGGGTCAATGCAGTCTAGACTTTCTCCTCATTCTGCCACGCAGACCCCCACCTCCACCACCATCCTGCATATTACTTTTGGATAAAAGAGGGATGCGCCCCACCTTCTTATTCCCACTCACCCAGAGCCCCTACCTTCTTTGGCCCAGTCCCCCATTTCCCACCTACAATAGCATCTCCCGTCACCATAATCTTTCTATTTCTCTAGCCCGCCCCTCGGGGTTAGGGGGTCTGGAGATGGAGACGGGATTTGTCTCTCAATTGACAACACTGCTATTGTGCTTTCTGGCTGACCACTCTTGTACTGAATGGTCAGAGCATTTTTGAAGGAAAGTCACTAACTCTCACTCACTGTTTGTCCAGTTTGGTTAGAAACTAGAAGCAAAGACAAAGCCTTTTAATGCTTATGTATCTAACTGCTATTACAGGGACTGTAAAAAAAAAAAAAAAAAAAAAAATGCTTGGAATTTTAGAGATGTACCTCTATGCACTTTTATCAATATAACGTATAGGCAGTAGAATGTGTGGCCATCACTGAGATGTAATCCGTGGTAAAATGGGATGTGATGTTGATGATAATTTTAGACCACACTGTCAATTTTCACAGTGAACCCCAGTTTCAGGTTGAGTATTATCTATTGTCTGTGAATTTTCTGCACGTCTGTGGGCACTCAGCTCACACATATTTTCTCATTGCCCATTCAGTTACCAAGCTGCATATTTAAGAATCTGCATCAAATGCCGGAGAGGATATAGCCTGGGTCGTAAGTTTAAATTTCATTTTAATCACAAATTTTATGGCCTTATATACATATTAGTATTACATTATTGGTTTTAATGTATTAAGTAATCAAATTATTGGTAGTTACATTTTGTGCAGTCAGGGACAGAGCTGCATAATTAGTGTGCCACATTTCAAATAGAAAAAAGACACTTTCTATTGTGGCTAAGGCCATGTTTTATGATAACAAAGGACAAGTAAATGTAAGTGTACAGAGGTAATTTTTGAAGGCCACAGAGATTAACTGTGGTTTTTCTTTCCAAAATTTCTTATAAAGCAAGCAACAACACAGGCAACAGGGGACAAAGGGGGAAAAAAGTCTTCATTGAATATTCATTAACCGGTGCCTAGGTGTATACATGGCTCTTAACCACTCTTGTTTATGACTTAAGGACTTGTAGTACTGACCTTAGTTTAACACAGCAGCAGATACCAAATTAACCTCTAGCCTCCACAGGGCTAGCCATGCCCTGCTAACAAGCAACCTGTCTAGACACACAAGAAGTACTTTATGATTCCACCTCTCACAATCCCTCTTTCTCTCGGTCTCTCCCTCTCTCGCTCTCTTTCTCACAACCTCTCTGTCTCTGTTAACACGTACTGGCACATCCTCCCTCCCTCTATCCTCCTCTATCTTTCACCTCACCATTTCATCCCTATTTCCCCCCTACATCATTTTTCATGTACCTCCCAAGCTGTGCAGCGTTCGGGTCATGCACCCAGCAACCAGAGTTTTATCAGATGGTAGACTTTCTCTTATCCTTCACAACACATCATAGCTATAGCAGAATAAAAAAAGAAAGGATCTGAAACCTCTAGGATGCTTAATCTCAGTTACACTCATAAAAAATAAAAAAACATAGCAAAGCTATAATGCATTTTAAAATGATACTATATTTATTTCAACGCTGATGTCTCTTTTAGAATATTATAGGATTATAGGAATTCATAGGAGATCAAATATATATATATATATATACATACACAGAGTATAATCTAAAGTGTAATAAGATCACTAAACTCACTTTGAAGTATCATACACACAGTATAAACTAATGGTCAAATGTGTTAGAACACCTCTATTTTCCAGTCTTTATTGAAATTGAAAGCAGTCCAAGTCCAGTGAATCACCTTAAAGTATAGGTTAAAACCAGAAGCTGAAAAATCCTGTATAATTAATAGGAAACAGGCCTTTTTCAGGGAATAAGAAATTGGTTAACTTACAGCTCTCCTGCAGCTATGGAAGTAAATTAAGACTTGAAAGTTAATGCAAATGATTGCCACAGGTGCTGCAACTTTTGTTGATTACTTACAAACCCTCTGTCTGTACAAAGGCAGTGTTGGAACAAACTATGCTATTCCAAGTCTGATGCATTATTAGGACAATACTGTGCTGCAGGAAGTCAGGGATTCATCCTACAGAGAGATAATGACCAAAAACATGAGTAGAAAAGAACCAGACGGTGGCTTCAAATGACGGAAGACCAGCACAGTCTCCAGACTTAAATCCCATGGAGCTGATTTTGGATGAACTGGACAGAAGGTGAAAGCAAAGCAAACTACAAGTGCAACTTATTCATGGGAAGTTCTCCAACAGTGTTGGGACGAACTTTCTGAACAATATTTGATTTCCATTGTAGAAAGAACACCACGAGTGTGTACGGCTGCTGGATGAGTCAAATTTAAGATTAAATCTTGGATTTAAGATTCCATGATTCCTTTAAAAAAAAAGAAAGTCTTTATTATTTATTTTTTTCCATACTTTAACTCCAGAAACACTGAGACATTCAACTATGTAAATTACAAAAAAAAAAAAAAAATTTAAAAGTGGCGGTGTTCTAAAATTTTTGTCCAGTACTGTAAGTATCTGCAACATTGCTATAGCGGTATTATAATGATTTATGGTTAAGGAATTAGAGTAAGTAAACAATCCTAAAAATGAGAATTTTATGGGCCTCTTAATTAAAGTTGGGCCTAATAGTTGGGAAATTAAAATATAATGTTCTCTTCATGTCAGGAAAAATCTGGCAAAACATTATTTTCAATAGTTTTACTATATTTATACTATTTATACTGTTATCATCAATGTCTTTCTTTCCTTTTGCCTGATGAAGAACAGAATACTGTTTTGTCTTTAGTTTAGTTAAATTGTTTTGTCTAAAAATTTCAGAAAATATCGAAAAATGCTTGTTATAATTCCCCCAACCCAAGGTGATGTATTTATATTGCTTATGTTATTCAACCAACAGTCCAAACCCTCAAACATTTTACTATCATATATGACAAAGAAAAGCATTGAATCCTCACATTTGAAAAGTTGGAACCAGCAAATATTTACAATTTTTGCTTTGAAAATTACTGGAATGTTTTCTTCAATTATCAAAACAGTTGGCGATTAATTTTCTGTCAATCAACTATTCGATGAATTGACTAATAGTAGGCATTAAGATCCCGAAAAGGGAAAGTTAAATGATCGCTTTCACACCATGAGAGTTAGTACATTATGTTTTAAAGGATTTTACTGGGATGAAAACAAAACATTTGTGTAAATAAGATGAACGTAGCTTTTAGTTTTAATCGTGTGATTTTTTTTTTCTCAAGATAATGGCTGTGTCAGTTATCACAACAGCAGTTTTGTGTCTACTTTTTTTTTGGGTGTATTTTTATTTTAAATCTGGATTTTGTTGTTACCTTTAGCTGAAATTGCCTTGACTGCTTCTGTGCCAGGTAGTAATTATGTGTTTTTTTTAAGACTGATTTTGAACAACCAGAAGCTAAAATGATCTAGCTATAGCTAGCTAGCTCGCTATATGAGGAGAAAATATGAAATATGAAACAAACACTTCCAAATTACCAAATACCAAGAGGAAAAGTCTGTTATGGTACATTTTCCCTCAAAAATGTCCATTTGGAGCTGGGATAAAGTGTTGTTACTCACTTACTTACAAGACACTACTTACATTACCTTCAGAAGCAACAGAAAACAAAAGGAAAGAAAGCTAATACATGGTACTGCATACATGTATCAAACACATTATATCAGATATTAACCTAACAAGTTAAACATACAATGCTCTCATACATTGATGGTAGGTATTTAAGACACACTGAGCTAAACCAGATGTTGTATATGTAAACATGTACTATAATCTACATCCGTTTTACAGATCAAATAGACTGGGATGTCCACCTGACATTTTCAGGAAAAGCTTAACGCTAAGATCATGACTAAATGGACCGTAGAATATAAAATGCAGTTCCTTCTCAGCCCCATCCAAATCACACAGATGACACTTTCTGTCTTCCTCAGGGGACTGAATGGAAGCGACCAGTTTGCACAGCCAAAGGCAGGATGCCAGAGCTTAACCGAGCACAAATAGACTTCTGAGCTCTGGTCAGGTTAAGGGTGACATATTGCTCGGGATGGTAAGTGTGCATAATAACACATTATGTTCTCTGTTTCTGTTTGCCTAACCCTATAACACCAATTGTATAATATTTGCTCTTCTGACCATTTTTTTTGGATAACTTTTAAATAGATGCGTAAAATAACTAACACATCAAGCAAACCTATTTCCAAATAGATGCTGTAAACCAATTTTGGAGAATAAGTGCAGGTTTGCAGCATGTCGACGTATTGCCTTTGTATTTTAGAATACTTAAAGGATAAAGGTGGCGATATTCTATACTGTCATTATTGTCAACAAATGTCATGAAAAGACCAAAAAATAATAATATAATATTGTAAATAATAATAGAGAGTAAAAAGCGTATTGGTATGGGACTATTTTCAGGGGCGCAGATTTGGTGCCCTGATAAGTTTTTACAGCAGCAGAACAGCGGAAGTGGGTTTGACTCAAAATAAACTACAGTTCCAATGTTCATCTAAATGAGGGAAATTGTCACTCAATGTAACAGTGTGCTGCAGTGATGTTTTTTTTTTTGTGCTTTTTCTTTATATAGTTTTTGGTCAACAATGAAGAGCTATGTCACAGAGGAATAAGCTTCTATGTTAGGATTTTGATACAAAGACAACACTTGTTATTAGGATCAATTCCTGGTTTGTTTGTTTTTGACTTTTGGTGACGGTAAAAAAATACAGAATATCACCAGACTTATCCTGTTCTTTTTATTAAACATTCAACTTAAAATAATCTTATTTTCTCATGTCTAATTCTAGGTAGAAATTTACAGGCGGGTGACAAAATTAAAGGAAAAACCTGAAAAATGAGCGGAGAAACATGATGAAAATGCCCTCATCCATAGGGCACGAGGGGTCACTGAATGGTTTGATGAGTATGAAACTGATGTGAATCATATGCTGTGGCCTTTGCAGTCATCAGATCTCAACCCAACTGAACACCTATGGGAGATTTTTCGACTGACGTGTTAGACTTTGCTCTCCACCACAATTATCAAAACACCAAATGAGGGAATATCTTTTGGAAGAATGGTGTTCATCCCTTAGGTAGAGTGCATGAGACTTGTAGGATCAACGTCAAGGCACATTAAAGCTGTTCTAGCAGTTTGAGTTGATGCAGCACCTTACAAAGACACTTTATTTTGGTTTTTCCTTCAATTTGTCGCCTGTCTGTAGGTCCCACCCTGCACAGATACAGTGCAACTGTGTTCAAAGTTGATTATCCGTTGACTGAAAATGTGTCTTAAAAACAATAAAACATGTTATATTCTCAAACCCCAACACAAGTGCGCTGTCTTTGTCTCAGTGACTAGTCTGGCTGCTGTTCTCTCTCTCTCTCAAGTTTTCGAGGGATAACACGAGCTCTGCCACCGCGCCGTTTAGATTTTGGTCCTCACTCGGCCGCCGTATAGTACACGCCTCTGATTGGTCCAAGCCAAATAAAGCGTTTGGAGAACGTCCACCGGGTAAGTGAAATTCTACTAAGCATGCAGCTACTGCTAATAACTATTAAAATAAAACACAATTAATTACATGTGCAACTCAGTTCAGTCCGCTTCGATTCCACAATGGAGATAACGACCCTCTCACACCATTAAGTGCACGCATATTCATTGAAGTGTTAGCATTTAGCCGGTTAGCTCCACTAATTAGCTAGCGGCTAATGCTACCTATCCGCACAGTCTCATTACTTATTGTGTTTGCGTTTGGTAAAGTAGAAACATTACTACGCATAATGCTCATCGTAAAGAAACCCCTACCGTTTAATTAAACGAATGAACGCCATCGAGCACTGCTTGTTTATTTGGTATGATGCACGTTAGCTGGTATTATGCTAATGTAGCAAGTTGAAACAGACTGCGATCATATCATCTGCTGTTTACCTTCAGTCCTTTCAGATCCAGGTCAAGATGAGTCTAAGAAAGCAGACCCCGAGTGACTTTCTGAAACAGATAATTGGGAGACCTGTTGTCGTCAAACTGAACTCAGGTGTCGATTACAGAGGTGATGCAGCAGGCGTTTTACAACCTATCCACGTGTTTATTTGAAAAGTGAAGAATTTAAATCAATTTAGCTCACACACACAGATTAATGTCTGTCTGCAGGTGTCCTGGCTTGCCTGGATGGTTACATGAACATTGCCATAGAGCAGACAGAGGAGTATGTCAACGGGCAGCTCAAGAACAAGTACGGAGATGCTTTTCTCAGAGGAAACAATGGTGAGATGGTCCAACATATAGTTATGTTTCTGTTTTAAAGATATTTTGGCTGTTTAAGATTTGAGGCAGTGGTGGTCATCTTGACCAACAATGCACAGTTTTTCTCCTTTTAAATCTATGCACATGTATTATGGTCACAGCACCTGTGCTCACACAACATAACCTCTGTCTTATATGCACTTTATACTTCTTCATAGGTAAGAGTAGTTTCTCAAATCCACATTTACACTCCACTAAGATGAGTTTGCTTGTTTGAAAATTGTCATAGTTTCAAATAGGGATGCACCTCACTGTAAAGAAAGTGGCCTCATAATTAAAAACATATTACCGCATGTGAGCAGTTTATCCATTAGTGATCTACATAGTAACAAAACCTCAAAATCAGTTGCTACTATACTGAAATTTTGGGCCAATTATGACATACACCAGTGCGCTTAATAACTATTAGAGTAGCCAGCTAATTGAGCAAAGTAGCCTGCTAGGTGAGGTCTAGGGACATGCTCTCTCTGGGGAAAGTTTGTAGACACAGACGTCCAATTTAGTGTATATCCAACGCGCAGGTATGGTTTTGTTCGCTACAAGAGATCAGAAGAGTAGCCAAGTTACTAACAATATTGTGTAGGCATGCAGAGATTGGAAAATTTTGTCTGACAATGATGACTTTTAGTTGGAAAAGTGCATTAGCTAAATATTACCTGGTATTCTATTTAGTCTACGAACAATGTCATACCAAACTAAAAGAAGCTATTATTTGAGCAATTTTATTCTATTGATATTAGCAGCTCAAAAGGATTGATTACTGTAACGTCCTCCTTTAACTATGTAAGCCATAGTTTACACATCCAGTTTCTAACGAAGGCCTTTTTCACAGCAGATGTTTTGACTTCATGGCAGAAAAAGCATATGCGTCACTAACAACATTAAAGATGTTGCAATTGTATTCGAGTATCCCAGTAAACCATAAGCGTGAGCGTGCCTGCAGAATACCAGGACGCTGAAACTTCAGGTGACATCCACAGTAATGTTCTATCAACTGAGAGACATTGAAATAATTTTTCTTTAAGGGAGTTCATTTTTTAAATCACAGGAGTGCCCCTTATTAATATAAGTATTTCACTAGCAGTGTTATTGATGCTTGTATATCAGCTCTGTCTGATGATCTTGTGGGCACAGGTGCCCCAGGAAACGTGTTGGATAAAAATTAAATGCTCCACATGGTGCCAGTTCACAAAACATTTTGAGTCACAACACAAACAGAATAGTTTTATGACACAGAAAATCATCACATCACATGGTTTTCTGATGTTTGTGCTTAAAGATGTTTGTTTCTGTTAACTGCCCTCATTTGCATATTTAAAGAACAGTCTGAACTGTCATTTTAAATCCATGAAACAGGCCTTGCTATGGAATATTGATAATGTGGGAAGCTCAAAGCAACAGACATTGGGAGCCCTCCTACCTTTTTTTTTCTTTAAAGTTGGCCAGCTTTTTGATGAATTAATAATCACCCTACACTCGGAACTTAAACTTGAGGAATTTTTTTTTTTTTCATCTTAAATCCCTATCTTCATCCATCTGTGTAGATTTCCCTGACTCTAAGCATGTATTGGCTCTATTGTATGAATCCTTCTTGAATGTGAGTCACTCTGGCCAGTGGAGTGCTCCGTGTAATAAATGGGCCAACAGCCCTAGGAAAAATTTTAAATAAGAATTTAAAACTAATAATAACTCTACTCTACTGCTGCTTAATAAAGTCTGCAGTCTTACACCTCTATCCAGAATCCCGTAATAAGTATACAGTACAAAACAATTCAACATTTTATTTCTAGGAAGAGAAACCTCACTTTTTTTTTTTTTTTTTTTTTTTCCACAACGAGATCTGCTTCAGTGGGTCAGTGTTTCCCCACAGAGAATTTATTTGTGGTCAACCATGGGAAGTGGAGGGTGGGGTGACTGCAAACAGCACGGAGCATCAAACGTCAGAACATCGCTTTCATGACCAACTAACAGTTCCATATGAATGCACCATTGTCGCAAGCTTTTCAATAAATACGCATTTTCATATGCACCTCCATTAAAAACAACAAACAAACTAAAAGTTCTTTGGCTGGGGTCAACTGTATTTGGTTGAGACAACACACAATGAATGTTGTCTGAGTTATGGTAACTAATTAGTTTTTATTTTCTGACTTATTACTGCTATTTTCCACTTTCTCCTCTTAACTGATCATCTGACACTAAATTCCCTCAGTGTTTTATAACTTGCATTTTAGATATTGATATTCTCAACCATTTGTTACTGAGATTACAGTATGCTTTACCTCTGCAAAGCTGAGACATTTTCGTTTGGCGCATGATCACATCAACTGACCATAAAACAAGAAATTATGTTTGAGGAAATTTCAGATTGGTCTCAGAGATTTCATTATGTTGCTCAGTAAAACTGCAAATTTTAATGCTTTTTCTTCTTTATTTTTCTCTCTTCACAGTTTTGTACATCAGCACCCAAAAGAGGAAAGTGTAGTGAAGATTATGTGTTTTCCTTTTTATTTCCCAGTATTTGATGCATCAGTGGACAACTGTCTTATGGTCCTATGTTTTTGGTTCTGTAAAGCCTTAAGTCCCGAAGAATGTTTGTTTTTGTAAGAAGTCGAATAAGTTAATAAATCCTGAGTTTTGATCTATGTCTGATTTGAAGTATATTATTTACACATTTTTGTGCTAACATAACAAGGGAAACTATAGAAACTTTTTTTCTCTCTCAACTGTTTGAAGTAACAGTATAATTTCAACAAGCTTAATTTTGAAAGACTTTCATTTCATATTGTAATATCTTTTGATTTAATTCTTGAATAATCAGTCAGGCTTCTCCAGTGCCAGTGGGACTGTAGCAGTGGAATAAAGGTGGACTTCTGTTTTTTCTTCTTTCGCTAAATCACTCAAAGTTTATCCCTGGAGCAGGCAGCGAGGCCCAGATCTACCACTGTTTTACCGCAAGGCTTCAAAAGGATTAGAACATAATGTTGTAATTTATCAGAACTAATGTGCTAATTTTGTAATTGATCTTGATAGGACTGGCCTGCAGAAACCCATTACTGAACAGCTCATGTACAAATGCAATCATCATTACAAGTAATTTGATGATCAAATAAACCAAAATAAAGTAGTAATTCAAAATAAAATTATGTTCAAGTTATGTACAAGATAAAAACAGAATTTGTAAATGAAAGCTTTTTGATCCTCATTCAGCATTTATGTCTGGCTTTCTTGTTTTCAAATTGAACATGAGTAATTTCACTAAAAGTATCCCTATATCTCCGTATGATGAGCGTTTGCTTCAGTCCAGTATGTACCTACATCTGACCTTTGCCTGTATCCGTTAGAGTAAATCATAGAGCATGTGACTGCATGATAGAATACCCATGCATATAAAAGTAACTTGTTGCCTGTTTTAATGCTGCATTATGGACAGATTCAATATGTACCTGTCCAAGAAAATGTTACATTTGCTGACTATTCAAATACCCATTACTGATAGTAAAAAGGAGTGTGGCTGAAGGACTTATCTATAAATGGTGCCACCTGCAGGTTATGTCAGGCTGCATTAACATGTAAACAGATCCATCAGATCAACTCCCACTGCCCTCTGCGGCAGTCCTCCATGTTTTAGTGCTTTTGAATGTCTCTGAACACACAGCTTACCTTTTGTCATCTGTGAGTGCACACAGGTGCTCTTTGTTCTTGAGTCAGGTTTATATTGGCTCTGCCGTCTCCAATGACGTTGCACTGTGAAAATGAACGCAGCAGCATATGCCAGGAATTGGAAGTTTATTCCATTTGAGTGTGGCCTGTGATAATTTAGCAAATGAGTTCAAAAGTGGCATCACCTCATTACGCTAAGATAAGAACGCTATAAATATATGATTCATTAGGCTCTTAATTAGAATGCTGTAGTGTGGAGGCAGTGGGGGGAATTCTTTTCCTTCCAAGGGTGGTTTTTTGAGAACCTTGTTTTCCAACCTGTACATGCGCACTCTGGCCCCTGGAAAGAGACAAAAGGCTGCCAAGGTCAGGCCCGACTTGAGAATGAAGGACACGTTATTGATCAAACTCTGCCGAGCTGCAGCTGTAGAGAGGGAATGTTGGGGGGATTGAGCTGCAACACAGACACACAAACACACAGGCAGACATAGGCGGTGAGCGATGTGTACACAGAAACACATTGTACACAGTGCAACACACAAAGAATCATTATGGCACCTAGTGAGGGTTAGTACAGGCAAATATTTACCCACTGGAATCATAACTGAGCCGCTGGCTGTATGACCTCACAGGGAACCCAATTAATACCACTCACACAAATGACCTAGTGGCAGACATTGTGGTATTGAACCATGCGCTTTTTAAAAAAGACAATGTGAACTGATGTGGCCACTTTTTCATTTTGCATGTCCATGTGTGTGTCAACATCTAAGTATTGATTTTAGTCCCACAACCCTTTTCCAAAGCTCCATTTTTTTCTTTGGGATCGTTGAAATAAGGTGCCTGATGGATGTGAAAAATCCAGCTCTTTATATTTCACATAGTTTTTTTGTTTTTTTTTCCAAGATGCTTTTTTCCCAAGTGTGGTTTAGTTTGCATAGGGCACTGGTCCCCACTCACCCCATCAAAGCAGACTGTCTCAGGGGCTGGCGGAGGATGCTGCAGTAGCTCAGCGTTGACGTATAGAGGTGAGTGATGGAGGGGGGGAGGACAAAGGAGGATAGAATAGGTGACAGCCTTGTTATGTAGGAGCAAAAGCAAGCGGAAGGCTCAAGTGTTACAGCACCACCAGCTGCCGGAGCGACTAAACTACAGTGGAGACACAGGCGCAAGGGAGGGAGGAGGGAAAGTGGAGTATGACTTTGACCCTGACTGATCACTGCAGCATGACTGTCTAGCCTTTTCACAAGGGATCAAAGGATTAAAAGGACAACCTGAAAATCAGTGTTTTTTAATGTTTGGCTGGGCCATGTTCTCATTTGGAGGACTCATCTCTGTCTTCTACTCATATCCATTCAGTGTGCATCTTTACATATGAATGGTTTTGCCAGGGTTGACAGAGAGTCTACTACACATCGGGAACATTCAAGTTATTTTTTTCTCCCTTTTTTTCCCCTTGCTGCAGTACTGGTACATGTTCAGCGGTATCTAGCTGAATCAACGCATGGTAAATAAATGCATCATGTGCATGCATAGACAAAAACATCTAGCAATATAATGCAACACAAAACCACCACACATTTCAGCCCCAAAAATGACCATCTGTTCTAACCAACACCTCTAAGACTCAAATTAAATTTTAAACAAAGATCACGTTTCCTGCATTACATTATACTGTCACTGCATCCACTGCCTGTATGTGTAGATCTAAGTAACAATTTGTTTTTGCATGTGTAAAGAGGCGTGTCCTGTGTGACCTGCTTTAACCTCTGCCTGACAGCCTGTCATGTGTTTAGGATGTAAATGATGGCAGTGACCTCCCACACTGAGTCTCTGCTCTCACGTGCCACTGGCTGGGTCACAGGTCCTGTGAGGTTAGCGCAGAATAAACAAACACCTTAGAAACAGCGCAAAAATGGCGGACTAATGTTGAAAACAGCTGCTACTGATTAATAAACTGAACCCTCCTTGTTTGTCTATTAATCCATTAGTCAGTTATGGCTAATCCCCTCACAATATATCGGGATGAAGTGTGTGTTACTGTGCATTGCTGACGTTTTGATCCAGAAGGTTCCCTGCTCCGCTTTGTTGTCTTTCAGTTACCTAAATCCAAGTTCAAGTTTGATGGTTGTTCTGATCCTAATTGAGTGTGAGGGCCTGTGCAGGCCTGTGCTACAACTCCTAGGCTCTTTATTTAGCCCTGAGGACAGTCAACCTTGGCCAGAAATGCGACCCTTGACCTTCTTATCTGGACGAAGCTATTCCCAGCACGGACAGAGGCTTCTGTGATTTATCTTGGCTCCAAATGGCAGCGTGATGCAGATGGTGAGGTTAGGGGAGAGTAACTAGGTACCCTTCAGGAGACCAGAGAGCAGTACCGTTGCACTCACAGAGCCTTTACTATGTACGTGTTGCACAGGATCCAACTTGCAGACACATGGCAGGAAAAGTCCTGCATTGTACAGTAACATGGTCCAAATGAGTGCTTGAACCTTGACCCCAGAAGGCTCCCCAGCTGTCCCACAACAGAAGGGTCTATTTTGGAAACACATTAATTGGAAATCTTACTAAATGTTAACCATACTGTATTATTGACCGTGACCTGACCCAATTACACCACAATAAGATGGATAGATGTGAATACAAAGCACGTCATCGCTTTTCTTCTTGACAACGCGAAAGTTGTTTTGTCGATTGTATGTTTTACGTCACTAGTCTGTCTTAATGAACTGTGTCATACCTTTGTGAGCAAAAACAGGTGAGGCTTCAGGGTTGGGGTAAAGTGCGGCATCTTCAAACAACTTCTGTGCTCCAAAATGTTAAAAAAAATTGGCTTTTTCTGACTGTGATAATTTCCTTTGTATATTTGATTTGGTGGAAAAGGCTATACTATAAGATATTAATGATATTTATCGGCTATAATGGAGTTGTAAACTTTACACCAAGACTCAAGTCAGACTCAAGTTTCAAAAATGCAGACTTAAGACTTGACTTAGACTTGATGAAGATCATCTGATATGATTGAAAGCTCCAGAACAGCTACTAAATGGACCTTGAGGTGAGACTGTTTTGTCAACTACAAGTTCTAGTGTAAAAATTGAACTTTGAAACTCAACTTTTTAAAGAACATGGACAAAAAGTCCTCAAAATGCCCAGAAAAAATGAAAACTTGAGCGTCAACATATATACACATGACATGACAACTGAACAAACTCCATCTGCTGATGAAGCGAATGTAACAACCTCAAGAAGAGCTACTAAACTGAGCAAGAGGTGAGATGGAGTTTGTTGAAGTCAGTCTCAGGTTTTGACCTGGTAAAATCTCCGAAGTATAGGAAGGACATGCCAGTGCCAGGCTGTTCTTGCATAGTCCCATGGACCAAATATTATTTCCTTTGAAAGGAAAATCCTCAAATGCTCAAATGTTAACTATTCAAATGTCTACTATTCAGATGTCTACTATTCAAGTGTCCTGTCATCTGACTAGTCAGTATTCAGAGAACCAAAAGACTTTCAATTAACTTGCAGTTTGCTTGTGACTTACAGCTCATTCAGAAAGTATTCAGACCCTCTCACATTTTATATTGCGGCCCTGTATTAAAATCAATCTACATTTAATACCCCATGATGACAAACTGAAAACAGAATTTTAGGTATTTTTGCAAATTTATTAAAAAAGAAAAACGGAAATATTACACTGACAAGCGTCATGTCTGGAGGAAACCAGGCACCACTCACCACCTGGCCAAAACCATCCCAACGGTGAAGCTTGGAGGTGGCAGCATTATGCTGAGTCCAAACTTGAACATCTCCAGACAGAGCTGAAAATGGTCGCCCACTGACGGTTCCCATCCAACCTGACAGAGTTTGAGAGGATCTGCAGAGAAGAATGGCAGAAAATCCCCAAATTCATGTGCACAGAGCTTGACGTGTTGTACCCAAGAAGACTTGAGGTCTTAATCGCTGCCAAAGGTGCTTCAACTAAGTACTGAGTAAAGGGTCTGAATATTTAATTCAGTGTAATATTTATGTTTTTCCTAAATTTGCAAAAGTTCTTAAAATTCTGTTTTTGCTTTGTGATCACAGGGTATTGAGTATAGATTGCTGGGGGGGGGCGGGGTGAATTCAAATGATTTTAACAAAAGGCTGCAACACAACAAATTGTGAAAAAAAGTGAAGTGGTCTGAATACTTTTTGAATGCATTGTATCTTGGACAAGCCTCAAAAGACTTTAAAACAGCACTGCTATCTTATCACAAATAGCATGCACATGTTTTGGAACTATTTAATGTCCTACGGTTCTAGTGTTAAATCCAAAATATACTTAACCTGACCTCTCCTCTTTGATACATGAAAGGATTAGTTTTATTTCAGGGTAATTCGCAATCAAAACACATTTGGGCAAAAAAGAAAACCTGTTACAAACACTTCGTGAATAGTATATTCAAGAATGAGGTAATCAGTGTTTGTGAGCAATAATTAGTGAATATGAGGTAAAGAGCCTGTGTTAAAGGGGCCATTTTCCGTCGCCTTTTTGCCTCAGAATAGCTATTGCTCGTCCTGTTTGTCAGCCAAATCTCACTACTATGCACATGAGATTTGCATGAAATACAAACTAGCCCTGCACTCAGGCAATTAGCCTCCATTACGCTGGCGTTCTGACTGCCAATTTGTCTGCCATGCAAGGTAATCCGGAGTGTTGCTGGCAAGCACCCAAAATGGTAATAATGGTATTGCTAGAGTCTTTTGTTGTTGTTTCCTCTCAGACTAACGGCCACAGGCGGCTGGTGTCTCACTAGATGAAATGTTGAGGAAGTGGAAATGTTTGCACGGCAGTCAGGAGTCAAGACATGAACCTTTGCCCTTGAATACTACTGCAGTTGTTCAGGATTTTGTCTAATCTCTTGTTTAAAAAGACTCTTTAGAAATGGAGCACTGGAGATCTGGCTTTTTATTTCAGCGATATATGAGTATCTTTTAAAGGTTTTTCGGAAGGCCAAACAAAAAAAAAATCAGTCCATTTTTTGTATATTAGTAACGGATCAAATGACTATTTGTATGTGAAAGGTAAAGCTCATAGTGACAAACCCACAATTATTTATCACCCAATTGTGCAGCTCTCCTCAGCACTACAGGTAGTTTCAGCTCATTGTTTTGGTTTTAAGGCCTGCAACGTTACCGTTTAGGTTCGCCCTTACCACTCTTATAGTGTCTTTTCCAGCCACGGCAGACAGCTGTTTGTGATACTTCCCTCAGGAGTTGGTGGTCTGCTGAGATCCGGGAACACACCATCATTGCTAACGAGCGGTTATCCAAATTTACTTGGAAGAAGAAAACAAAGATGAACGGTAAAACTCTTACATTAACCTTCTGTTTCAAACATCCATTACAGTTTACAGCGTCCAAAGCTGTGTTTCTGTGCAAAGGAGGAATTATTACAGATATTTTGGTTATGCTTAATTGCAGCTCAAACTGTTCAAAGTGGATAAAATCTACTGTCTTTTTTTACAGCCTGTCTGATTGCCTAGCCACTTGTGTTTCTTCCTTTTTAAGTCTTTACTGTAGTGATTCTACCCTGATTTCAGTGATTACTTTGGCAAGTACAATAGTATCATAACCAACAGAATTGATAATGGTCATAACTACGAAAACAGGACCTATGTTGTTATACACTTGAATTATCCTTTAATGGAACGCCTTTGCTCTCAGCTGTGTCGAAGACCGCGGGACGTCTGAATGTGTGCTACACCTAAATGCCTTTGTATGTTTGCTTGTTTCAGTTTGTGCGTCCGCAGTTATGGAGAGAGGCTCAGCGGTTTGACTCACTGCACTCAGAGTGCCTGTGATAACGCTCAAGGGTAAAGCCAGACAGAAGAGTTATGACTTGAGCCCATCTCTGGCCATCGGGGAGGTCATAAGCAGGCTACACGCTCAACCGCACACACTTTCACCTAACACTTGGGAACACATAGTAAGATACCTAATCTGTCACAAACACTCACATACACGAACACACACACACACACACTTAGATACTGGAAAAGGGCCAATAACGGAGTCAGGGCTTCATCATAAACACAATTACAACCTTTCAGGCTTGGGCCTGAGCTAGGTCTCTCTTCTGACTGTATGTGTGTGTTTGTGTGTGTGTGTGTGTGTGTGTGAGAGAGCGACAGATAAAGAGCGGAAGAATGAATGTATGTTGCGTCACAACATATTATGAGGCAGACGAGGGAGAGCACCTTTAACATCAAGATATGATTTCCCGCACAGAACAGCGCAGGAACAAGAGGCCATTAAATTCAATGTGACACCCCTCAGGTTAGCCACTGATGCTTTTTACGTGAGCGTGTCACTTTGAGAGTTTTTAATGACCGTCATGGAAAGTGAAGAGGAGATGCTCTCTGGCGTACACGCGCACACGCGCACACACACACACAGACACCTCTGGCAGAAGGCGCCGGTGGGAGGAGCAGTTTTTATAAGGAAGACCCATATAAAGGAAGACCTGGAAGAGGAGACATCTGACAGACTTTTACGAAGTGTAAAAAGTGAAGGGCCACACCTTTTAAGTGAGCTTACAAATTACAACTTGAAACATATTCTTACATCATATTTTTTTGTTTATTGTGACCACTGATGCAATATCATCCATAGGATAACTTGTATAACCTTCAAATTAAATGCGTAAGGTTACGTTTTGGTTATCTGGACCAGTCACCAGTTCCAGTACTGTATTGCTGTGAGATGTTTTTTTCCCTCTTTTTCAAGACATATTTAGGCCCCTTGTGCCCTCTTGTGGCAGATATTGGTGGTGATTTCACTCACAGCCAGCCATTCAGCCCTCTCCTTCCTTTTCATTGACCTGGATTTGTTCCTTTGCTTTGCTGTAATGAAAAAGCGAGAGGTGCCTCGAGACTGAAAATCCTGTCAGCTTCGCCCTGCAGCAATTCCCACACACCAAAACTGGGTCCCCTTTACAAGATCTACTGTTTGAAGCTGAGCAGAAATAAAAAATTTAAAAGACCTGGGTGCTTCAATGCCTTGCAATGAATAATTAAGAAATATGCACTTCCAGATAATGGAGAAGGGAATTTTAATACATTTGGATGTAAATCCATTGAAGAAACACTTTGGCATATATTTGTGTGGGTCTTGTACATGAGTTTGTCTTGTATCCTTATTTCTCTGTGTAAAGAGACGGTAAAATATTCATCCAGCATTTCTCACTGAGTTTGTGGCTATGTTTAACATAGAGAAAGAGCAGGATCACTTTTTAAAAAACAGAAACCTGTACAAATAGGACATGTGCTCATTTGGGTCCTGCACAAAAAGAATATGAACAAACATACTATCAACAGTCTGATACATATCTTTCGGCTTCTCAGTGTGCTGCCAAGAGGCTCATATTATCAATACGAGGCAATCAATATTCTACATCGTGAACAAGGTCATTCAATCAACATTCAATTAAACTTTAAAAAGAGATTAAATTTGTTTCAGAAAGAAATAAGACTAAAACTCTGTAATTAATAGATTAGACATTGATTTAACAGATACATGGTCCCTGTATAAATATATAAAATACTACATAAATATACAAAATTGTGAAAATATGTGTGATTAAACACAATCATCCCTGCAGTAAAAAGATTAATGGAGCTTCCCTTTTTTAATAAGTGAAATCCTGCTGTCCCATTAAAACAAAGTCACAGTTTCTCACCAGTTACTCTGTAACAAATCATATATACAAAATGCATAAATCATAACAATTTAGTCAATCATACCGGTGTCATAGCAGGCCAAATAAAAAGCATATTTGAGGATGAATTCTCCCTTGCTGCTTTTCCCCCCCTCTTGTCATTACAGAAACTAGCTTATAACTCCCTGTACAGTTATGAATCATAGGCCATGGGCCCGTTTGATTTTACACTTGATGACTCATCAGAGGTTTAACTCTTCACATTAAAGCCTGGTGACAATTTTATAGCCTCCATACTGGAAGAAGACTGAATATGTTGTAGGGTGCTACAACAGAAACCCCTCTGTCTTCATAACTCATCTCCTGTGATGGCAGAGCTGGATTGAATCATCTTTGCTCAGGGCTGGTAGCAGAAAGTCTGGCAAGCTGGGGCTGAGGTGTGCGTGTGCGTGTGTGTGTGTGTGTGTGTGTGGCATTTGTTCTGTGTTTGTGTGTGTCTTTGAATGAATGTTCGTCCTAATTAAGCATCAGCAGCTTCTTGGACCAGGGGGAGGCAAGACTTCACAGCCATTAAATCAGGACAATGCTTTTTGTGTCACTGGTGCTGGCGGAAGTCGCCCTGCTTCCCTCCCTTCTCCGCATCTCTCCTCTCTCCTTACCCTCCCACCTCCTCACCCTCCGTCAGTCTCACAGCTGCCATGCAGCCTAGGGCTCCAAAAATAAATGATGGCTTCCCAAGTGCATGGTCAAGGCCAGGCAAGTTGGCAGGGCTGGGCCTCCTTCCAGAGCTGTCTCGGTGACTTCTCACTGGTGCGCCCTCTACTGGTAGATTGTGTTGACTACAATTGTACTTCAGGAGGCATATGCTGCACGTAAAGGCACAGGAGGTAGACAACATAACAGAAACAAAGTTGAATATAATGCAGTCTGAAAACTACTGCTCTGTTGCTGACAATTTTATGATTTTGCTCATTACCTTTTAAGCACTTCCTTCCCTGGCTCCAGACTATTTATCAAAAACCTTTATAGTAACTGTATTTAACCTGGGTACTTTTTGCTTGTGTGTATTTATGTGTATATGCAGGTTGGTATATGTATTTATTTAATACATATGTAACATGTACAATCACCGAGCACTTAATTAGGAACACCACACTAATACTGGGTAGGGATCTCTTTTTGCCCTCAAAACAGCCCAAATTCTTCATGGTGTAGATTCCACAAGATGTTGGAGACTTTCCTATGAGTTTCTGGTCCATGTTGAAATCATTGCATCACAACATTTCTGCAGATTTGTCTGCCGCACATTCATGCTGCCAATGTCCTGTTCTACCCAATCCCAAAGGTGCTCTGTTGGATTCAGATCTGGTGACTGGGGAGGTAACTGAAGTTCACTGAACTCACTGTCATGTTCATGAAACCATTTTGAGACGACTTTCAATCGCATGACACATGGAGCATAATTATGCTGGAAGTAGCCAATAGAAGATGGTAAATTGTGGCCATAAAAGGGATACACATGGTCAGCAACCATACTCAGAAAGGCTGCGGTATTCGAAGTGTGCTAAGAAAACATTCCCCACACCATTACACCACCACCAGCCTGGACTGTTGACACAGGCAGGTTGGGTCCAATGCTGTTGATGCCAAATTTTGACCCTACAATTGGCTGCCTCAGCAGGAATCCAGATCCTTCAGACCAGGCTATGTTTTTCCAGTCTCCAACTGTCCAGTCTCAGATTTCTGTTCTTGGCTGACAGGAGTGGAACCCGACGTGTTCTTCTGCTGTTGTAGTCCATCAGCCTCAAGGTTTGACGTGTTGTTCATTCTGAGATTCTTCTCTGCTCACCACAGTTACAAGGAGTGGTTATCTGAGTTACTGCAACATTTCTGTCAGCTCCAACCACTCTGTTCAGTCTCCTCTGACCTCTCTCATCAACACGGTGTTTCCGTCCACAGAACTGCTGCTCACTGGACGTGTTTGCTTTTTGCACTGTTCAGAGTAAAAATTCTAGAGACTGCAGTGTGTGAAAAGCGCAGGTGATCAGCAGTTTTAGAAAGACTCGATCACATTTTCCTCATTCTGATGTTTGATTTGAACATTAGCTGAAGATCCTGACCTGTATCTGCGTGATCTACTGCCACATGATTGGCTGATTGGGAAATTGGATGAATAAGCGGGTGTACAGGTGTTCCCAATAAAGTGCTCGGCCATTGTATGTTTATATGTATGTTCACGTGCGTGAACAACAACAAATGATTTTGTTATGCGTATTATTTCTTTCTTTGTCCTTGTGAACCACTTTGTAATCTCTGTTTTTGATAAGTAGAATATAAATAAATGTAAAATCGTTAACTTTAAAAGCTTCACTATGTTGGGGTGTTTTGGATTCCATTGTACAGGTTGTTTTTTTTGTTTCCACTTGACTTTGCAACCTCGAAAGTGGACAATCAATCCTTTCTTTAACAAGTCCTTGGGGATCGATAATTGATGAGGGAACAACATAGGGGTTTTGATCTCCTGTTTACATCCTGTATCTCAGATCACAATAATCTGATTCTTCATGAAGAATCGCACCTGTACGACACCAAAGCAAACTTTAATAGACAAGTTTTCCAAGGACTGTTCCCATTTCCTCTCCTCATCCAGAGTCTCACTGGATGACAGGGACGCGGAAGTGAGGGCACTGAAAAGTCAGAGTGGGTTAGTGTAGAGTATTCCCAGCACTGGCGTGACCTCGGGCTTTTTGGCTCTCTCAGGAAAAACTAAGGTCAGCAAAGGACCAGTCTGTGTTTGACAGATAGAGAAAGAATATTTAAATCACTTGTCCAACCAGATGCATCCATAACATACGTAATTTAAGACTAGAGCTGAAGCGATTATTCAATGAATCGATTTGTTAATTGACAGAAAAAGAATCTGGAACAATTTCAATAATTGATGAATTTTTCAAGCAGAACTGCATTTGCTGATTCCAGCTTCTCAGATGTGAGGATTTGTTGCTTTTCTTTGATATATACTGTATATTAAAACTGAATGTCTTTTGGTTATGAACTGTTGGACATTGTTGGACAAACAAGAGATTTGAAGACGTCACCTTGGGCCCACTATTTTCTGACATTTAAAAGACCAAACGATTAATCAGATTAATCAACAAGGAAAATAAATATATGCAGCCCTACTTTAAACAGCCACTGCTGGTTTTCCACATTTAACAAGCATTGTTTGTTTTTTTTGTTTTTTAAATTGGTTAACCCATGAAATTACTGGGCACACAAAAGGTTTGATGAAATTTCAGGAACACTATACAACATAATGAAATTCAATACATCGGCAACATAAGTTTAAATGACCCATCTCGTTGTCGTAGTTCTGAGTCATTTCTATTTCATGGAATGATTCTATATTAATCACGTGCTCCTATTATTCTGTCCACACACTACAAGGTTACTCGTGCTCGTAGGCAGCATCCCCATCGATGCACAGACAATAAAACGCTCCGGCTCACGCAAGATGACATTGCAGATGAATGCAAACCTGAAAAAAAAAATATACAAAAGTTAGATGTCATTCTGGCGTTAGAATAAGAGTGCAGCCACAGGAGCAGATGCATACCCATATGTACACATACGCATTCACACACACAAACGCAGAATCCTCTGCCCTCCATCAAACTCAGCAAACTGTAGCGGCTCAGCGCTGTAGAGTGGATGAATTGTCTTAGAGGCAGGTCCTTTTGGTCTGGTATTAATTTTACACACTCTGTGGAGTCCATACATATCTTTTATCCATTTAATTACTTCTGCTGTCTCTAAGTTGGTCAGATCTATTTCACCCTCGATGCTATGGGCTCGTCCAGTTAGTTATGGAATTCATCAAATATGTGCATTGCATCTCTGAGGACTATTCAGGCTTTAATGCATATTCAGTGTCTGAGTTATTGTTGTCAAAGGCAGAAACACTGAACTGCAGTTCAGAGAATTGAGAGCAATTTAACTCACATTTCTGAACAGCCTGTTATTGAAACTGGCATCAAACATTATGAATAATAGCTTACTTACATACAAATAAATGTTCATAGACACAGACCAGTGCCGAGGGCCTAAGGCGTTTTAGCTTGAATACTTTCTGCAAAACAATTCAACAATTCAAGACATGTGTTGCTTGTGAAATGCAATCAAAACATCTCAATAGATGATTTATTCATTTTAACAAAATTTATACAAGTTTTATAGATGTTTTCCTTTTACTGTTTTTCCGTGTGATACTTCTATAAACGGGAGAGTGGTGCACCAGTGGGTGAACTGGGTGTCCACTAGGGGTCAGGATGACACAAAACACTCACTACCTGCTGCATGGGGTAAAATAACTCCACACAAGCTAAGATGTGTGGGCATTGTAACATAATGTGAGGCCAGACCATCACAGCAAATGATCCACACTCATGATAAGAAAAGTCTTCATTCTGATTAAAAAAACAAACAAACAAAAACTTTATTTAACTGAAAGAAAAAGCAATTCATGAGCATGATATAATTAGGGTTTTTTGATTTTTTTTTGGAGAAATTATTAAAACCTTTTCAAATACCTTGTTCCAATAAATGCTACATAGCAAGAAACCTGGGGACAAAATAGCTTTTACATTTAAAAGTACCCCGTGGTACAAATATTTTTTAAACTATGCTGATCCCCATCTATAAACTCATCAGACTGTCCGTTCACCTCAAGTACTGTGTCATTAGCAACACTATCAGAAATGACCTTAAGCCATATTTAATATTATGTTGCCCAATGTTGTATATTGAATTGTATGTAATACAAATTAATTAATGCAACAATGTAGCAAAATGTAATTATTAGTACAAATATATTCCAAAATGTGTCAGTCAGTGTTATAAAAGTTTATAAGTAATATTTCTTAGAAAGATGTAACTTACAGGTGAAGGTGAAATAAGCTGAAACTTAAACACAGGTAATAAAAAATAAATAAATAAAAATCAGAACAATAACAAAGGAACATCAGATTTTATTATAAAACGTTGCTTAATTCCTAACATTAAATCAATGGTTAAAATTTAAACTAAACCCCGTCCAGAAAGCATTGTCATTCAAGACCTAAGTAACATTTTTAAAATCTGTCATGTAAAATATACATTTTCTATAAATAGAAATTTAATCTCATCATCTAAAATATGTATACACTGAACTGACAATGCCCCGTTACTGGAACATTAGAACTGGCTCATTACTTTTTCCTCCGACCTGCAGATTTTTTATTTCCCAATTTTTCTGTTAATTTCTATAGGTGAAGTCCAACGTGTTTGAGTCAAATGTGATGGGTGCAGCTTGTTTGTTTGAATCTTGACAACAGGCATACTGCCTCAGACAACAGAAAAGAAACAAAACATAAGCTTAAATAGAAAAGCACATTAAATGTACTGGAGAAAGTTTATTTTGTCAGGTAAAGCAGCGCAGTTCAGATTTCCTATGGATATCCAGCGTGTTTTTGCTGTTGTAATGAGGTTCAATTCTTGTCTGCTGCGCTCAGCATGTATAATTCTATCCTGCCCATTATTATTTTTTGAAAAGTAATGGATACTTACAAATAGTTGGCAAATTTTTACTTTTTTCTCACATCTGTACTTATTCTCTTTTAATGAAGGCAAGCGCTGCCAGAATTTGGTCCATCATTATATCATTATATTACTGATGCACCCCTGACAACAGGATATTTTTTTTATAGGTTAATAAAGTATACTAATCCAACTCTATCAAAAGACAGAACAGGAACAAAATTTTAGAAAGAAAGAAAAAGAGCTAAAAAAAACCCAGTAGTTAATTAAAAGCAGAAGCAAGACAATTATTATTATTTTTGGATGACAGAAAAAAAACTGCATGAATTTCAGCCATGGTCCACTTACAACTGTACATTCTCACATGTTAACAAACAATAATATGTGTTTAGAGTGTGTGTAGGTGTGTTGAAATATGTGTAGTGTATTGCAGGGCGCTAATACACAACACAGATCCAACATGGTGGAGTCTTTAACAAGCTGTCAGGGGCCATAACATTGTTCTCTTCCACCAGTTAACACAGCACACTGAGCAGCTCCAGGTAGTGACACCCTTAGTGCACTACAGAGCACCTTTGTGGTCCTGACACACACACACACACACACACACACACACACACACACACACACACACACACACACACACACACACGCACACACACACAAAACACTGTGTCTATGCAGACTCCTGCTCACAGTCTCACTTCTGGCCCCATACACACCAAAGCAGCTAATAGGTGGCTCTGTTCTAGCTTAATGGAAGCGCACAGAGTTCTGCTCTTGAGGTAGATAGGGCCCTCTGGGCAAAAACACATTAACCTATTTGGAAGGCGTGAATTCTAGATGGTGTTATTAGCACAGAGTCCGAGCACCTTGAGCTGAGCTGCTCTAATACTCAGTGTGAGTTTGCGGTAGTGTGTCAGAGAGAGAGAGAGAGAGAGGAGGTGAGAGGAAGAGAGAGAAAATTCTTGTTTTTTTAGTTGACTGTCTCAGACCAGAGTGAAGGTCTTTGCACAATCCATCTCCTCGGTGTGAATCAGCAGGTTGGTGGAAAAGCCTAACTTCCCTTCACTGAGGGTGTTATTAGCCTTTTGGCTGCAGCACAATGGGCAAAACAGTGCTGCAAAGCTGGGGGACAAAAGCGGCCGTGACAACCAGTCTTTTAATTTTTGCTGAAAAATAGACCCAAAAAACCAAAGTTCAGTCCTCGTAACAACAGGTTACGTTGTCATACACTTGAAAAAAGCAATGAAATGACTTCATTGTCATTGTCACAGCTACATGCTCAATTTTGCACTAAATGCTTTGAAATAAGGGGGCAATTACGCATATGCCATCCACCAATTCTATCCAATTAGCCAATTAAGGCTAATTACAGCTTTGGGTTTGGCACAAGGGTTTTCATAATTAACCATTTATCAAATCTCCACCCTCTTTTTCTCCAGAAGACACCCAGGCAGCAGTAGTGGAATAGAGAAGGCGTTTACTCCCTTCTGCCTCTCGATCCTCCAGACTCCCTAGTCCACCTTTCCCCAGGGGAGTGAAGCTTGGCTCCAGCTTAAACCGTATTCCCCTGTTTCCCCTTTTTAGGACTCTAAATACATTTTCATTTAACCCGTTTTAACATGATACATTTATGAAGCCGTAGTGAATAATTATTTTATATAACTTGCGAACCTGGCTATAGAATATACTGTACAGCGTGAACCTGACCCTATACTGTCACCCGCACGGTATGAATTTATTGAGTTGACCACAGGGTCGGCAGGGCCTCTAACCTGCAGTGTTCCTCTCAGCCACACACAACACTCTAACCCCTATTGTACTACTGCATTATCTACTTTTAGTTGAGATTCTCCAGTTTCACAGTGTAAGTGAATTTCGTCGAGTTGTACATTATTAAAGGGCAGAAATTATTTATCTAATATTCATTATTTATATTTATACAAGGAGCTTGTCCGCAGGGAGCAGGTCTCATTTTCAGCCTCATATTTTGTAAACAGGCAGTCACAGAAGCGACAGTTCCTCTGATTTAAAGAGACAGGCCTGCTTATGGAGAGTGATGCCTACCTTGAATTCAAATGGAAAGGTGATAAATTTTTTATATTTTTTCATGGAGCATTTGCATTGACTCACTCTCAGATTCTGCCGCCTGTTTCCCTTTTCAAATGGACAATGGGGACAGACAGGTGAGGTTGAAGTGGAAAAAGGAAAGAGAAGAGCCATCTGCGCTGTAGCTTTCCTGGAAACTGGACAACACCAACTCAGGCAGAAAAAGGATTTACTCAGCTTTTGCTTTAGAAAATAGATGCTAGAAAGAGGGCACACTTTGCTCCATGCTGACCCTTTTATTAGTATTATTAATAAGAGATTACATTAACTCATCCTGATGATAAATAGTATTAATTATTCAGTTTTACGGTTTCTTTGCTTTTATTCAAAACCGAATCGGTGGGTTTGCGAAAAGCCACAGACCACTTTTAGAGAAGTGTCCACAAATACCCAGAAAACCCAAAGACTCAGCCACAAAGCCAAATTCTGGTACGAGCAAAGTTCTCTACTGAGAACTCCACCGAGCGCTGGAGGCCTGTGCATTAAAAAAGCATTGCTCAGTTGTTCAGGACTGTAACATTCGTTATGCATCTTTCCGTGTTAACACTACAGAGGACCCAGACAGGAGGGATGGCAAGGCCAGACAACCACGTGTGTGTTTGTTAGCCCGAGTGTGTGTGCCCGCATCCTCCACACCCGCCACGTCTGGGTACCTTTAAGTATGAACAAAATCGCTTTTCAAAGAGAATAATGTAGAACAACATCATGTCAACTTTACGATATATTTATATATTTCTGTGGGCCGGCATTAAATTTAGAGCAGCATTTTAAAGTTGAGGAAAAGGGAATGCTGCGCTCAAATTGAGACGAAACAAGAGACATGGGGAGCAGTTATGCAAATGAATGAAATAAATGTCAAAATGGCAGTGAAGAATTGATGAGGACAGAGAGCGCTTGTCTTGGTTGCAAGGGAAGTGGATGACTGAGAGGACAAGTGACGTTCATTTTCAAAGGAAAGTTTCAAGCCGCTATCATGGCAGCCATTGTGACTTGCAGATTAATTTTAATGCCCCACTCTGACGATTCTGTGTCACTCTCCCTCTTCCTTTTCTTTCTTTTTTTTTTTTTTTTTTTTTTTTCAGAGTACCCATTGTAATCTCCTCTCCCCATCTTGCTGCAATGACATCTGAACAGACACATGTGCATGTAGCGCGCCAGGACCCAGAAAGCCTGTGCACATGGAAAAGAAAGATGGGGAAAAAGTCTTTATAAAAGATTCATCACAAATGTCTCTAATCCACTACTGCATTGTCAAGGAGATGTTATAAAGCACACATTGTAAATGGATTCTTCCCTCACTGACTTAAGTCATTTCTGCAGAGGGATGGGGGAGTGGAGTCGGGGCGACAGGGGGCATCCTTGTGTGGCACCAGACAAGTACATAGTGTGAGCAGATGAGCAGCACTCTCTGGGACTGCATTACTACCTGTCCCCAGTGCTGTGCTGCCTTTGAGCCCGACTCTAATGTACAAGCCGGCCACATTCCCCTTGTCAAGGCCTTGACGTGCACGTCAAAAATTACCCAACCTAAAGTGACAGTCCCCTTTCTTCTCATCTCTCCCCTCTCCGCAGCCTGGCCTGCTCTCCAGCCTGCTAGAAGAGTGCTTTGAAAGCTAAGACTGCCAATGCCACTCCACAGCGGCAGGCACTTTATTTATTCCTCACCGCAGGCAACGGGAGGTAAAACAATATGGATGGCACTGTGGAAGCTCATAATATTAGCTTTGGCTGTGGGCACTTGGCCATAAATATCGCACCGCCTCGTGGAGAATATGATTGGAGCCACTTGCAGTATCAAGATTTTGAGCAAAGGTCTGAAAAAAATGGCGGGGGTGGGGGGTGGGGTGTCACTACCTTTCTTTCATCTCTTATCAAATCACCCTTCAGCTCCTCCATCCTCCCTGCGCAAAGTGACATAAGTCTCTCATGCTTTTAGTGGCACTTTGAAAAATAAGACCTCAGTGAAGCAAAAATAATCACTCTTTTCAACACTTCACTTCATCTGGCGATGCTCTTCACTCCTCAGTTTCAGAGCCCCTTCAATCACATATGATGATATTAAGTATTACTTATTTATTTTCTTTTGGAGAGGTGCAGAAGTTGAAAAAAGGAGGCAGCGACAGGAAGACGAAAGGGGAGCCCCGTCCCGCCACAAACACACGCACAAAATCTGACACATTTTGTACGGCTTTGATCTCTTCCACTGTTTGACTTTTACATTAGTAAAAACGTGACATTTTATGATCTGAAGGTAATTTGTGTGCGTATGTGTGTGTGTGTCAGGAAGAGAGGGAGAGTGGATGAGACAGAGAGAAAAGGAAGGAGATGTGTTTTGGTGTCTCATGTCTTTTATTACATGTTTCTCTTGAGGGCCGAGGACTTTTTGATTTATAATACGGTTAAAAGGCAGCCGCTGAGAAGTGCATTTACATGTTTTAACACACAAACACGCACGCGCACACTCACACACGCACACACACACAGTGTACGTCGTGCTGAACTTGCCCTTCCCTTAAGATATGTTAATTACAATAATAAAATAGACTGGAGTAAGGGAAGAGACAGGGATATGGACACCTCAGCCTGATATGGAGCGAAACCAACATTTTGCCATTTCTCTGATCAATAATCTTTCGCTGTCCCTTTTTTTTGGTCTTTTTTGTCTTTTTTGCCTGCGCTACACATGTCCAGACGGACCCTATTCTTTCCATGCTACATCTCTATCAAGCACAGAGAGACAGAGGAAAACAAACTCTTTGTTTCTGAGATTAACAATACAAAAACAAAACCTTAACTAATGCACACTATACAAGGGAAAAAAGGGCAACAACCACGAAATTAAAGTTGCTTCCAGTACACGAGTACCGCAGTGTTTCTACAGTACACGTGTCTATGGATGACAATGATAAAAATTGAATTTCACTCAACGGGGTTTAGAGCCTACAGAACATGAAAAGGCTGTCCTACAATACTTTCTATTATTTCGTCTGGGGAACCATGAAGTAATTCATTGTTCTGCAGTTCCTCCCCTAACCACGGAGTGTCTTAGAAGTTGTGTACTTTCGTATACTTATCCAGTTGAATGAACTTAACTAATAAGTTACACAGGTTGTAAATGTATACAGTATTTAGCTGCTTTTCTGGGGACAGCCACCAAGACTGCTGTGCAAAAATATCTGATAAGGTAATGAAAACAAACTCCCAAAAGTGGGAAAGTTAGTACGGTATCAAGAGATTAAATGATTTGAAATGTATAATAATTTCATTTTATGGGTCCCTAGACTAATAACTTTCTGGAAAAGAGGTGAATCAATCCTTCAGTTTTATGCACAATGCCTCGTCTGTGTTAAAAACTATTCATAGTTTATTTTATTTTATTTTTTGTCTCAGCAAGTGAGAGTCGCATGTTAGATTAAATCTGTGTTTTTTGTTTCGCAAATATTTGGATAAGTCTGATATATGTATGTTGTTTATGTATGTTGATATATGTTTGACAAAATCAAATCAACTCATATGCAATAGTACATTTTTATGAAGGGTCCTGGAAAGGACTACATACAGTACTTTGGTGCTAATTACATAATTACATAAGGAAAGTGGGGACAATGTTAAATTGTACACTTCCAGTGACATGGAGAGTTCACATCAGGTCAGCTGAGCATGTAAAAATGTAAAACTTGTCTTTCTATAAAGTTGTAAACTATTGGCAATAATATAATTTCCCAAATATGGAGAATGAAGTTTTCGAAAATTAAATGAATATTTATTTGGGCTAAAAGGATCTCTGTCAGTTTTTTAAGATTTTAGAAGTTCATTCAAGGAAAAATGCTCCTGAAACTAACAGCTGCTTACAAACTCAACACCACTGACCAAATTCAAACAGCTGTCTCATAACTAATTAGTTCGGTGAAGGTCACGGTGCCCTGAAGTGTTACCTTTAAATGCACCAGAGGGTTTTTATGGATGGCACACTCTTGGAACAAAAGGGACAGAATTGCAACTAATACTATATTTCTATATGTTGTATATACTTAGGGAAGGAAAAAATGCAAGGCGTCTTGAGTTCATCATTTATATCTAAAAACTGTACAAAACTGTTATTTCAATGCAATCTGCATAATCTTGACTTCATTTCACAAAAGTTTGTTTTGTGGGTACTTTCAAAAAGTACAAGTACCATATTTACACGATTAGTACTTTGAGGTTGAATTGAAAGTAGAAGTAAACCAGAGAATGAGTGTCAGCCCTTTCTCTCTTCCTGTTCTCTCGCATCCACATCAGCGCACACACAACACTCACATCTGAGTCGGGTCACTTAGGACCTCTGCCTCATCACTTTAACTAAGTTACACAATCTTCTGCTCTGCTGTCTTTTCATCCCCACTTTCCCTCCCATCATCTCACCCTCCTGTACTCGCATCTGTGTGCATCTGTGTCCCCAACTGCTGCGCAATTAAAGAGAGATGAGCAGTGCTGTTAGTTTATTAAAAAAAGGAGTGAAAAAACATAATGTAGTTTGTGTGTCACCATCAATTTACTGCAGGCTGAAACTTTAAAAGAGACGATGAATAATTCGAGAGGAGTGCAAAGGGTGGTGGCGGCGGCGGCGGCGGCAGTGGGGCGGGTGCTAAAAGAAATAGATTGAACCCGGAAAAGAAGACAACTGGGGACGGAGGGGGGGAAAGGTAGAGAAAATTACATTGTTATTCATCTGACTCTTTGTCACAAGTTGAGAGTGAAAGATGCAAAACTTCAAGCACGCAGTCTCCCGTGGGTGAGATACTGCAGTTCAAACAAAGTAAACAACTGTTTTACTCTGATGCACACTTTAGTCTTGCTGGAGGCTAAGTTGCCTTCCTGCTGCAGCTGGCATTGTGGCACACTTTGCCGGCATGGGGAGAGCAACAAAAATTGTTGTAAAGATCTCGCAGTATTCTCAACACGTGTGGCAGGCAGGAGAGTCTGCCTTGTTGTTATTTACATAAAAGGAGCAGGTTGGCTTTCATGTACAGGGGACTGCTCGAGGAGAGAAGGATCACTAACGCAGAATGACATACTATTGCAGACGCTCTGCGCTCATATAGAAGGAACTTTTATTGTCAGAGATGAGAATGTAGGAAATGAAGATGAAGATAAGATGAGAATTTGGGAAGAACAGAGCCAAAGTCCCCCCCCCCCAAGTTTAAGGCAATTACATAAGCAACCACTGGAGCTGGGTATATGGGAGCTTCCAAAACCCTTTTTTTGTTTTACAAAAGAAGCTGATATTCTTAAATGTTAAATGCTGTCTAAACACAAGCAGCCATGGGGTTGAACAATTTGAGGAAAACATCTTGCAACAACTGGCGACAGTTTTTATTATGGCCAGAAAACCCAGAAATTTGCACTCTTTAAATACTAATTTTGATATTAAAACAATTAATCATTCGTCCCTAAATTCTGGCGGTATAAAAAAGTCTAAAGTTGGCAAAATTTGTTTAAAATGAGGAACTGTCTGATCAAAGATAAAGTAAACAAGACGTCAAAACTGCCCAGACATTCCATGGAAGCTCTCAGTTGCAGGCATCTTTTGAAATTCTGCGCTACAAACACATTTCATTTGGGTCAAAAAAATGTATTGATGCTTGCCCTAGTAGCCACTAAAAAAAATTAATATTTCAAAGATGATTAGCTTTCATGAAAAATACAACCAAGCTCTCAACAGGGGTATATGTCTTATACTGTTTTAGAAAAAGAAAGCAAAACAATATTGTCAAAAATGCACAAATATGAAAAATCATGGATAAAATGAGTGCAGGGAAAAAAAGAGAAAAATGCCCCAGGTGAGCTACAGCTGTTTAGTGAAAAGATGAGGTTTCAATGTTTTACCTGGTCCAGGAGAGAATCGTCCACAAGAATATGAATCAAAGCTCCTGTTACAACAGGAAGATTGCACACTGCAGCATGCAGGTTGTTTATCTAAATCATTTCATCAAGTCTAAGTCTGGAGGCGTAACCACCACTTATCCTTCCCTCAAATGTGGGATTTTAGCTTCACTGGAAAAAAAGAAAAAGAAAATATGCCCTCAGCCTTTTTCTACTGTAGCAATTTAACTTCTAACAAAAAGACACACAGGTTAGGTGTGTGATCCATTGTAGAACAGCAGGATAAACAAGGATTACAGCTTAGTTTATTTTAGATATTTACAGAAGCTGCTTGCTATAGCGGATGGAACAGAAAAAGGAAAAGGGAAACAGAGGGGACAAGAACAACAGCGGACCAGAAAGAGAAACAGACATGTGAGAGGCTGCACGTTAACGCTGAGACAATTACAACTGTCCTTAACACCGTTAACATACAGCTACATGATGGTAACCAGTCAGAGCATTGCCAGAGTACTTGGGCTGGATGTCACAGAGCTACAAACACACGCAAGCAGACACATGTGTTAACAGATCTCATATACCATGATTACAAAGTAAAAGTATGGCCACATAAACTGTGCTGCAACAACCGAAGCAATGAAAATTGACAAACAGATATTAGGAAAAAGGTGAAACCTGTGTTCCTTTTTTTGTTGTAATTACAAAAAAAATATCACAACTTGTCTCTGTTCAGTGAAAACCATGTATCTGTGTATTTGTGAATTTGTATTTGTTGAGTTTGAATTTTTCAGATAATCCCCCATTGGATTATCAAAAAAAAATGCACAAAGCCGAAAACATGGACTCCTGGTCTTTTTTCAGTGAACTGAGCTGGCTCACGTGTCCTCATCATGTGACCTACAGTAAGTGTGCAACTTCAATAGTGTGATAGCAAGATGTAGCTGAAAGCTTTCAAAGTGAGTGAGTGGACTTTTGGGCTTAATTTATTTTGTTACCTATACATGTAACAAAAGGATGAAACATTTTCACGATCAACGCAAAACGGGATGATAAAAGTTCATTTTAGCTCTATATGTAGCTAATTTTCTTTTAATAAAACCAGATCAATAATCTTGAGGATTCATGTATTTAAAAAAGGAGTTTAAGTTTGCAATTTTTTATTAATATGTTTTCTATTCATTCAAGCAAGATGATGGATGCAATATGCTTAAAATATTTGTGTTTGTGACTACATACACAGCCCATACATGAATAGACACACACGAAGTATGTGCATCGGCTGAATTTCTTCAGACGTGTAATAACAGCATGTGTACAAAACCCAATTAAAATAAAACTCCTCACAAACAGACAAATGTTACCACACACAACAAACCGGTGCATTGCTTTCTGTTCAAATGTACATACTAAATAAGATATGGAGGAAAATGAACCCATTTCCCCTCTTGTTACTTTTAAATGCAAATTGGGTCCTTCATTAAAATGTGTGGCTAAACTTCATTAGCAGCTGATATTGATTTTCAGGCTGCGACGATCTGATAGGCCCTATAGGCAAGTGAAGGTACAAAGGTTTGTCTAAATGCTAACTGGTAGTATGTGGCTCGGGGGTAGTTGGAGTTCTGGCTCTGAGAGCTATAGAACATCTGGAGAGGTAACATTTACATAAGCTTCTCTTTGTACATGGGAACCTTCATTAACATCACGCTGCTTTGAACTCAGGATGAGATGGTAATACAGATGAAACTGAAGTTAAGGAGAGAGGCGCTGTGTTGGGATTGTTGCAGCAGTGTGCTGTTTTCTCTGATGGCGTTTCCTGTTTTTGCACAATATTTCAGGAAAGGGCTGGAGCTCCCGAGTAATCCCACAAGAACCTTTTCCTCCATTTACAGCCCAAAATGTCTAGAAATTTATCAATATTAAAAGTTTGCACATCAAACTGGAGAAGCCTGCCCCAAATCCAAGACTAGCTTATACCTGCTACATGGAGGAAGACATGCAGACCCTGAACTGCTTGTTGTCATGACCCACTGATTGGTAACTATAAGTGGCATCTCCTCCAGTCACCTTCCTGTATGATGACGGATGAGAGAGGTTTGTGCAAGCTTTGGACCTGAATATATTGTTTTAGATGACTAAGGTGTGGGTCGGTTTCTACACTGTAAAATCTCATAATTGATTTAATTAAACAATGTTTCATTTTTGTCGGTTTAATATCAAGATAACTTAAAAATGAGTGAACTTAAATCATATTCAAAAACATTTCAGAACAGGAATAATTATGAGTCAAAGTTCAAGTGATTTATAATCAGGATTTGAATAAATGTCCAACGGAACACTCACTAAACTCATCAAATTAACGTTTTGAAGAAATGTTGTTTGCTCATTTATTTGCATACTGCATTGCATTCGGGTTCGAACAGCAACTCATCTCAACATGAAAAAACTATTCTCTCCACAGTAGTTCAGCAGCCCGTGCAAATGCATTTCTAAGTTGATACAACTTAATATTGTTTTACAGCGTATCACACTCTCTATGACAACTTTTTTCAACTGTAGTAGTGTCACACATCAGTATAATGGATAAAACATACAGCGGGAATATGCCAAGACAATACCTAGGCATGGTAGGAGGTTCACGTGATCACAAATTCACATTTCGTATCTGCTCCTGACCAGTCTTCCCTCTGCCGCTTACCCTTTGTTGAATTTTTCCACCACCCCTCTTCTCTCTGATACCCAGGTCTCCACCATGGACTTGCTGTTAATTCAATCTCATTATTTTTCCAAACATGGTCATACTCTGTGGCTCCCCCTCAATCACTGGCCGGCCTAAACCCCTGATCTCTGGCAATTGGGGGCCCAGTTGTGTGCCACCCCTCTCACCGTACGGAGCACACGAAAGGCCACGACCCAAATTGCAGGGGATTTAGGCCCTAATCTGTCTTTACTCTGCAGAAAAATGGATTGCTCGGATAGAGACCAGGGGAAAAGAAAGGAGGAGGAGAAGAAGGGGGGAGGGTTTTAAAGGACGGTAGGTATAGAAGCATTAGGAGTATACCCCCAGTTGGAAAAACATCTGCTCTTCATCATCTGGGTGCTTTTCTGGTCCAAATCCATGTTTTGTTTGTGTGTGTGTGTGTGTTTGGAGGTTGTGGTCGGTGGGCAGGGATTAACATGGCCTGCTTTACATTTTTAAAAAGCGACACATGAGGCATCTCCTACAATCACACAGGGTGTAAATTATTGAAATTATCCCCGGTGTCAGTGGTCTAAGAAAACACAGCATGATACACAGAGACATGATGTGGCTCTACCTGCCAAGCCCCCCAACACACTTGTAAACAACTGTGATTCTCTGCAAAGCAAGCTCAAGTACAGTATGTCTGTGTGTAATTTATTTATCATTTATTTCTTTGCCTCCAAACAAACGGGTGGAGGTGAGAGATACTGTTTGTTTACCCCTCCATAAACATACACACTCACACAGGCCATATTTTCACACAGAAACACACACACACACACACACACACACACACACACACACACACACACACACACACAGACACACACACACACACACACACACACACACACACACACACACACACACACACACACAGACACACACACACACACACACACACACACACACACACACTCTGTCTCTCTCTCCCAAGCACAGTTGTCAGGGTCACGACCGCAGCTCCATCACAGATCACTTGCCTAAAGGTTAGGAAGGTAGGAAGAGGGACTGCTTTCGAAACAGTTTCTTCTGCCTTATTGCAACTGGGTTTATTTTCATAGTTTTGGAGATCACTTATATGAGTTAGGATAACACTGTATTCAAAAGTCATTGCTGAGATCCAGGAACATGCTGACATCACTACATAAAAGTTCACTGGTAAACAATTGTAAACGATCAGATGGTCATACAGGTTGTAAACATATCAACAGTTGAGATACATTATCTAAACCACTTTGTTTAGAAGTAAAATTAAACATGAGCTCAATGAAAATGTCTGTGATAATTCCTCACTTCACAAGAAGACGGTGCGCATGGATGACTGTAGTAACTTAGGTCACAGTTTTAACAGGTCATTAACCTAGTCATCTTATTATTGATATTATTTAAACTAATAGATTTTTCATGTCCAATTTAACTTTCATGAACTTGACCCACAGTGAAAATGTATAAACAGCATTTGACACAAATTCAATGATAGGGATTACAAATCAGAAAACGATGAGATTGCATAAACTGGAGTTTGACCAAAGCTATTGTTAAAATTAGTTAATACAGTAACATGGAAACTATTGGTTACGTTGTGCTTCATGTGTGGACTAAACAACGTATCACCAGTGAAAGATAAATCATGTTATCATAGGAAGCACAACACAGTAATTAATCTGGTAAACATGTGCAGTCTGCCAAAATTAAAAAGAGTAAGATATGCCCAACAGCAGCGTAATTCAACAGTTACATAAAATGTTGCATTAGCAACACATTAGCAGATAGCTAGTATAATGGCTAGTTTGCTTAGCAGAAAATCGATCATAGAAAAACTAAGTTCTTCTAAGTCCCAAGTCAACAATCACAAAGCGGCTGTAATAAAACCTCCAGATAATGCTCCATCAAGTGGTTGCTATAGCACCAGAAGTTTCAACTGAAACCAACTGGGTGGCAGAATAGCAGAACCTAGCTGTGTTGCACCATCCACTCTTATTTAATCCTCCTGGGTCGGAGTATAAACTGCTCCACCAGTGGTTTCTAGACATGTATGAGACAGGACTCGATGGTACAAATTCATCTGTTGAATAAACTGTGAGACCTTGTTTGTTCCGTTAGTGACCAAGCTAACAAGCACGCAAGCATGGCAGTTAGTAAGATAGCTACCTCCGGGACCCCCCCCCTCCCCTCTTTAGTAACTCTTCATTGAGTAAAACGATGTACAATCCTGAGAAATAAGAGGGAGTGAACGGCCCATTACAATGGAGAAGGAAAGAAGCTCTTCAGATTGATCAGCATTAACATATTTCTGCTCTGTAGCTACTGTGATTCAACCCCGTAGTTGCCACTACATAACCAAGCTTCTAGCAACACCTATTTTGCAAATGCATGGTTGAACTTCACTGCGTTACTGACTAATGTAACCACACCTTAATCTGGGGGTTTGTTTAGAACCTGTACATTGCCTGACAGTTTGTCTTTCTTACCCTTTCAAACTTCTTTTTAGTGACATTGCCACATCCCTAGATCTTTGTTATTACTACTGATAAGGATGATGGCCAAAACCACGACAATATAACCCAAGTTTTAAAAGTACGGAATTATACCCTAACGGGAGATGCTCTCCTTTCCCTGATCAACAACTAGTGAGATGTTCTCCAGGTTAAGTATAGTGTTGCTTTCAGAGGTGAACAGTGTCTCAATATGAAGTGTTTTTAAGAAAAGTTAAATAAAGTTGAAAATGAGATACTGTTCATGTGTGGAAGGTTCTATGTCACACAATACACTGGATGCTACACTTTCCTGACCAAGAAGGAGAGTCTTGCTTAACCAGCCCCGGGGAGCGGGATTATGAAGACCAACCATCTGATTTCTTCCTCCTCGTCCGACCCCCTGCCTTTCCCCAAAATCTCCCATCTCATCACCGCCCCTCATTCACCCAAGCCTCCGCTCGCTTATATGATTAAGGGTCAAGCGTGCCACCTCGTCTCCAGGCCATCATTAAAGGGGCGACAGAAAAGAGAAAGAGAAGGAGGGAAAAAGACACCCTGGCACACGGGGCTAATGAAAGCCATGAATCACAGCGTGGTCTTTAAAGAACATATTAGTGGCATCATTAACTCTGCACAAAGGCCAGAGCTGGGGTGAACAGACAGGTCGCTCCACCAGCAAACCTCCTGCCCCACCCCCTGTCCACCCGCCCCTGCCGCTATGCCTTTCATATTCCCTAGAGCTGCCTCTCATTAGAGAGGCACCCATACAGCCACATATGGTACAGCTCTCAGTCCTTGACTATTTCCCCGGATGGATTTGAGAAAGATCTAAGGTGTTACATGAAATAACTGGCGTAACAACTGGCTCACTATGTTTAATTATCGGACAAACCTTCACAAAGGAGGTATCAATACATGAATCAGTGGCAAACTCTGTTTTCAGAGTATCCTGGAACAAACTCCAAAAACAAAAGCTCCTACTTCTGTACGAGCAAACAGCAGACATAGTTTTGATGGACACGCTCCTCTTAACCTGCCACTTCCTATTTGAACAAAAACATCTCTCCCTCCAGACGCCCTGCAGCGGGGGCCTGTGGGTACTCCTCACGGGCAGTGACCTTTTCACACAGCCTCGGGACAAAGTGGGCCTCCCAACTCACCCTGGAGCAACACCTACCACAACTGTCCCTTATCGCCCCTTCAGATACCAAGGACCCGGTGTTGTTGCTGGTAGAGGCTGGAGCCCCTCAGTACCCTCCATCAGAGGTGTGTTTGGAGCCCCTGTGCTCAGGGAGTCAGCAAAGGCCTCATTAGGAGCTCCATGATGAAATGAGCTGAAAGGCCCCAGCCTTATCCAGCACCAGCCAGCAATCACAGCAGCCTGAACCGGCTAGGCTCATCTCATGGCCCCACAGGCGTTAAATCATGGATAACCTCCTTGTTTCTCTCACTATCTAACTATCCGCACCCCCTAACTTACTCTCTGTCTCACTCAGACTATGTATGGCTCACCTCTTCTCTCTCTTACTTCTACAATGCCCCCATCCCCCTACCGCCACCCCCAACCTCGCCCCATCTCTTCCCCTCTGTCTGCCTGGATAGGTCCTCTCTCTATTACTGCTACTCACAGACCACACTGTACTTTACCCCTTCACTCACTGGAGCCATCAAAGTTTAACACCTACAACTTACAGCTTTCAGTCACATCTCATCTCTCACTTTCTATATTTCTATGTTTCTCCAAGCTTTTCATCATGCTTACTTTTACTCCACTTCTTTCCTCCTTTGACCTCTGTCTTTGACTCTTCATTTTTTTCCTTCCACTCTATCAGTTAAATAAGTCTTCGTATATTTTATCACAGTAAAGTAAAATTATTAATACCACTTCTCCAAATTTTAGAATGGCCACTGTTGCATGGCTTTGTTAACATGCAAGCAGTATTTAATGTCGTAGTTGGTCAAGGTGAAGATAATTTACATTCTGATACGTACTTAAATCTTTAACAATGCATCATATTTTTTAAACTTTTTAGGTTTTGTACATAAAATCTTAATCTGCAGTATAACTTTAATAACTATAATGTATACAGTGGGATAACAAGTACAGTATTTCCCTGTGAAATGTTTGAGAGTAGAAGTTTAAAAGTAACATAAAATGGTCACACACACTTACATAAAATACTTGAGTAAATATTTACTGTATCCAGTGGTGGAAGGTGCATTTAAATCAAATTCAAAATATTCAAAGTAAAAGTAAAACAATATAAAATATTCTGTTACAAGTAAAAGCATAGTATTATCAACAAAATGCACTTAGAGTGTAAAAAGCCCCCTACAATATGTAGGCAGAATGTCCCCTGCCATCATTATAGATTATTTGACTGGATTATTATCACTAATGTATTACCATACAGTATAAGCAGAATTTTAAATGTTGTAACTTGTCAAGGTGAAAATAATTTATACTGTGTTTTGTAGTTTAATCTACACTATTATATTACATTACATTAAATTACATTCCTCTGGAAGACACTTTTGTCCAGAGCAACTAACAATGAGTCGAAGTCAACAGGAAGAGTTAAATGTCATCAGAATGCATCAAATTTTATCAATTTTATTCAATTAAAATAAATAAATAAATAAAATCAAGTATACTTATGTAAAGTGCAAGTACCTCCAAATTGTACGTAACTACTGTAGTTAAGTCACTCTATCGATCCATCTGTCTATTTATCTATCTATCTAGGCCTTGACATCGATCCTGTTCCTGCTTTAAAATAATTATTCCCTCAGATGAGCTCCACTGGTGACATGCAGGTGTAAGTGCCTGCAGGTGCAAAGGTATAAAGCACAGGCTGCTCTGCATGCACCGCTGGAAGAATCAAAGCAGCAGGTCTCTGGAAACCAGAGTGTTTGAGCACCTATCAAAGTAAAGGGGAATGATGTTAGAGGACTGAAGAAGACAGTGAAGACACCAGTTGCAGAGATATTAGTGCTTCGTTCTCTGTCCACAGAGCTGTTAGTAAAAATCTAAACATTTCAGGGAGCTATGACTCAGGTGTGAGCAGCGAGGCATCAATTGCAATCCAGAGCAGAGGAGTGGAATGCCAGGAGCAGGGGATAGCGAGCATTATACAGCCTTTCTGGAATATATGTTTGAATAATTGAAAGCCACTTAGTCCCATTTGAATGGTTGAGCGTTGTGGATCAACTACACCTATGGAGGCACCGGGTCAGTATGGCTAGCAGGGACAAGCATTTATGCTACAGCTTCTAATATATTCATGATATGTGAGCGTATGAATTTTTCTGAAGTCCTCACGTCACAACACACAGAGCCATGGATAATTAAGGATTGTTGCAATGTTTTATATCTGCAGGCAAAACACCCCCCTCCCCTCAACGCCACACCTTGTATTAAAAGCATAATTCTATGATAAAGTTAGTTTAGGGAAACCTAATGTTATATTAAAGCGGAGTTAATCAATGCAAGGGGAACCTTCTTACCATACATTATTATGCACTACAGAATGCTTTAATGTGCAAAAAAAAAGACCTTTTTTGTTGGCCAGGAGTAGACATTATATTACTACAGGTTAATAAAACTTTGGGTTTCTTAATTTTTCATAGTGGTTAGTGCATATGTAAATATTTAATGAGGTCTTTATGCTCCAGATATTCCAACAAAAAGGTTAATAAGCTCTAAGATGGAGGACAGGGTATATAATCGCTGGCCTGTCCTACAGAGAGAGGAAGAATGGTGGAGCAGTAATAAAAAGACCCAAAAGAAGGAAGTGAGAAGGAAGAGGAAAGACACTTTACCTGCATTATGATGTTTATAAAAAATTATATATATATATATATATACACACATATATATACATATATATATATGTATATATATATATATATATACATATATACACACACACACACACACACATATATATACATATATATATATACATAAATAAATGTCAGCTGTAATCTTGCAGTCTTTTATAAAGGTGTGCTTGTGGATGTAATGATTATTTTTATTATCAGTTAATCTGCTCATTTTTTTTTTTTGATTAGTTGATTAATTAATTAAAATTATTCCCTTTCCAGGGCCTGAGGGGATGTCTTCAAATTGCATTTTGGTGTGATCAACAATCCACACAAAGATATTTAGGTTACAATGATACTGTTGACATTCATGCTTGGTAAATAAATTAAACAATGAATTGCTTATTGAAATCATTGGCAATCAATTTTATATCATTCAACCAATATATGAACTGACTAACAATTTCAGCCTTACAAAAATTAGCCACTTATACAGTAAATATAATAACTGCTATCCTCTTTTTGCTGGACTCCACTTACAGTCAAATCTGTTAATGGAGTCAAATCTACGCATTTATTATGTTTTATGTATGAATTTTAGATATTTAGTTTTATTCTATCTTTTGGTTGCCCTTTTAACATTTGGGGACATTCATTTGGGGACAACAGTTGGGCTAACTCTGGTTTGTAAGCTTTTTTTTTCTTTGATCAATGAGCATTGCCCCAGTAAAATAAACTAATAAAATCAATTAAAACTAATAATATACTGAGATACTACTCAATACATTATCATTAAATAATAATTAATAAAATATAATAAATAATAAATGACAGTAAAGTGAAATGTATAACAGCAGTTGTTAATGCGCTCTTAAATGATCTCCTTTAAAGTTGGGCATTTAATGTTTTCTTCGCTTTACTGACATAAAAGCACCTTGTAAAATGAAATCTACATATTGACATCAGCCTAGAGCTGGGAAGCCCAAATGTCACTTCCCTTTAACTCATCTTCCACCATTATGGTACGCTGAAAGCCCTGTCCCATCTAAAGCATATAGCTCTTTCCTTAATTAACACACACGCAGTGGTGTGTTGCAATATCAAATTAATATTTCAGTGCCTGCTTCATTTTATGGCCACTACCATTTGAATAGGCCTTAATAGAGTGACAAGACATTCCCACCGACCACTGTCCCATGAAAAATGCACAAGCCACTTAAAACCAATGGCCAGTCACAAGAAGACACTTGGCCCCTCAAGACAAACCATGACTTCTTTCTTGATGAAGGGAAAGCAGGCATATTTTCAGCGCCTGCTGTGGAAACTAATGCCCTCCCTTGCACACACATCTGTTATGAAGATTGGATGAAATGGTTTGATTGTGAAACATTAGCTTCTTTTAAATCTCACGCCTGGTGAGTATTCTTCAAATGTAACGCAGAGTTAATAATTAAAGTGCCCCATTCGCCATAGTATTAATCGTTAGAGCCATCTGATAGTTCTCTTTCCAAAAAAAAAAAAAAAAAGGGTCTCTGACTCGGAGGTTAGCTGTAACATATTTGAACTGAACATCTGGCTGCAGATGAGCTCATGATACATGGAAATACAATAAGGAAAAGACAAGGCTAAAAATGTCTGTACTGAGATTGTTTTCATAATGATGTTAGAAGGTTATATTAATCAATAGATCTAAGAGAATACAGGGTTAAAAGATCAAAAGACTTCATTTGGGGTAGCTGGAGGTCAGTTTATTCACTTGCCAATGCATGCTGAAAGCTACTGAATAGATAGAACCTCACTGAGTTGTATCTGTCTCAAAGTGCTTTTTCATAATATTTAAAGTTACCAAGACACTGATGCAATCAACATTTTAAACCTGTGACTCTGACTTGTGCAACTTTATCTCTCTCTGACTTTTTCTTGCTCCACATATTTGTAATATTACAGTATCAGGCTGTTTGAGTATCTCAGTAAAGCGTCACTTTTTATTGTCCCTCTTCATCTCGCTTTGATTAGCCAGCATTCTCCCAGTGCGATTACAAGAAATCAGTAAATACAAGAGTGTTTACAGTGGCGTGACATTATTAAGGCATGCAGCGGATCCAGCCCTTCTAGCTGTCGCAACTGCTGAAATATTAAAGCAAATAAGTGTCAAATAACATCTGGGGAGGTCTGGAGAGAGAGAGAAACAGAGACAGGGGAGGAGAGAGAGCGACGTTATTGACTGTTCTGGACTGAGCAGGTAAGAGCACCTGCCAATATTCAGGAATTTAAAATTTTCCATTGTAAATTGTTCTAACTAGAATTACTTCCTCGCGGTTGTAAGATCAGATAAAACGTATTTGTATAAATAAAATTGACCTTACTTTGTTAAGCTTTGTTGTTCTTGTTCTGCCTTATGCCTACGGTATTAGTGTGTAAGTTCATTGAGGGAGACAAAAATTCGTGCGTTCACATGCTTGGCCTATAAAGCTGATCCTGTAAGAACACAAAGTCGTGGCCGTGATAGTGAACAATGCTTCAAATATGGATGTTGCTGCAAAGAAGCTTCAAATTCTGAAACGTGGTTGCATCACCCACATCTTCAACCCAGCAGCACAGAAGATCTACACAATCACCACAGTTTCAAGGTGGGCAACCAAGATAAGTTTCACCAATTCAGCATCCAACCAAATGTGAAATATAGTCACAATCTCCCCTTCTGTTCCAGAGTTATGGCTTTAAATCATGGCCAGTAAAGTATATTTGCATTATGATACACATTATGATATCAATGTGGAGTTGACCTTTGACATTTTGGAAATAAAATGTCATACATCATCATTTTATCCTATTAGACATTTTTGTAAAATGTTGTCATAATTAGCATATGAATTCTTGAGTTATGGCCAAAAATGTGTTGTGAGGTCACAGCGACATTGACCTTTGACCTTTACCACCAAATTCTAATCAGTTCATCCTCGGGTCCGAGTGAACATTTCGGCCAAATTTGAAGAAATTCCCTCCAGGTGTTCCTGAGATATCGCGTATCCACATAAAAATGGAACAACATAAATCAAAATTGTTCACTTCATTTAAACACAGTTTTCATTAACAGCAAGGAAAACAAGAATTGACACAGTAACATGTCAAGTGTAGTCAATAATCATATTGATGATATAAGATAACACAAACTATTCACATGCTTATGCACACTACCGGAGCTGATATCTCCATCCTAAAACTATCATAAATGATCATAACACAGAACAAATTGAAATAAAGACTAGATACGAACTAGTCTTTTTCTGTCTTATCTTTGTAACAATATTACTGTATTTGCATTACAGATGACATAGTATCTTGTGTTTTAATGAATTAAAGACATATCAAAAGGCTTTGCCAGTTGTGGTAAAAGTAATGAAAAAAAGGTCACTTTTAGGGCAAACAAAACAGAGACATGCAAAAACAGCAAATAACCTACAAGACGTGATGAAAGGGTGCTTGAGAGAAAATTATGTTCTTGCTCACTGTCTTTCTTGAATGTTTATTGATTTCTCATCAGTATTGCATGGGCTTGTGAACTGTTGCATGATAATTATAGAAAAAACTAAGAAATAGAAGCTTATCAGGACTTATAGTTCATTCATAAAGTATTCAGACCACTTCAGTTTTTTCTCAGTTTGTTATGTTGCGGCCTTATGCTGAAATCGTTTCTCCTCTCATTAATCTAAACTCAATACCCCATAATGACAAAGCGAAAACGGAATTTTAGAAAGTTTTACAAATTCGTTCAAAAGGAAAAACTGAAATATTCAGACCCTTTACTCAGTACTTAGTTGAAGCACCTTTGGCAGCGATTACAGCCTCAAGTCTTCTTGGGTATGACACGACAAGCTTTGCACACCTGGATTTGGGGATTTTCTACCACTCTTCTCTGCAGATCCTCTCAAGCTCTGTCAGGTTGGATAGGGACCGTCGGTGGACAGCCATTTTCAGGTCTCTCCGGAGATGTTCGATTGGGTTCAAGTCAAGGCTTTGGCCTTCAGGTGCTGTTTTGCAAACTCCAAGTGGGCTTTCATGTGTCTTTCACTGAGGAGAGGCCTCCATCTGGCCACCCTGCCACAAGGCCCAGATCAGTGGAGTGCTGCAGTGACGGTTGCCCTTCTGGAAGTTTCTCCCATCTCCACACAGTGACCATCAGGTTCTTGGTCCCCTCTCTTACCCAAGGCCCTTCTCCCCGGATTGCTCAGTTTGGCTGGGTGGCCAGCTCTAAGAAAGGTCCTGGTTGTTCCATACTTCATCCACTGAATAATTTTGAAGGGAATTTTTTGTAGCCTTCCCCAGGTCTGTGCCTCGACCCAATCCTGTCTCTGAGCTCTTCAGGCAGTTCCTTCGACCTCATGGCTTGGTTTTTGCTCTGATATGCATTGTCAGCTGTGAGACCTTGTATAGACAGGTGTGTTTTTTTCCAAATCACGTTCAATCAATTGAATTTACCACAGGTGGACTCTAATCACGGTGTAGAATCATCTCAAAGAGGATCAAGAGAAATGGGGGGAGCTAAATTTCAAGTGTCACAGCAAACGGTCTGAAAACTTATGTCAATGTGATATTTCAGTTTTTCCTTTTTGATGCATTTGCCAAAAATGATAAAATTCTGTGTTTGCTTTGTCATTATAGTTTTAATAGAGTACATACCTGTTTAATGTAAATCATTTAATAATGGTTCACCATAAAATTGTGCAGCAGATCCCTGATATAAAGAAGATGGTAAGTGAGAAATATTTCTCTGAGAATAACCAATGATGATGACTGAGGGATTGCGGGAGGAACAGGGGAGGAGATGAAAGGAATTTGGGATGACAGGACGAGACAGGAGAAGAACAGGACCCCACACGATGGGGGGCCTGAGAGGCCGTCTGCAGCACTGCCTGATTGACATGCCATTGCAGAGCTACTGCCAGCCCCCCTCCCCACCATACTTTAGAGAAGCACTTTAGAGCACAACACGCACCCACTGTGAGCAGACAAATACACCTGTTCAGACACACACAATGACAGGTAGAAATAGACAAAAAGACATAAATGCACACAGGCATTCAGTGAGGAAGAAAAGTAAAGGATTCTATAGCTGTCATGTGAGAGCTATTTCTGAATCAAAGACAGGTGAGGTATGTATCTACTTTATGTATCCATCCATCTGCTGCGAGAGAGAGGGGCTAAAGCTAACAGATAACTTTGCGGCATAAAGGAATAAATAACCGTCTGCAGGAGAAGATTAAAGAAGATGCTGGTTTATAATTAGCTGGCTGGCCCACAGCTAGGAATCACTAGTACATCTTTGCCACTGGTGATAGAGTATGTGTGTCACAGGGTTGACCGGGGGAAGGATTGAGCAGCCTGTCACCCATAATTCAAACATAAACTGTACAGTGAGGCCGTGCATAGGCTGTACACACTCTCGCAGTGTCTTTTCTCAGTGTTCCCCTAATACACACTTGGCACATGCAGGGCATCCATACACACTCAAGTATAGAGGACGAAAGGTGCAACATTACTTTTGCAGTAGCCACTGTTCCGCTAAATTCTGTAACTCAATGCAGTTTTTCACGGAGGGTTTTTTTTTTCATCAGTCTTTCTGAAAAAGACAAACTTTTTCTTGGAATTTTCAATCCATATTCTATAAATGATCATCTACTATATGACAGCACTTTCTATTACAATTTTAACCCCCAAAGTTGCAGGATAAAGCCAGAACTCTTCTGTACTTTCTTGTTGTCAAAAAATCAAATGAAAAGGCTAGAACCAACAATGAATTGATTCTACAAACATGTATCTGTGTTTCTAAAGCTTGATAAGTCTGATTATCTATGCTACAGATGTCCGTTGTTGTCCAACAATTATTCAAAACACATCACTGAGCCACACTGTTGTGTGAAAGGTTACATGTTCCTTCATTACCATGAACACAGGCATGTTGAGTCTATCCCACATGCACCATCCGGCTGCTGAGAATTTTCACTAGCGCAACAAATGTGTATATTCCTCCGCAGCTGAAAATATTCCCAAACAAATGCAAAATTTACTCCTGTTTGGATGATGTTTGCTAAAAATGACAGTAACCAGCTTTTTTAGGAAATTGTTTAGCCTTTTCACATTTGTGACCTTTTTTTTTAAAGATTCATATCTTCAGTAGGAATGAATGGGCTTGGAGCTGAGTGCTACAGATAGGGTAGAGAACCTGGAGAGTAATACATAAGATTTCAACCTGTGACCATCTTGGGCCTATGGGAGATGGAGTATGTAATACACGTACAGTGTATATACCTCACTATGACACTTTGCTCAGGAATATGAAAGCACTGTGTTATCGGTTGAAATCAGTTTTGCACATATACTATATTAATGCATATACATGTAAATCACACGTGTGTACACTGGTCTAGCATTTTGTATTGTACATAGCTTCTATTTTTAATTTATTTCAAAGTTGTTTCTACTTATTAATTATTCTCATCCGTGGTAATTATCTTCATCTCTATAAATGTTTCTAATTTTCATTTGTGATGTAGTTGCTCAATCCTTTTTGTATCCTGTCTGTTTTTGCTGCTGTAACACCTACTTTCAGTTTGGTTTTTCTTTTTTTTTAAATTTCGCATCTCTAGTCTTGACAAATGGTGGTAAACCGTATGACATACTGCCGAGCAAGGTTATGTTGGGGGGCTAAAATTTTCTTAAAAAAAAAAAAAGCAAAATTCATCAGCGTTTAATTTATCAATAAACGCTGATAAATTCACACAAAACTGAACAGTAACAATTCCACAAACAGTTTTGTATTCAGGAGACAAAAGACGCTGGACACCGGCCTGGACGTGGCGCGAGGAAGTCATTGTCACACCCTAACCCCTACCCCTTGCTTTAACACTGTCAGTGGAGAAGCATAATGTGATATTTTTTTTATCCAGACCTGATAATGAACGTAACCTCTCTCTTCTCATTCATATCAGGTCAGCTCTGTGCTCACACACTCACGCACACTAGCGCCATTAAGGTTCCCAGAGGTCCATGACGATTCCTTTGTCTCTAATGGAAGAGTCGACAAACAATCTGTGAGCGCGGGAGTTCAGAAGACACACTGGTGCAAATGCAAGAAAGTGGCGAGAGTGAGAAGGGGGAGGGGGGGGAGACAGAAAGACAACAACTGACATCGCAGGGAATTTCACAGGGATGGCTAATCCAATGTGATCAGCGGAAGATTTTAATATTTAAATAGCTAGCAACGCACCAGAAGTTTCTAATTAAATTATAACTCATGCTTGAAAAGCAAAAGTGCATGTGTTGTGGGAGCTTAAATAATTCAGCCCGCCCTATATCTCGTCTTTCTGTTAACCCGGAGACAAATGGCACTTGCTAGGGCTTTTAGACAGGGGGCTGGCACTGTCAGAAGCATGAACAACATCAGCTTGTAAAGGGCCTCACCCATCAGGGCCCAAATCCAAGCTGACTGGCCTCACTACTGAACAACATTTCTAACCTAGGAATTAATTTGGTTAATTAATTCATTATTAATTACCTTAAAGGCCACACAACACTGGCACATTGTAAAAAGATGACAGGAAAAAAGCCTCTTCCTAATGAACTGGGGATGTTAATGAGGCACCAGACAACTATCTTCTGGCTCCTCTCACTATATCATCCTACCTGCTTGCTCCTATTACAAGTTTCCAGCAAAAAAAGTATCAGAAAAGAGTTTATTAATTAATACACTCTTGAAGGATATATGAGGCGCTCACAATATCCACGAGAAGCGTAAAATATTTAGGTTGGTAACATTCATATTAATGGCAAAATTACACATACATCTCAGAAATTAAATTAGAATTCGACCCAACATTGATGGCAGAGTCATGTCAAGCATATAAATGTACTTATGGCTCGAGGTTAGAATACCTTTTTTCATTCTTTTTTTTTTTTTTTTTTTCTGCACCAGGTATCTTCGCTTCTGGCTAGTCAGGCCTTGCGGCGTAATTCCAGAAAAGAATTACATTTTTGATGGGAACTAATTAGCCAGGCCTTTACCTGAAATTCTTCCAGACTGTTGCGTGTTCCCGAGTTTGGATGATGGTGGTATAACTTATTGAGGGGCACCAACTGCTCTAACTTCTGCTCAGGAGCAGAGAGAGAGAGAGTTGAGAGCGCGGAGGTCTGTTTCAGCGAGCTTGTACTTTGCAGAACAAACTCCAAAGAGACAGAAAGACAGAAAGTCAATCCCTCCACAAAGGCCTTTCACTCTTTTGACAACAACTAAATCCTGGTGTCATAGTCTTTTGCTTTGCCCTGTGAGGGAAAGTCAGCGTTCACATACCACACATATGAGACTGCCAGAGAATTACAATACAGATACCAGAGCAAATTTCTAAGAGAATACCATTCCCTGCTGTGATTGCTGCATTTGATGGCGAGTACACCTCAGACATTTTGCTGAGTACCCTGTATTTTTCACTTTACCTTTTCCTTTTTTTCTTTATTCCCATGTCACACAGACACCACTGGCAGAGGGTGGTAAAGTGGTAAAGAGAGCGTGTGGGTGAGGTAGGCAGTATCATGATCTGAGATGATGAAATAAAACAGTCTAGCTGCTCCCATCTCTTCTCATGCTGGCAGTTGTGGAAAAGCCGCAGAGGATTTCAGGCAGGAGGCAGATGCACACATGAGATATGTGTCAGCTCCGATACAGTTAGACACAAAGGAGACCAAACACCACAAACTACCAACACAAATTCGTGTCTTGTCCTCAACAACAGGAACAGAAATGGAGGGCTGACTCCAGACTTGGCTGCAGGAAGGGTGGAGGTGGGGGGGGTGAGCTAAACTTGGGCTCGCCAAGTTTATTTTACAACTTGGCGAACACTTTGAGAACATGGAACAAAGACGTGTGGTTCTGCTCTTTTGTCCTCGCAGTTAACACAGCCTTTGGCCTCAGACTTCTCAAGTCTGCAGTCATGACTGATGCTAGCCAGTCAAGGCATATAATTCAGATAGCAACTATAAGAAAGCAGCCGCCCCGGGGGTCTCTCTCTGCTTCTGACACACACACACACACACACACACACACACACACACACACACACTGTATATAACCATGCATGGCTTTGTGAACCATGCAAAGCCATGCATGCATTATGATTGCTGTTAAGTTTCTAATTGTTCTGATCATAAAGAAATACCTTTCAAGAAGCTTCTGTTTCAGACCCGGAGCCTGATTAAAGAATGCATGATACTTCAGTGACAAGACTATATTATTAATTCATTGCAAACAGTGGAATTTGGGTGTGTTACTTTGAAAAATGTTCAAAACTGGCGGCCTGTAATAAAAGCACTGAGAGAAATTCCAACTCATTAACATTTAATCACAAAATTCTCTTTCATATGAAATACCCAATATAGGCTGTCAGAATCAATCAGGTGTCCAGAAAAAGGGAGATGACATGCCAAAAGGATGGGGAATATGTCAGTTGTGGCACTCACTGTTTCTTCTGGCTGTCATATTGCCAGGGCTGCCTTTAAACAGACAGTGTTAGGAAACGCGGCCCCACAGTGCTGCTATAAAACACTCGGGGAGATACAGAAGAAGAGGTAAAAGAAGAAGAAAAAAAAAAAAAAAAAAGGGCTTCTGTTGCAGAACCTTTGCCTGACAGGAGCCAGCACTGGAGGCTGTGTCATCTTTTGGTGTGGGAGAGGTGTTCAAAGCCAGGGCTTCTGGGTAATGGGGTTGTTTGGGGCAACAGGGGATCCAGAGGAACTCTTCACTCATAATTTTATAATTGGCCTGCTGTCCCGGGGCTCCATGCCAGTACTCTTGCCTACACCTTCAACTCAAGTCTCTGAAAGCCTGAGGTTGGCCCTTGTGTAAAGACTGGATGCAAAAAAATGCAGAACAAGGATCAGTGATGAACCCTACTAAGCAGGAGAGAGGCACAAAGCTAAGCTCAGAGAAAAAAGTTTAAAGTTTAGGACAGAGTGTTTAATTATGACAGTTATGAAAAGTTAAGGAAAAGAACATCACCCAAAGGATGGACACGCCGCTGTACTACAGGGCAATGACCAAAAAAGAATCTTGTTTTATACTGATGTTTTTGAAATGCTTTTCGGCACTTCACGTTTTCATTTTTTTTGTCCATGTCATTTGTTTTATGTCAAATATGAGGAATACAGAAAGGTCTTCCTGTAGCAAACCTAAAAGATCGGTCATAACATTGTGCATGCATCTCCAAAATTTCAGGTAACTAATATTTATGTACAAAATTTCATATAAATTGTTGACCATATAGCATCCCTTTTGCTCCATCCCTAATTGTTTTCGTTACAAAAATCTTTTTTTCCTCATCTCCCAGGCTTTGAACAGTAAATTTAGTCTGCAAGTTTGCAGTGATACATGGGCTCATCGCATACGTACTTGGGATGTTTTTTCTGTTTAGAACCCATAGTTAGTTTGGTGAGAATCTGTATTTGGCCAATTTTTTGGTGTACTCACTTTGGATTTTCGAAAACACATAAAGTATGTACGCAGCACATAAAATGTTGTTTGTTAGGAAGAATCATTTATTCACAGCAGTGTTTCCGACCCAGTGACCTCAATCTGGCTTCTACCAGAATCATAAAATACGAAGACGTCCCTCTGCATATGAGTCATCTAAATGTTTCTGATTTCATAGGTAAACAGTCATGTGTTTGTACTATTACACTTTTGACAAATTGCTACTCTATTGCAAAATATCACAGGAGCTTTGAAAATGAAATGAAATGAATGAAATCTGATGGATTTAGACTTAGGAATACTTACAATCTCTGTGTAGTCTTTTTCTGACATTAGGACATGTGTGATGAGCATATGTTCAAAATCAGACAAATCTTGTCAATTACAATCGACTAATTTTTAATTAGAATCTCAACTTCACCTCAGAAAAAGGAAGGTGACTATTAGCAGGTGGTAAATGGACCATTGAGGGACGTATTGTAAAATGGCTGCTGATATGCTAAAGTGTGTTTTTGTTCAGCAGGAAACGCAAGGCATTTACTTAGTATACTTAAACTTTTTGTGTGCATAGGCGTAATTCCTTTTTTTTTATTTTTCAAATTTGGTGCTCTTTTGTACAAAAGTAGAGCTGCAGTGTGATTTTTCTTCTCAGCCAGAACCCTTGAATACAAGTTAATTAATCCGGGCTCACTAGTTTCAACATTACAAGTACAGTGTGTAGCCTCAGCAGCATTTGTGCTTGTGTCATTACTTTTTCACTTTTCCAGAGCATCTTGGAAATTCTGTGGCATGTTGGCCCAGATAATATTGTGAGAGACAGTATAACAAGTAGTTTTTTATGTTTGTCCATACAGAGAAGTGACAACTGGTACAACGCTTGGCTGTAATTACACCTACGTACACGGCAAATTAAAAGAGCGATGCGATAAATGAGATTCTTACTGCCCCACTGAACAAAATGATCATATCCTATTTACTATACATCTTGATAGGGCCGGTGATTATTAAAACTTCAGGGGTGGGATTCAGGCTTTCAAAACTTGCTTTGTGGTGAGTACTCTGGTTCGTACATCCATTTTCAAATGCCCCCATTTGAATGACAAATCTTTCAGGAAGTGTCTAGTGAGACATTTATAGCAGTATCATGATGTACACATTTCTGTTGCTTTTTAGCTCTCATCAGCAGGATTGCCGGTGTCTTTTTATCAAAATGTGATTCTGGTTTTTGAGTCAGTTACAGGCTGACATACTTACAGAGGGACAGGTGAGGATGGGGCTGAAACGTTTTGAATTTTATACAAATGGCCAATAGGACAGAAGTCACACACCATTTAATAATTTACATGAAATACGTGCTGTCTCCTGTCCTCTGCCCTCTGTCTGAGTTTATGTTTTGACTTCATTGCCTTTGTGTCATTCTGACAGACACGTCACTGCCTCTTGAGGGCGCCGTAAGTACTGTGTCTGCGATGCTATCAGAATGGAGAAGTGAGATTCAAACTGGAGGGTCTAGAGGGACAGGGGAGCAAAAATATTTCTCGTCTGGTACCAATTTATATCTTCCTGTCCTAAGGAAAATCTGTTTTAGCTGACAATCCCATCCCATCTCGATTCTGTCATTTCGACTCCCAGTCCTGTGTCAGTCCAGAGTGATTACACTGAGTAGAGCAGAGCTTCTTCCCAAAGAATCAGGCTACATCTAAATACAGTAGGAGACACTTTTATATTTTTAAAATGACAAAGTTCGGGAGTTTTTGCATTCATCCTAAGAAAGGAATTAAACATCCCCGGCTGAAATGACTGAGGCAAACAGAGCACAAAGACTCGAGTTATTACGACAAACCTGTAAGCAAACGATTGCCATACCTGTCAAGTCTCATGTTTTACCACTGAGATGCTTTAGTGCCTTTGTTGACTTCTTATGCCTTTGAGGTGAAAAATCAATCTATGATGTTATCACACCACCAACGACAAAGTAGGCCACTTGTCATTGCCTTGCAAAACAACCCATTTGACCATTCCAAACACAATATATGAGCACTTTCTAATCTGCTACCTCAGTGGTTAATGTTTGGTTAGACTGAGGCTAACTCAAACTACTTGGTTAAGGATAGAGAAAAATCGCAGTCATGGTTACAAGAAACCAACACTGACTGTTTGAAAAAGACGGGATGTAAATGTCACACACTTTGTAGGCTCACCCACCCCCCATACCTCCCCTTTGGGAGGATCCATCTGCCTTTGCTCCTAACAGGAAACAAGCGGTTCTTATCATGAAAACACAAACAGGGTCATTTTAAGTGCGTGTAACAGGACAGGGTTTATAACAGGGGTTCTGCACTGTTCAACCAATCAAATTTAAGACCTTTTTAATACCACATAGAATTCAAATTATTACCTTTTTTTACAGTCATACTGGAGGAAGAATGAATGAAAACAAAACAATAAGGCCGGCTATTATTTATTGACTACATGAATTTGCTGACATTTATATCACATTTTTGTCAGTGCTCCCCAGCTGTATATAACATTTATTCCTAGTAATATAATTAATCAATTAAAGTGACCTGGAACAATGGATGGATTACTCAACAGGCCTACAGGGCACAGGCCCAGGGGCCCAAGGGTTCGGGGGGGGGGGCCCTAGGCCAGCGCTTCTGTACGAAATGACAGTTAATATTGCATGTTTGAAAGTCACAAAGCTCAGTTAAAAGACTACACGGACAGGCTAAACTATCCCGAAGAGACGCAAAATTACCACAGAGAGAGAATTAATTAATTCATTTACATTTTTTTCTGAAATCAACACAGTGAATCTCCTAGTAACTGTCTCTAAATAGGCAAAAGTTATAACTAACGCTACTGTCCACAGCAGGCAACAAATAATATTTAAGACTTTTTTAAATTAAAATGTTTGATACCTTCTCAGGTTTTTTTGTTGTTGTTGAGGGAATTGAATTCAGTGTTTTTTAACACTTCTGAAGAGCTGCAGATACCCTGCATGAATTCCTTGGTACTGGAAGGTCCCAACAACACTATGTAATTAAGAAATTTAAAATAAAATAAAAAAATCCTGACCTTTCTATCATAAATCACATGTTGCATCAAATGTGATTTAGGTTAGTGTAAAGGATGAACTTAACTAAAATACATGGATTTAAGTCTTGTGCCAACAAGCATCCACCCCGCTGAAGTGCCCTTGAGCAAGACAGTGTAAGAAATGCAGCACTGGGTACATTGCTTTGTAGCTGACTGTGCACTTTGAAATCCCTTTGGAGAAATTAACAATTTCAAACCACAGGGATCAATAAAGCGCTACATTATCATTATTATTTAACTAGAGGCTGGACAGACTGGTAACCTCGGATGTAACACACACCGTACACCTGCAGCCCAACCTCAGTGCTAACCTACTTGACCTTAGAGAGAACTTCAGCCGCAGGATCATACAGTACACAGAGAGGCTATGGTTTAGTAGACCCTCGAGCTGCGTTAGGGTGCCATTACAACTGTACGGGCTGTTGAGCTCTAATGGCTGTGTGTTGGGCTGTAATGGTGCTTGGAGAGAGTGGAATAGAGTATATAGGAAGAGGTAATCTCAGAAAATGCTGACCTCTAAGCCACAAAAAGTAGGTGAGAAGTGTTAACGGCTGGTTGGCACTACTCCAAGCTTTTCTTTATAACCTTTGACCTTTTTCTCTCTGTAGACTCTAGAGAGCAGACCTCCTCTTTTCCAGCCCCTGTAGTTACTATCGCCTTTTCACTGCCCTCATTTTAGGGTCAAATGAAACCACAGATAAATTTCCTTTAGACAAGCTCTCTGTTTTCCTCTGAACAGAGGCGTAATTTTTAGTACAGTATGTTGTGTGGGCATGTGTATGTGTCTCCGTGTGTGTACCAACAGAAACCTGGAGAAAGTACTGATATTCTAGTAGAGAGACTCGATAAACAAGTTTAATTTCTGAATTTTAACAAGTCACAGTCACAGTTGTTGTTGACACTGTCTTTGCAGATAATGTGATGATTCAGTTTGAAACCTTGATATCTGGAGACTGAAATTATGGCCCAAATGATCAAATTTGTGTCTTAACTTCTTTTTCTTTCTACAGTAAAGTTCAGGTCTCCTTCTGAACACTGGAATCAGAGAAACTGTTCTGGACACCGGAAGAAAGAAGAAACAAATGACACCTGAAGAAACAAGAATTCCAATACTTGATGTACACAAAAGCAGTAGTACAACAAAGTAAAATGTACTGCTAAAAGTTAAAAGCTTTGCATCAAATAAAATATGTGTTACCAGTAAAATCTATTTATGTATGAAAACCTAAGTCATATTCTGAAGAATGGTCCCATGCATGAGTTAAATTATTGATTAAGTAACAGATAGGCAATATCTATAGTGTTGCTTGTGGAACAAGTAGTATATACTTGGTAATTTAAAATACAAAAATGCATGATATTTCATAATGCTCTTTTAGGTTTTTCCTGTAAAATTCTATCAGGTATCAGGTACATTTCTCAAATGTAGTGCAGTGAAACAACAGATGAAATAACTTGAGTAAAAGTGCCAAATCCTAATAATTGCACTTATAGCACTTCAGCAGATATACTTTTTTATTGTTTACACCTGGTTTGGAAATGACAGTAAGTTTGTTGAAGTAAATGACGAGGGAGATATTTAAAAAGAATTATGTACCTGATGTACCTCACAAAAAAATGCTATCAAGGAAAACAGTTTAAAAAAAAAAACACGTATATAACGTGCATGATGGCCTTTTTAAAAAAAATCAGGATTGATGCAGAGTATCAGTAGACTGGTAAAGAGGACAAATGACAGATGTCGGCTCAAAAATTGGTGTTACCTTGTCACCAATATGTCGTGACCCGCTCCCTCCCCATGACGCCTCCGTCACACCCCTCCAGCCATTAACACAGTTAGGGCTCAGCCAGGGGAATAAGCCTGCATTAGTACAGACAAGTCCACTGGTGTAATATTGATGGTTGTCACTGCCATCAGTTGTTTGGACCATGACAGACAGTCACACAGGAGCATTTTCAGAGCAGTGGAATCACCTGATACTTTACTACCACTCTACTATATTAACCCTTAAGTATGATATTTGATTTTATTAAATGTAATATTTTCTTTAATAGCAGTAAATCAGAGACAAAATGAGGATATCCACATGCATAATAAAAAATCAATCAAGACCACACACGCACACAGACACACACAGACACACACACACACACACACACACACACACACACTCCCACAGATCTCCTGATTAAGACTTACTCAGTGCTTGCACACCTCATCAACCCTCAGCGACAACTCCCCGGAGAAAACAGGTCTCATTATGCCAGAACAAAAACAATGACACCCAGTGCTAGCCGTGACTCTTTTGCTAATGGACAAGCCAAGCGGGAAAGAAGGAGGCAGATCTGGATCTATGAGTAAAGGCTCGTACAAGGAGCGCGCAAGCATGAAACCTGATGTGATAGCGTGCCTCGTGGGCAAGTATTATTCCAACTGTATATCATTAGCAGGGTGCGTTTTCTAATTAGCAGTAGGGCAGAATAATGAATACAGCTCCATTAATCAAAAGGTAATATATGTAAAAGTAGTACTGTTTTATGGCCTGAGGGAAGAGTGTGAAAGGTAGGAGAGAAAACACAAAAATGAGATGGAATGTGAAAACAGCTATCATTGCCTTGCTGAAAAGAACATTGCTTTTCATATTCATTTACCCACATTCTTTTATGCAATTTATGGTGCTTGCTCTTTAGAGCCCAAATAGAGTGGATTTGAAGGAGGGAGAGTCAAATGACAAAGGAAATTTGAGTCAGCAGAAGTCCTCCACCTCTGTTCGAATTACAGCACAAATTGTTGCAATACATTATAATTCAGGAGGCACAGTGTGCAGAGTTTATTGGCAGGCTGGTGCTTTACCTTGTTTAGACGTCGGACAACTGTCGGAGGAAAGGAAAAGAGACTGAGCCGGAGAGGCATCAGCTGTCAGAGTGGTTAACTGGTGGTGAGGCGCGGATCGTATCACCCACATATTATTTCGACTGTCCAGTGCTCACTCACAAACAGGGGGACTAAGGTCAGAGTTTGAAAGCTGAAACCCTTCCTCCTCTCACTTACGTCAGGTTCAGCTGTATGATAAGGCTGGTTTCAATGTATATTTATCTTATTGTTAACAAATCCAATGAAAAGACCAGCACTTTCTGACCATGGCCATGGCCCGTGCCCGTTGCTTTCTACTAAAGATGTTAATCTTTAAAAATGGGTTTAAAAGATATAGTTTCATTTAAAAAAAAAAGAGTTTAGTAATTTCCAAAAACAGCTGGGTACTGTAGTTTTTAGCAAACATTACTCAGACAGTAGTGAATAGCGTTTTTTTGATAACTATTTTCAGCCGTGGACCACTACACAGTGAGTATTTATGGCAGTAGGACGATGCATGTGGGATCAACATTGCAATGAAGTGATATGTCACACAGTGAGCAGTGTGGCTTCTTGATGTGTTTTTAACACATAATACACACCCAGGTACACCCAGGTTCCGGTCTTTTCATTGGATTTGTCGACAATAAGAGAACTAAAGAAAATTGGCAGATTTATCCCTTAAGTTGAGGACGTAAATTTATTTTCATTTTTCCATTTCAAATTAAAAACCAAAATCCAAACCAATCCACCAATAAAAAGGTACTGAAAAAATATTTCTCTTGAGTGAGCATGTAAAAGAGAAGAAATAAGAGAAAATACAAAGGTATTACACTAATCTTATTAATCTTGTCACACTGGTATTATTCATCTACTGGTCTCTCAGTAGACTGCAGAGGTAAAATGTGCTGTACAGATGCACTGTAAATGAGGCGTTGTAATTTTAGGGGTGGAGGAGAGAAAGGCAGAGGAAATTGGGAGACAGGGATAAAAGAGGGGGAAAGATGGAGAGGAAAACAGAGAGATAAAAGATGATCTTGGTGCCTCTTCAAGAAATGTTTGAGAAAGCATTTAAGTGATTTGATATTTCTGCTGCCACAACACTCCCGGCTACTTTGAGCTGAATCTCCAGCTCGAGCCTTTTTTCATACATTTGCACCTCGCAATCCAAAGTGAGCAAAGCCATCTCCTTGTGACAGCAGCCAGGGCTTTTAAATGCATCCTAAGATATAAATAAACTTTGCTGAGTGGAGGCTGAAAATGCATTTATCCACCCCTACAAAAAATATAAAGATAAATCCCGAAGTCTGTCCAAGAGGAGAAAATAGAAATGTCATTAAATTCTTCTGAAATATAGATCACTTTCCACAGGAAAAGACACTTGGCACGCTGGAAGTCAAGCTAATTCACCTCAACTCAGTACTGAAATGATTTGATAAAGTTCTTTGTATGATCTTAGGTTTAGACGCGGAACTGAGATTTCAGTGCATTGGGTTGAAATATAAATGCTAATTTGCTTACTATTTTGACATATTTCCATACAACCAAATAAAAATAAAACATAAATAAACATTTATTCAAATATTATGTTTGTCTGCTAATTTAACCGGCGAAAATAAGACTAAAAAGTAACGGAAATTATATTTACAAGCCATAGTCTGCTGAAATAATGCAAATAGCTAAAATCAACCAGAAATAAAAATACATAGGTCGAATTATGAAAAGTCTATAATGCTGTAAAATAATGAAACTATGAAATAAATGAAACGTTCATTGAAGCCAACAAAGTTGGCTTCAATGAGCAGAGAAGGAGTTCAAATGTTAGACAGGAAAAAGGAGTTTGTTTCTAACATGCATAAGATTCTCTATGATTTGACATGTTGTCTCAACCATGATTTGTTGCCACTCCCCAGGGAGCGGAGTTAAAAGACTCGGAGTGACTGAGGAAGACGTACACTTTAATCACGTTAGCGAAGTTTCATGAAAATTTCAGATCAAGATGCCAACATCTGCTTTCCATTATTAATCACTGTTGTCACCACAAAGAAGATCCCGGCAACATGATACACTTGACTTCTGAAGTTACTTACTTTTGACTGTAACACAGGTATTACTGTTTCACACACACACACACACACACACACACACACACACACACACACACACACACACACACACACACACACACACACACACAACCACACACACACACACACACACACACACACACACGCACATGCATGCACACAGATTGTATATGCACACATCTTCTTGCACACACACACACAGACATAGAAGCATGGCTGGTAAAGAACCCAATACATGCACAAATACACCCACAATTAAGTGGGAGATGCATGAAAAATGTTTTTTTTAAAAATGAAAACAGGCTGTATTAAATGAGTAAATTGGGCTGAGAGAGACTGACGTGTTATTGAGAAAGACGAAATAAAAGAGAATAACATCAGCTGGCTTTTTTGCATTCTTCTCCTCACCTAAACATTCTGCTCCTCCCTGCACCTAAAAGCAGACCTTCCATGTCTATTTTCCCATTCTACCTTATCAGTGGCATTTACCTCCTAACGAGGGTAATGATATCAGCAATATCAAAGTAGCACTTTTGTCATGTTGCATTAGAGTCCCTCCTCCTCTACCTGCTTACACACCTCTGATCACCGATTGTTTGCCGAAATACCGATTTATGTATAAAAGAGAGTGAAGCGTCTACTTGGCAGCTGATCATTCTTAAGCAGCTCACCACCTCTTAACAACCTGCGTCTCTTTTCATTCTGCCTTCTTCTTCTTCTTTTTTTTTTTTTTTTTTTACTTTACTCAGGCTGTCTTTCACTCCTCTCTTCATGTGGACTGGGTTATCCGATCAGACTGTGAAACAAGCCAGCGAAGGCACGCCTGACAGCACCAATTAGAGAGGACAGAGCAGTGAGCCCTTTCTACATGCATAACGCCAAATAAGTCTTTTGTGTACAGAGAACTGCGTTAAAAAGCGTGGACAAGCTCCAATGGATATTTTGCACACACACACACACACACACACACACGCACACACACACAAAATAAAAAGTACTTCAGGGCTTGTTGTGATGCCAAAAAATGACAAATTTGCTTTGCACTTGAATTAAAGTTACCTCAAATTTAAATAAAAATAAATTCAGTGTATGGGGCAAGTACACAGATATGAATTTGTGTTATAGGGACATAAAAAAACTAAACATCCAGAACAGTGTATTGAATTATTTTCTCAGTATCTTGGAGCCAAACTTGAGCTATGTTTTTTACCATTTCCAAATTTTCTTATCTAATCTGAAGCCGTGTCTAAGAGCGACTGCATTAAAACAGTATGGAGTAACAAACGACAAAACAATGCCCTATTCTCTGACCTAAAATCACCCTAAAGACCTTTTTCTTAGGGATAAACAATACTCCAGCTTTCCCTTATGAAGCAACTGAACCCGTGTGGAACAACCTGCTATACAAAACGTTTAAACCCTAAAGTTTTAGGAGTTGTCAGAGGGATTCTCACAGTTTCAGTGAACTTTTATACTATATCGCTGCAGTTATATTTTAACCTGGTGAAGGATACCTATTTCAGTACAAACCACTGTGTTACAGCTCCACCAGATGGCGCTTTAGCCCTTTAGATCTCTCTTTCTCATGCAAAAGACACACACAAAAACACACACAGCCTGTATGAATGAACAGATTAGGCCACATTTAAACACACTGCATCTAGAATAAGATTAGATTTATGTGAGAAGCTCTGGCATGATGTTACTGGACCTCCCATTCATTTATTTATAAAGATGTCTGTAGTTGCTAATGAATGCATATTACAATTATTAGTATTCTGTCAAATATTTAACACTATATTTTATTTATTGGGTTTGGTGGAAACTTCTCTGCATAGTTATGTTTTGTGTAAAATTATATATGCTTCTGCTTTAATGCTGTCTGTGCAGAGACATCAACAAATTATATTCTTAGTTGAAATCAAAATTTAAACATATTCCTTGTTTATAAATATTATAATATCATTATAATATCATTGTTATTGTTGCAGATGAAATAAATAAGTGGGCCAAAATGGTTTCGGAAATTAAGAGTATTTCTTTTTATGTTGTACTTTACAGATAAATACAAAACAGGCTATAAGTATATATATGTGAGAGGCCACACACACACACACACACACACACACACACACACACACACACACACACACACACACACACACACACACACACACACACACACACACACACACACACACACACACACACACACACAGAGCAACACTTTACTTGCCGCTTTTCAGGATAGCACATTAGACAACAGTAAACTGAGTTACAGGGCAGCGAGAGCACAAAGCACGCCAAGGCAGTTGGGTTCAAGGAAAGAATATAAGATCGATATGCACGCGCCTCTCTGCCTCTCTGAGGTGTGCGGGGCCTGAATGCCCGGCGGTGCTGCTCTTCTAACACGGGCTTCATTACCACACTGCAACACGGGGTCTCTTATCAGATACAATAAGAGAGGGAATGAAGTGAGACAACAAGGAGAAACACTGGGGAAGGCCACTGAAAGGCAAGGCTGAACCCTCTCAATGTCCATACAGAGAACAATGTTTAATCTTAATCGAAATGATGTCAGAGCAGCTGATCTCAAATGGAGACAGACAAAAAAAAAAAAAAAAAGGAAAAAACTCTCACACGCATGTAAGAATAGACATTCACATTCAAGCACATTCTTACAATGCCTCAGTTAGAAAAAAATGACTCAAAAAGGATGAAAAAATGAATCAAAAAGGGAAAGAATTCCTGTGTAAGAGGCTGTCTGATTACAGTTCGTGCTTCAGCTTTGCAACACTGACTGGCTGACTGAAGGATTGATGGTCTGTGGGAAAGACCTGCCTCAGCCCTTCACGCTCCCATGCTCATCACTCAGCCACCCAGGGAGCTGTGTCCTTCATGGGACCTCCACCTCGCAGTGCCCTAGCGCCTCTCTACCTTTCTGCCTCTCCACGCTTCCACCTCTGCATCTGCACAGGGAAAGGGACCGGCCTTGCTAATTGGTGATCAGGGGATGGGTGTCGCACCAGGGGGTGGCCTCTTAATGATGGGGGACCAAAGGGTTGGGGTAAATGTGAGGGGCACAGGCAGTTGCTGAAAGGTTGAAGCTGAATGTGAATGACAAGTCTGAGAGAAGAGGCTGAGACCCAACAATGGCAGCACAACACAGTCACGGCTGCAGACTTTCAAGGATACTGGGTGATTCGAATGCTTAGCTGATGTTTTCACAGGCTTGATCCTGACATTGATTGATGTACAGTGGCTGATTGCTGTAGCCTCTCAGAATAACTGATCAAAAACATAAACACTATATCTGACCCCCCCTACCTCCTTGGGCATTTAGTTTGCCTTCGCCTATACTACAGATAGAATAAACATTTGAATAGCTTAGGACAGCGGAGAAATGAAAACCCTCCTGTGTTCACGCTTCAAATGAACAAACAGCTGTGTTGCTGCTGGAGCTGAACAGAGGTATCGAGCTGTGTGGCCAGCCCCCTGCCCTTTCCCTGTTGCCTTGGCTGGCTGTAAACAGACTGAGAGGCAGGGAGGTCGAGGCACGCTGCCTGGGAGCCAAGGCTCCACGGAGGCACGCTAATTACAACAATAATGGAGCCTGATCGCAGGTCTTTGCAGGCCACGTCTCCCAGTAAACTACCTCTATATATACTAGGTACCGATGTTGCTTTTTCCTGTTGTTTGAGATTAGCACGTAGCTGTTCTCTGTATCCCATTAGGGGGATGGCTGGGCTGGTTAGAGCATGTTAAAAAGGCCCCCAGCTCCATCTCAGGCAGCAGGCCCTGGCCTAGCATAGTCAGGCCTAATGAGCAGGCGTTAGCGTAAACATGCATTAATGCTGTGGGGAAACAGGCAGGGTCGGGTCAGGGAAGTGATGTTACCGGTAGGGTAGCTAGCACACCAGAGCTGGGGTCCTGATTAGTGCTCATAAATAATGCAGCAGGCGAGGCTGGTTGGAGAACGGGATTGGCTGCAGCGAGGTGAAGCTGCATAAAGATGACAGGGGACCAGTGTGAGGTCGGAGTGAGTCAGGTACTGCTGTTAAAGCTTATGATTCAACCGAAACCATGACAGCTATAAAAGAAATCCTCACTTACTTTGTGTCATTGTTGAGATCATCTTTTTTTTTTTTTTTTTTTTTAGCAGGGATCGTATTAATTAACCTTTACATGTGAGCCTGTTTATTTGGATGACATATGCCACTGCAGAGCTGATTATCAACCCTTGTGTGGCAGGGATGCGGAGTGTAATGCGGTGGACACGGCTCCAGGCCACGGCCGGTAGGGCTTCACAGTTGGCTATGTGTCAGTCCGAGAGGCCGTGGGGGACAGAGTTCAGAGGCCAAATCCATTACGGAGGATTGAGAAGGAGTTTCTGTTTGAGGGTGACATGTCATATGTTGCTATGGGGACGTGCGGTATGAACTCTGCCCTCTGTGAACTTCAGCTGAGACTAGAGGAGAGAGTGAGACTCAGGGACAACCGCACCAGTCCATTAAAACCGCTGAATCAATCGGGATACGAGGTGGACTGACACTGTTGCGTAGACAGAGGAAATGGCTCATTATTCAACTACTGGACAAAAAATTGAGTGATTGAATTAATCAAAAATAATCAAAAAATACTTCCTAATTCTGTTAAGGTTTCCAACAACAACAACACATGAATCCCAAAATCTCCTCATAGCTCAGTGACGGGAGTTTCAGCGTTTCACAGCTGAGTATCAACACTTCAGCAGTGAGCTGGAAAGAAATTTGGGGCAACTGTCTGGCACTATCACAAAATCAAAGAGCATATCTTTAATCTGGCAGGGAATTTTGTGACATTTCTATTTTATCCTTACTGCTGATTTATCTCAGCACTTAACAGTCTCATATAAAGTTGAGCCCAAGATGCACAAAAAAGACATAAGACTCAAATTGAAAAGGTTGCAGTATGTTAATTTTGTTCATACTACGTCTTGCTTTTGGTTCTGCAGTGTTATTCGTGTGAGTATGATACACAGTCCTGAAATCACAAATGTGTTGCCCTCCTTTCATTGTTGTGGAATGTGCCACCCAAGTATTCATTCACTATATATTTTACTGTAAAAGCACTACCTGCTGCCATATTGTGACGACTTGTAACTGTAATTGTGTTTCTGTGCTCATAAGTTCAATCGTATTACTAAAAACAGTTCAGTTTTAAATCTGAAATAGTTGCTCAGCTGTTAGTCAGACAGCAGAAGCAGCAGGGGCCCAGAACAGGGATTTATGTTGTGTTAAGCTTGACAAATTCAGGTGCAAACCACAGAGACTGGAGAAACATGAATACACAGTGTGTCTGTAATGTCATTCAAAGGTTTTTTACAGGATACAAAATAGTGAGAAGACCTGCAGTTCTCTATTTCTGTAATAGAGAGCAGGAACTTTGCACCACTAACTAGTGAAAAATGACTGCGGTGAATGTGGCTACATGGCTCAACTGACAATAACTCTGAAGATTTGACCCCGATAATTTTGCGGTTATGGAACAGGTTCTGTGCACATTTCTCAAAATATTAGAGTTAGAAAAGTCCTCGGTTGTCATTTTTTACTAAAATGATTTCTTTCTATTTTCTATTTCTATTTCTTTCTGTTGCCCAAGCATTCTCATGCAATTAATGGCACATGAGGTCTGCATCGTAGTTAGCTAGGCTAATATTGGGCCACATTGAGTTTACTGTATTTGGAAGAATGTGGTGGTGTAGGGTGTTTTAACACCATGACCTCTGTTTGCTCTGACTTGTCAATGTGTGAACAACTCACGTGATCATCTCTAACTCTAATGCATATATTAAGGTTTAAACTGCCTAAGTGTCTCCATGGCTGGTAAGTCATTTTACCACATTAGTCAATTCAAGAGTGCTGTTACTGTACATCACCCTTAACAAAAGCAAAACGACACTGGCTGCCTGAAATGAAACCTCACAACAACAACATGCAACAAAGTTACATTGTGTGGCTCTAGGGTTTGTTTTTGCTGAGATGTGATATTTGTCCCTTTTTCTGGTGATTCCGCCACCTGTTTAGCAAATCCAAAAAAATATTTGAGTTGCAACTAAAGTACTATTCAAAACGTATTACACATTAGTCTGCATGTTCCACACTTTTGTCTATATATTCAAGTTATTTTTGACATGAAAAGCAGCTGCAAACATGATCGTAGTCTGTTATCAACCACTGGAAATTAGCCTGACCCACTATGCTGAAAAACTGTACGCCAAACATTTATCCCCATCCACCTTATGAATTTAGCACCATGGAAATGTTATTCCAGATTAGGGAGATCACAACACACGCAAGGCCAAACAAGTCACCAGGGATTTGAAAAAACAAGATGGTCTCAAATGAACCTTCACTGAAATCGGGGAAAGCAGTAAGGTGAGACCAAACAAACGCCCCAGGACTTGGATACCTGATCAATTAGTCCCCAGGAATCCACAAAGGTAGCAGCTAACCCACTGTGCATCTATTTATTGTGAAGGTGCTTAGGTGCACAGGAACCAAAAAGTGTAAAACAATAAAAAACCCTGTAAAAAATCAAAGTAATATTTCAAAGACCAGTTAACTGGAAAACCAAACCAGGAATTAGCAGTCGAGACATAAGCCAAACTGGAGCTGGAAATCACAAGGTTGGCCAAATGCATTTTTGGCTGCAACAAACATACATCACACACAGACGCATGTACACAGTGGCTCATACAGACACACACACTCTCACATACACATACACATACACCTTTCCCTCTCCGTTCCCTCTCCACACACAATGATGGCTCAGACTCAAGTCCAGACGAGGGCATGCATCTGAAACCAAGAGTGAATCCATATTACATGTGTAGTGTGCTGTCTGTCTGGGTCCGGGTCATCAATTATGAATAGAAATATACAGCCTCCACATCCCAGGCCCCGGTGTCTCACCACTTGTAAAGGATTTCTTAAAAGGGGGACAGACACACAGGTTTGTCATTCAGATGCATGCCCAGGACTTAAGAGACAGACACCGAGAAGGTTTCCTGTTCTCTTACACTTCCCGCCTGGGGAATGATCCTCTACTCTCATTTAGGCCATTCCCTGTTGTGGTGAACTTAAGTGAGGCATCAGAAACTTGTACTGTAAAATACTAACAGCTACAGTATTTCGCGTTAATCCAGACATGCTGTACATAATGATGTCACGATTCAGACCTGCATGGCTTATGGGCCTCACTGCTGCCTGGTTATATTTTTTGTCGCTAAAAGTCTCACAGTGGCATCAAAAATCATGACCACCTTTTACATGCATTACCTGATTTCAGTCCATATCGAACTATAAAAGCCTGTTACGTGTGTTCTGGTTGCTCTGTAGCTGTTCAGAGGAAAAAAAACAACAACGGCAACAACAAAACAATGGTACATCGCATCTCCTGTCTGCATAATCTTTTTCCTGCAGAGAAGTCATTAATCATAACTAAACATCCCAAATCTTCTAAGAATTAAACAAAACATCCCACCTTTGTGCATGTTTATGTAAAAAAAAATCTAACACACTTGGCTACAGTGCATCAGGCATGAAATTACAGAGCACATGTAGCTGGCAAAACAAATTTGCAATTCTCCTTGTCTATTCCCAAAACCCCAGTGTACTGCACATGCCCTCTAGAGACAGAACAAACAGCAGTTAAGATGTTTAAAAGGCTATGCTTTCTTAGATACCTGTGCAGCTGAATACCAATAGACTGCTCTTACATTAAGGAGGGGGGTTGGTGACAAGGCTCTACATTCAGAGCTAGTGGGGAAATGCTAACTCCTCTGGTTTCCTCAAGGGCAAAAATGTGCTTAGTGCCTTTGCATGATGTTGTATGAAGCTGTGTCTTGTGCACGTGTGGTTTATTCTTTCAGCCTATTCAGTCTATGAGCTGAGGTAAACACTGAGGCCCCACAAGTGTGCTGTAGCGTATGCTGCAGTCCTTTCGACTGGTGGGACATACCCCACTGATTTCTAAAAGGTCACTGTCATTATTGTTGCTTAGCAACCTTGTATGGGGAGCCATAGGTGTACACTGTACAGTAATTGTGGATGTGTACGCTGAGATGCAGAAGATCATGGGAAAATAAGATGAGTGTACGGCGGACCAGATAGATGTCAGTGATCCATTTTATTATGCATGTTAAACACATGCTGTTTCCCTCTGCCTGTTTTCATGAGCAGTCTGAAAGGTGTAAAAAAAAGGAAACAAAAAAACCCAATGCCTACAAATCTTAAACAGTTTTTCATGTGGCTGAGGTGGAAAAGAGCAAAAAGAAGTTGTGATGAAGTGAGAGAAAAAAGATTTTTCAAATAAACGATGATATTGCACAACCTGCTTCTGCCTCCGATTTTTGGCACTAGTGTAGACGCAGGATTGATGTATTGCTGCCAACCACTGTTTTATTTCTCTGTTCCACCAAAAAGTCCCAACACTGAAAAAATCAAAATGGCAGGAAAAAAAGCATGGTATGTGTGGACAGAGGAAACATGTACATACACAAAGGGAAAATGATGAAAGTAATACAAGTGCAATATGAGACGGGAAGCAGCAATGAAATGTCCTAACTTACTTAGTTACTTAAAGTTCAATTTTTCCGGAGACAGTATCAAACAACAGTTTTGATACTGTCTCCAGTCTACATTTTTTGCATTAATAGCTATTCAATGTATTTGTATTCTGTAATTACTTCTATTTATAGTAGTTTTCATTGTAATGGACAATGTTCTTTCGTTCCTTTGCAGGATTCAAATTGTGTACCCAGACACAAAGAATGACAGAAAATGACACATGGCCATAGTGGACACGCAGCCCAGCATCCCTGCGAATTATGTCCATACTGGGCACTTCACAGAAGCTGTATGTTCAGGGACGCGGAAAGTAAGGGAGTGGAGGTTGAGATGAAGGCGGATGGGTGAGTAGCACATCTGAGATTCACTCAGGAGATCAGAATCTATTACATTATAGCGCTGCAATTACTGTAACATTCTCCGTTTTATTAATGAAACCAAGATCTTTGCTTCACCTTAACCAGTGTTAGCCGAGCTAAAGTTTATTTGACATAGTCACAACCATGCCATTACCTTAATCACACTGTACTTGCCATGGGCAGATACTGTAGAAAGCAAGATTTTTAAAACTGTTGGCATTGGACATAAAAAATACAACTGTATTCAATGTAATCCTGGATTTTGCTGAATCTTCCAATATAGGCATTGTCCTGTGACAGGTTTGGGGCGTGATGCCAAAGACAAATACACACATTTCCCATACTGTGGACAATATTTGATCATGAGTTCAGTATTACCATGTCAAACAACATAGTTGACTGTCTTTCCTTGACTAAAACAATGTGATGAGATGAATCCTCTCAGCCCACGGTTTGTTTGGAGTTGAGATGCCGACCATGTGCTGTGGCGTCACCGAATTCGCCTGTGGACCTCTGCTGGTTCTCTCTGTGCCTTGTCTTCTGTCGTGTCCTTATTGTCTCTATCTAACAAGGGCATCCTTGTTTGGATTCATTTAACGTTTGCACATTTGGAAGTACATATCAACAGTAGTTCTAGTATGTCCAAAGTAAATTCAAGGTTTTCCCATGCACTGTGCTCACACACTTGAGTATACTTTCTTGAAGATGTGGAATTTTCACTGGATGTTTTTGCATCTTGTGTGATAGTATCCACAAACCGCGTTTGGGTGGAAGTTGGGCTCAGTTCTAATACAATGTTAAAGCTAGTGTAAGGTATGTACAGAGCTCAGTACAGAGGCAGAGTGATCTCTGAGTCATGTCCCATTTGTGGAGGTTGATGGATTTCCCCCTTGCTCTGCTCCCTCAGCTCAGTGGGGAGAAGGCAGGGCTGATAAGGTGATTTATCTACACCTTTCCACCTCCTGTAATGGATGGCACATCCACCTTTCCCTGAAACTTCATCATCTCACAGCTGCACCCCCCTCTCCCACGAAGAGGTGTGAGAGAGAAATGAAGCAGACATGCTACAAAAGAAAAAAAAAAAATGAAAACAGACTAACCAGATAGTGACTTCTTTTCCACACTATCTGATTAAGGTTGGGAGAGTGTGGGAACATGACACCTAGCACTCTGAAGCCACTAAATCACTCTCCGACGTCAAGCAGAACCAAAATATTGGCTAGATCTCAGCTTCAGCTCATTGCTACCGGTGCTTTGATTGATTCCTCAATTCCTTCATCCTTGCCTTGGTCCTTTGGGGTCCTCCTCTGTTTCCATTGCATAGCTACAAGGGCTGGACAAAATGATGGGAGCGTCTAACGGCACATGGACATGATGTACAAATAAGGAGTTGGTTGTTGCTATTGTATCATTCTTACACTGTATGCCTGAAGTTTTTCTGTGCTTCGTAACTACTTTCCTGTCCATGTAGTCCAGGCAGTGAGCTTTTAATTGTACTACCTAAACCACAAAACAGGTTGTTTGTCAGTGCCTTTCAAAACAACTCACATTGCTTAAGCAAAAATGACTCATTTGTGTGCTTTCTCGTCTGATATGTGATTTTAAGATTAAGTTAAATCTATATGTCTTATGAATATCAGATACTCATTGCCTGTGGGCTTCAAAGCGTGTAGATTGCTCCTTTGCTTCACCAATAAATCGCTGAGAACTCTACTTCCAGCAGAGCTTCGAAGTTATGAGGAGGCTGAAAGAGCTACAGAGAAGTAGTGTATTTAGCTATGTCTTGAGGCAGGAGTTTCAATACATTTTGACCCTCTAAAAATGATGCTGTTTACGACCCATTGTCACAAGATGCATGTGTCTACAGGTGGTATACCAAAGGGGGATTTTTCCTTGTCAGGTTGTTTTATGTTTTGTACTGTTTTTGACTACGTTTTGGGGGCCTGAAGATATAAAATTATCCAGTGATTCACAGGCAAAGAGCAAAGATTAGAAAAAAAAGTAAAACAAGATAGAAAATGTTGTTTGCCAAAAAAGTTTTCACTTCTTTTTTAGTCTGTTAATTGTTAATTGTGATTTTGTTTTGAGCCCTTTTTTTTTTACCATGACTCTGGATAAAGCTGGCATTCTGCGCGAAGGAGAAAGCTACAAAATTTTCAGAGCCACTCTTCACGGCTACCGATACGTGATAGTTTTTGATAGTCAAATATAATCTGTCCTTTTAGGCGACATAAACCGCTTGGTTAAATTAAGGGAAAAGATCATGGTCATGGTTAAGGGTAGGGAGAGATTTCTAAGTTGACAGTGATATGAGATTCAAACTGTTGTCTCTGGTGTCAAATTGATGTGTTTCATACGTCCCTCCATTCACCTCAATGTCTTTTTCGTAACTGTACATCAACATCACCCAAGTTTTAGAAAGAATGTAATATACTTTGAGGTGTTTCAAAAAAAGATCACTTCTGCCCTTTTTGCTTGATAAGAAAATGTGTCCACATTTTTTTAAGCCTTTGACCTGTGCTGTAACTTTTTCTGATGAGGACAGTCTCCCTTCTTTGCAAGTGCAGTTTATCTCCTCTATAATTAATGTATGTGGTCAGGGTTGTAAATGACAAAAATAACAGTAAAGTGGCCTATCTGAGCATATGTCCTTAACAACTTTCTCATCAATCTGAATAAAAGCCAAGGTTTCCCTGCTGATATCCAACCTGAAAAAGCCACTTTAGTGAAATGGATAATGTTTTCAACTCTACAAGAGTCCAGTGGATTTTTTAAATTATTAAAACATTTATAAAACAAATATTAAGTAGCTATTATTGTTCTGACTTGGTCTGTTGAATAATTCTGCCGTTTTTGTTATGAACCTGGTACCGACTTTTTGCCCATTTGCACTGTGTTCATTTCTTTGCGGGGTTTTGAAAATTCATCATTGACTGCTACATTTTCTTCTACAAACGTACATATTATGCTACTTGGCTCATGAGTAACATGAATCATCAGTGTTGATATCCATGTTTGTTTTGGTGTATCAATTATTTTGCTCCTGCCCTGTCCTATGCTGGACTCCACATTTGAATATGATAGTCTAGAATCTAATGTTTATTAAATGTAATCCTATGGTACTCATTTTGTGGTTCCTCTGTAATTGAAGCCTTATCTGTATTCTCCTCTTTAAACAGCACTTCAGCTTTCCTTAAACATAATTATAATTTTTACACCACAGAGAGGATATCAATTAACCTCAGTGGTCAGCATTAGAAACACAGCAGCGTGCCGCTGGTTTCTGCCTCACTGCCTCAGGCCACTGGCTGACTCACCTATGTTTTAACAGCAGTGAGGAAAGAGGGCGGAGGGTTGAGGAGGACGAGGAGGGAGACAATCAATAGCAGATCAAAGTGTTTTAGCTTACCTTGGGCTGCAGTGAGAGTAAGGCGTTGTAATCAGCAAAGACACTGTTTACTCGCCAAGCCTTCCCAAAGCGGAGGGGAGGACTCCAGGCACTGGGCAGGCTGGCTGTGGTACTTTCAACAACAATCTGAAATTAGAGAGGGAAATAGAAGAGAATGGTGTAAAACAATGAGCTGGTTTATGTTGCTTGCTTTTTACAGAGCAGTAGAGAATTCCCCACTTTTTAAGATTTATTTAACATGTTTACTTGATTATAATGTATATTTTAACATGTAGTTCTACATTCAAACTGCTGTACTTTATCCATCTTAAAAAGCTGCTGCTACCTTAAATTGACCTGTAAATGGTAACAGCCATTTACGATGATGCTAGTGGCACTGTGAGGCTGTACTTAGGCACAGAAGTGCTCTGAGGTAAAAGCTAACATTGCCATGGTAACATGCCAACAGTGACTATGTTAACATGTTGAGGTGAAGCTGGTATAATTATCACCGTGCTCACCATCTTAGTTTAGCATGTTAGCTTGCTACCAAATGCTAATTATCAATAAAAGAGTAGGTATTAGCCAAACAGGGTCTAGGTCAAAACCTAGAATATGGCCAGACGCCCTTTATATTTGCTTCTCTCCTACTCTCTGTGCTCACATAAACAGTATTTTAATACAGCTGAATTTGTGATACAGCTTTTCTCATTTACGTGTTTTTCTGTTTCTGTTGTCAGACAACGGAAGAAGTATGAAATAGTGACCGAAACGTGGCCCATTAAGACTACATGTTAAGCAGAGGTCACTTCCAAGCTATTTCCAAGCGGCTGCTCTGCACTGCTAAAATCCTGACAATTGTGACATCAATTGGTCATCAATCCAATAGTTGTTGGGATATTTCAGTCTGGACCAATGGTGGTGGACTGACCTTTATTCCCATCCATGTACCACTAACATGGATGTTTTGGAAATCATAATTACTGAGTAAGCAAAGTTTTCGTCGATATGACTTCAACAGTGATTGTAATTTAGTTTTAAAACATAGTTTTAGTTTTGCTCATTTGAGGGCGACATTGCAATGAAAAAAGTTCACAGCGTCCACCTCAATGTAGTGTGAATGAATTATTTTTAGTCTCTGTGAGACTAGAGGAGGTCTGAAGGAGTAGCAGGTTCAGTGTTGCCTTCAGGGCTTTTGAAGGATGTGTCTCAATGAGGTGTGTCCATCAGAGGACATGGCCCAGTCTCAAAGTCCATCCTAAATGAACCGATTTTAATTTTTATTTATTTTCATCATTTTCTCAACAGATTAATAACCTACTTTTTATTAGTAATGTCTAATTAAATGAGATGAAAACAAATTACACCTTAATGTTTGAATTCATGTTTGAATCTCGGAAACAAGGGAGAATCATCTGCGGTGGGCCTAAACAGACCATAGCTTATTTGAAGTACGTAAATGTAATTGAAAAACATTTTTCTTTACATCACTGTTCAAATTTTGTCAGTTATGCTCATTAGCGTATAGCCTGTTAGTTAGGGTTGATTGTTCACCTTTAAAAATGGCGATGGTGACACCGGAAGGGAGACTGCAAGGAAGTAACTGGGAGAAAAACTGGGAGGTCACATCCGTTGAGCAGACAGCTGGCTGAATGACATTGACCCATGACACCAACCTCCCTCCACTACCACATCCTCCAAGCTGTAAAAAGCATGTCTGAAACAAGGAGGGTGGGGGCAGAAAGAGAGTGGAATGGGACACAGGAGGAGGAGCAGGAGGAGGGGTGTTATGCTGAGTGTCCATGGAGGAAAGACCAAAGTGCTAAGATTTGTGAATGAATTAAGGGATTGATTCCTGTGTTGGTGAGTGTCATCATAAGAGGAATTAAACTTGTTTCTCCCTTCTCACTTTTCAGTCTTTCTTACTGTCATTTTTGACTTATGTCCTTTTTTGGTCACCAGGGTTGCACCTGGATTGCTGCTTTCTCTCTCTTTCGCTCTCCCTGAGCTGAAGTGACCACACACCACATGTGTCACAGGCCGACCAGACAGGGGAAACCAGCAGTGATTTAGCAAACAAGTGCTCAATCAATGGCGCAGTGAAGCGCATAACACATGCCAGTCAAAACCTATTACGTTCAAACAGCCCTCTTCAACTTCCACTCCACTGGTCCGACCCTTGGGCTGCTAGCCAAAGAGACTGGCCAGAGGACAGCCACAGTGTTATGAAGTCGTACACTTTCAAAATGTTGCTTCATTGCCAAAGATTAGGGCTCATTAGTTTGCATTTTTAGTAAAAAATGGTTAAAAAGGGAATCTGGCACACAATCAGCAGCTCCTGGTTTTGGCTTCCCTCATTATTATCAGAAACATTTTCTGAGTTGAGCTCATAATAAGGGTTAACTGTGCTCTACAGTGTTATCTACAAGCATCTGCATTCTCTTGCAGCAGAAAAGACACATTTTTAATGTGGGGGAATAAAAAAAATGTGAATATCCAACCCCGGCTTCAATAAACCACGTATTTGTACTTTGAATTTGTACTTTTGTTTAGAAAGAAATGTTAAGCCTCCCAAATTACATTTTTATCATTTTAATGAAGAAACATTTTAATGAGGTAACTGCAGAGTTGCAAAGGTTTATACTGAACATGTGTGAAAAATGTTTATTTTTTATTTGTTTAAGGTTAGTGAAAGGTAATGGGTTTTCTTAAATATTTTAAAAGTCAATATCTGACTTAAAACAAATGTTTTTTTTTTTTTTCAATATTTAAACCAAACCACAATCTTTGCCTAATCTAATATTAATGTTTTCCAGTAGCCAAACCTGACCACCTGCCGCTTGCAGAATTCAAACCCAGGTCTCCAGTGTCAAACTCCTGCAATCTCTACACCCGCCACCCACCCTGACCAGCATCTTGTGGTATCTTCTGGTGAAAATCAGAAAACTAAAACCAAAGAGCCTTACTTAGCAATGTTCTATACTCTATACCAGTGATTCCCAAGCCTACTGTCTACTTACAACCCCGTGCCACAGGTTGCATATGTCTGTTGTTCTCTTTACATATTTGAATAGCTTTTAGAGGACTGAGGGACTGGTAAAACACCAGAAAACAAACATCTGAGAAAAGAAAAAAGAAAAAACAAAACAAAACAAAAAAAACAGTGTAGTATATTTTTCTTATTTCATAGCTTGTTCATCTCATTGGCCCCATGCTGGGAACCAGTGGTCCATACAAATAAAGATGAGTGAACACAGTATACTTTTTTTTAACTGTGATAAAATTATGCTGATATCATAGGGAAAAGAAGTGGTGTGTGTTTCTTCAGTAAAAAGGGCTCGGTTAGCCTAGTGCTGCTGGTAACACTAGAAAATGTGTGATGATGGACCCAGTCCTCTGGTCTCTTTCCCTGTTCCTGTCCTTGTCGCTTTTTGGCCGTCAGTGCAATAGCGAGGATCCTGGCATCACCTTGTGATTTATACACATGCATGTACACATTCCCTTGTGCAAAAACACACTCACCCACCCACACAGAGACATACACACACACAAACACATGCAAGCGAATACGAGAAGAATTCGAAACACGCACCCATACACACAGACATGGGTTTCCTCAGACACAGACACAAAAACAAGAGGCAGGCTGCAAGCAAGCCGGGTTTCTGTGTAGCACCACATGCGAATGAGGCTAAAAGAAGTGAAATGAACCCTTTGAGTCAAAGAGGAGCTTGGGGCATGCTGCAGGCAGAGAGCTCAGTCAGAGAGGGAGCTTGGCAGGCAAATGTGCCTTCTGTTGACAGCTTCCACTGAACATCTAATGGCAAGAGATGGGGGCCCACAACCGCTTTCTTCCATGCCATTGGTTTCCCATTTCATCGCGTTTAGTAGGGCGCCTCTCAGCGCATTTGTAAATATGTCAAGTCACCATTCATATTTTACGGTTATTAGCATTGTCTCTCTATTTTTTTTTAGCGATGTTGTTTTTCTTCTTTTTCTTTCTAAGGAAAGTTCTTTGTTTCAGCTCTTTTTCTATTCAGAGTTAGAGAACAGGGCTAGGCAGTGATGCCTTGGAGACTGGGTAGTTTTTTTGGAGAAGGGGTTTATGTATTCTTTATGATGTGATATACAGCCTGGGAGAGGGAACATCGGGTAAGAACATACCAATGCCAAGCTACGTTCACAGCATAATATAAAGATGAAAATGATATGAGAGTATCTGAGCGCTTGCTCCCTTTCTGTCAATACCTGAAGCTGCTATTGTAACTCACTGGGCTATCCAGATTTTCAAGGTGCTAAGGCACATTTTCCAATTTGCTTATTTAGTAAAAAAAATAAATAAAACAAGCATAAACAGCTAAAACAAAAATGGCAACCATTTTTAGGGTCACAAGAGCAGAACGGTATAATAACCTTGTGATAAAAATATCACAAAATAATAAACTTAAAAAAAAAAAAAGAAACAACTTTAAAGTCAATAGTTTATTAACAATATATCAAATATCTATGTGTAATGTAGAAAATTTTCAACCTGACTGTCCATTTCCCCTTAGCTCCACAGAGCGTGTCGACTATCTTTCAGTTTATTGTTTTGGTTTTACAGCCCGCAACTTTCGTGTTTTGATGCAGTCTCACCATTCTCTTCAACCTCATTTCCAAACAGCAGATAGACAAAGTTAGTGACTAGCTTGTGAACATAGTGGAGCATGTAGCAGCTAAAAAGTCAGATAATACCCTCAGGAGTAGGCGGAGATCCAAACAGGGCCAGTGCTTCCCAAAAACGAGGAAGAGGAGAGTGTGTAAATACTGGTCTTACATTTTACCAGGTGGCCAGTTGTACGGCTCCAAATTTTGTGTTTTGTGTATAACGCAGGTGTCAGTCAGGTTTGATGGCCACTTAAACTTATCTGACAGCAAATGTCCTTATTATTCAGTCTGTGAGGTCACTAAACAGAAGTGGCACCACGACTTTTTTTCCAGCAAATCAGTTTTGTACTTTGCATTGTAATATGGCCATAATAATAGTCAATAAAATAAAAAGTCATAATATGAGTTTACTAAACTGTAGCTGAGACAATGTCACAACCCCAACTCTGGATGTTCAGCCATCTTTCTTGTAGTTAAAACATTTAAATTACTTCCCGCTGCTCTAGAGGGTGATAGTGTTCGGAAACGTACAATCCTCGGCTTTCAAAGGCTACAGCAGAGATTTTTTGGAAAACCTTGGTCTTAGTGTTCAAACGGGCTGAACACGTTTCAAGTCACTTTCACTGTGTGTGTACAATAAAGAATGACATCATTACTTGGAGGTACCTCACCCTCAGCACTTGTCCTCTGTCTCCTAACCTTTAAAAGAAAGGCCACATCTTTGGCTATATTCCAATTAATATTTTCCCCTCTAAACTGTATATACATACATCACCTTCATGTACCCGGTGCCTTGAATGCACTGAAGGAAAGGAAGCAAGAACGTACTTCTCTTTATGCTTGAAAATGATAAACATGTTGTTCCTTGGCTATCTAATTTGCTGTGATGGCATTAATCAGTGTTGCACGGCGGGCGACGGCAAGGCAGAAAGGACAAAATGAACCAGGACATTAGTCAATGAGAAGAATGATGCATTACCTGTTCCCTCGTAAAGTCATTGAGTGGGAAAATTAGAGAAAGGCTTATTGAACACATGACTTAGACTCCCTGTGCAAGTGCTAACAAAATAAAAAAGTACAAAATAAGTACAAAATTTAAAAAAAAAATGAGATGGTGAGACACAAATGGCTTTGTTTACTACTGGTACACTCTGCATAAAATGAGCCCACAAGTACTTATTTTCTCTAATATTCTTGTGTGGAAGATTTTGGCAAATTTTCCTATGTGTTTGCACGATGGTCAAAGTGCTGAATTGTTATTACTGTTCCCTAAATTATACAAAATGTAATAGTAAGAAATACTAGCAGCTGATAACTCTACTGTCTATTTAAATCCATTTATTATCTACTACAAAATGTCAACATCAATTAGTGGGTTTAAGTTTGTTGCAAAGTCCCATCAAATTAAAAATAACATTTTATCACGTTAAGTGCTGATATTAACAGATTCTAACCAAGGATGAAAACACAGACGTACCTGACAGTTTTGTTATCATTTACACATAGAAGTCTCCCTCAGAGTGAACAGCCCCTTCACCAGCTTAGGGCCTCCCCCTGATATCAGAAGCTGTGGGATCCTTCATCCCAGTTGAGGGTGTCTATCCTCTGTTACTGTTTAAATACATTAACACTGTCAGGACAGCTGATATTTTCTTAGCTTAAGAACATTAGTATCAGTACAGGCCACATAACAAACCAGCATTTCAATTATGTCAAGTGGATGAAATAAATATTAATTTAATGTTAAAAACTAAAATAAAAAAAAACAACATACGATCGAGAACTGAATAAAATGGAAAATGTTACGGTAGAACATGATGCAAATGACACAAATATTCCATCTAAAACCAACTGGTGGGTTTTTCAGTTGATTAACTTAATTTCAGAGGAAACATTACAACTCCAAAATTTTACAGAAGACACATTCAAAAGCTTAGTTTATCACACAAATTGCCTCGAATTTCTGATCCTTCTCAGGCCGAGGGAGCTCACTGGTCAAATCGCTGGACAAAGTGATGGAATTTCAGGAACATCCGAGGAGCACATAGGACCCTGCTCAGTATTACATGCTTTGTGAGCTATTCAGAGCTGTGAGTAGGGGTCATTTTGTGCTTTTTACCGGCTGTAATTTTAAATGCATTTTTATTCTTGTCTAAGATTTAAGCCGCGCCTGTCACACCAACTCCCGCCACTTAAAATAATTTTGCCATTTTTGTGACCGATACCCTCGAAATGTAACCTTTATAAAATTCTGTAGAGCTGCAACAATTAGTCAAATAGTTGATAGAAAGAAAAGTAATCATCCACTATTTTGATGATCAATTAAGCATTTAAGTCATTTTGCAAGCAAAAATGCCAAAATGTGATGGTTCCAGCTTCTCAAAATATGACAATTTGCTGTATTACTGTATTGGTTTTGGACATTTGACATTTGTCAATTGGTGCTTAAGGATATTTTGATGGACATTTTTCACTGTTTTCTGATGTTTTATAGACCACTATGATTACGTCCCCCTTGATAAAAATAACACTTTTCTCATTATATGTAATGTAACACATTATATATAGTATAATGTAATGTATTATATAATATAATATATATAATGTAACACATTATATATATATATATATATATATATATATATATATATATATATACAGTAAACACATTACTGAGACGGTTTCAAATCTGATTACTAACACCTAATTTTCCCTATTATATATAAACTGCTATTGCCAAACTGTATTTAAAGATGAACGACCGTTAATGAGGCAGAAAGTTGCAGACAGTCAGGGAGAGAGAGGAGGCATTTAAAGACAAAGGAGGAAGAAGAGCAGACACAGAGGAAGAAGTCATGGGGTAAACAGAGAGAGAGCGAGAGAGAGAGATACTGTACAGATTGGTGGATGGACAGAATGGTGGAGGAGGAGTAAGGAGGTTCCTGACAGAGGAGGAGAGAAAGTGGGGGGACGGACCCAGACCTCTAACAAGTGATTATACTGAAACCCCCCACCCCTGCCTCCTCTCTCTCACTCTCTCCCCCTCAGGGCATGGGGACAAGAGAGCAGCAGGCTGGCAGTGTCTGCATGTGTGAGTGCATGTATGTGTGTGTGCTTACGTGTATATATATATGCGTGTTTGTGTGTGTGTGTGTGTCTGTGTGTGTGTGTGTGTGTGTATGAGTGTGTGTGTGTGTGTGTGTTTGCTCCCTGCCTGCTTCAGCATATTGTGCCCTCAAACACAAAAAGATGATTAGTGGGATTTTCTGTGGGCTGAACAGCATGCCTTTAAGACTGAGACAGCTGGTAAAGGATGTTCAAGATGAAATGGTCCTGGGGTCTCCTCGCAGCCATTCCACTTGAAGAAAAGACAGAAAATAAAAACTGTTTCTGGCCGATGTACAGTGACTCTATTTGTGTGCCGCGTTACATATTCGAACTAAGTCAGCTCACTCAGGTAGCTTCGTGTATCGCTGTGATGGACAGGTCGGGATAAATGTAAACATATATAAACATATCTCCATTTCCCTCACTTTCCCCGTCACAAACACACACATTTAAGTACACACCATTATATACACTCACTAAGGTGTCCCTCTGGCCCAGAGGTTAAACAAACATATTGACTTTAATCAAACCAAACACTTAAAGTCAGGCTTATAATAAAACAAGGGACGAATCTCTGCATTCCCTCAAAGCTCATATAAATCCGACCAACAATATCTATTTATTCCTTTATGCAATATGCCTTTAATAAACATAGTGTCAGAGGGAAACCAAATCATCCGCGGCTGAGAGCATGTAAGAAAATCAATTAAAATGAAGTCACAGAGCCGGCTGCCCAATTGTCTGTGGCAGTTATTTGATATAATATGGTTAATACTACTGGCTGGGTAAATTAACACAATTTTGCCATAGTAGACTACATTGTGTGTATGTGTGTTTGTGTGTGTGTGAGGGTAAGGGGGAGGTTTGAGGGAGAGTACTGCTGGGCTCCCAAGGGACCTCTGGGAGTCAGAGTAATACAACACTTGAAGTAAACAATAGCAGTGGCTGACCAGAGAGGACCTCAGATGATCACTGAGTCTCCCACAGTATAATTAAAGCTCAGACAAATTTGTACTTGTTCTACACATTGTGCGGGGACAGAAGAATTAATCGTTTTTAACCTAACAAATTTGAAATTGCGCTTCAAAAAGAGGAACATTTTCAGATCGCAAGAGCTTCTATTTTCATTATGACCTGCATAATAAACAGTGTTTTAACAAGCTGTAGGAGGTGGAAGGTTTAGTCAGTGACGACTGATTTTGCCCGCTATAACGACTGTCAGTCTCTGCCACATTTACTCACCTGTGGCGAAAGGAATAGTTTGACATTTTGGGAAATACATTCATTCACTTTCTGGGAAAGAGTTAAATGAGATGATCGATACCATCCTTATGTCTGTTAAATATCACGCTGTGTCCACACAGCCACGTTTGACGGAACAGATACGCTACTATTTTATTCAATCCAGCTGTTTACACAGGTTGAAGAATGGCTTGCGCTTCCCTCACGCTATGAGAATAAATGCGACCCGGAGCATGTTTTTATGCATCAAGTTTATCTTCTTCCATTTTATGCACATAACTACAGTGACTGTGTATTGATCTCTGAGCGCTGCCAAAATGCGGCACAACTGGCAGTCAGTTAGCTTAGCTTAGCACGAATGGAAGCAGGGATAAACAGCTAGCCTCGTTCTTCCCAAAGATGACAAAATTCCACCGTCTCTAAAGCTCACTAATTAACATATTATATTTAATTTGTTATATCCACACAAAAAACAAAGTGTAAAAACAACAATTCACAGTTTTAGCAGTTGCCAGGCAACCAGCAGAGATTCCAGAAAGTTACTGTTCCCGGCCAAGAAATAGTCTGGCACATAACACCCTGTAAAATGGGGAATTGCTGCTTTTACTGTACAGACTAAACAAATGCGCTTTAGCGTGTTAATTGTTGAACTTTAAAGGTCCTGGTTAGTGGATCTTGTTACCTTGGAAACAGGGACACAGCACGGCTAGCTGTTTCCCCTGTTTCCAGTCTTTATGCTTAGATAAGCTAACCGGTTGCTGGCTGTAGCCTTATATTTAAAGGAAAGACATGAGAGCGGCATCGTCCGCTCATCTAACTGTCTGCCAGAGAGCGAATACGCACATTTTAAAAAACGCTCAACTATTCATTTAATTAATGTCAAAGAAGACAAGAGCTGAGAGTAAACAGAGTAACATCAAAGAAGATATACCACTCTCTGTAACTTTGATGTTTGAAAAAATAGACGCTGGGCTGTGTCTTCCTGCTGTTAAAAAACACGAACTTAGTGGTCGGTCTTCCAAAAAATAAATGATGTAGGTGATTGCCTCCTGTCAATTTCGAACAGGTAGCTTGGTAGCTTGGTAGCTGTCGAGAGTAACCGAGAGACAGGTGAAGAACGGAGTTGGAACGTTCTAAAACCTTCAACCACATGCTGCCGTTGTTTAAGCTTATCATCGTTTAACGTCCTTCAGTCTGGACCTCCAGGCTTCGGGGTTGTGAGGATGTCTGCCCAATCTGCCTGTGAAGCTGGAGAGCTGTCAACAGTATCATTCAGTATCAATCACATATCAAATATTATCAGCTGTTACTTAGTGCAGTTGTGTCAAAGTTATTGTGTCATAAAATAATATTAACACACTTAAAATCAACAGTCATGATTGCCATAAGTGAACAACTGTTATCACTAAATATGATGTAATGCTTTAACTTTATATATATTTTAAATGTAATGATTGATAATTATTGAGTAGTATCATGCCCCTTTCACACTGGACAAAAACCCCACAAACACCCACTAACTTCTGGCTTTTGTCTTCAATGGAAAAGGGTACAATTGGCATTCATCCCGGGTCAAATGACTCTGCAGTAGTCATTGGTATTTTTCGGCTCCAGCTCTGATTGGCAGTGATGGAAACATGACAGCCGGGTGGACACGCTAATTTTTGCCCATTTTCCTGCGCGATTCTGTAACATGCGTTGAAGTTCTGGACGTTGGTGTGTAAATAGGCAGGAACATTTACTATTTTTTTTACAGTTTATGGGAAAAACTTGCAATGGTGATTTTGTTCTGCTGTTTACTAACCTTGTTTTCCGGTACCTTTGTAACGTCAAATGTAACGCACCCTTAAAGCAAAATTTAAATAGAAACAAAACAGAAAGGCAAACTCATCTACTGGCAATGATAAAGGAGTCAGTCATCCTTTTTAGCGAGTTTGGCCACTTTTAAAAACCCACATATACGTCCTAATTTTGGTGTAAAAAGGGTATAAGGTGTACAGTACCAGTATTGCAATCTGTTATTAAATGTGAGCTAAATGTGGTAGGTTTTATACAAAACTACAAAAAATTACTGAGCAGTTGACTTTATCTGACTGTCTAATGTTTATTTATAAAAAATAATCACAATATAATTTGTGCTTGCAATACTGGCCAGAAAAATGACAGGTAGATATTTTCCTGAAATTGTTCAGTTCCAGCACGTGCAGAGTGTTTCCATTTCTGTTTTCTTTTTTTCGCTTCCACTGTCTCTCTTTTCACTTTTCTCTATCATTTCAATTTTATATTTACCTGTAATAACTCTTCATCGACTTCTCGCTCCCTCTCTCTAAATCCTGAGCCACATGGCCGGTCATTGTTGGTGGTGCACTGTACTGTGATGAATGGACTTCAGTGGATCGTTTGTATGGTGTCGCACAAGGATTGATTCTGGTGGTGGTGGATTGGTGGAGGGAGGGGGCCGGGCAGAGGGGCGGCGGCCAGGCCCCCCACGGCCTACTGGGACAAGGAGTTGGAGCCAGGCGCTGAGCTGGAGGGCGGTACTAAGGGTCACAACACATTGTTCTCCCCTCGCAGCCCGTCTGCAACCTGTCACACACTTGTAATGGATGATGAAAGAAAGACTGTGAAGAAAGGAAAGGGGGAGGGAGTGAAAAAAAAGAACAGTTAGAGGTAGTTTTGGATTTTTTTTTCTGTGACTGTGACAAATGAGGGATCAATCAGGCCTTGAGATTTTAGAAATTGGATGATAGCAGTGCATCTGTTTTCTAAAATACACATATAACAAGTGTGAATCAAAAAAAAAAAATTATTTCACCTTTTTTCTGTTCACTGGACTTTTATTTCCTTTTCATACTAGTAGTTGGATGACTTTTTTAAACCAAACTTTGGAATTAATATTTCATCCCATTACAACAAATCCTACATACTTTATTGTTAACCGTTTTCCACAGCATACTGGAAGTTTCGTTTTTTTTGGTCAGTGTGAAAATCACCATTTAGAGACTTGAAACATGATACACAATCCATCACTGCAAAGATCATATTAATTTTATTTTTCACAGTATAGCAACACAGCTATGGGTAGGAACTGTTTTGAAAAGTCTTGTGTTGTTGCATTCAGGTGCTTGAGACATGAGCTTGATGCCAACATGCAACCTTTCTAATGCAAAATATGAACAAATTCACGTTATCCTTTACAAGACACTGATAATATTACATGCAAATGTAAGATTTTTTTGCTGCCAACTCTCAAAGATGTCTCAGCTTTCTGGAAGATAAAAACAAGGAGAGAGATTTCAAAACACAAAACCACAAACCTAATTTTAAAAATGTCAATTCGGGAGGGGGGGGGGGCTTGTGCACAAATCCCAAATTATATTCACTAACAATGATTTTTTATGTCTGCGTCCGATATTTTTTAAATTCTTGCTTCCTAAAATATCTGCGCATGGCAAATTTGGTGTGGTTAAGGTTAGGTAAAGTAGGCAAATAATCTATGGTTAACATTAGGCAACTAAAAAATATTTTAAGGTTGGGAAAAGATTGTGGTTACACTTGGAAAAAACTCAAACATTAATTGCAGATCTGTGACTGGATGTGAACTCTGGTGACCTGTATTAAAGCCAAACATACTACACACCCATCCAACACCCTGACCTTCACACCCTGACCTACCGAATTGCAACATTTAGGGTGCACTACTTAGTTAATGACATTTTCCTGTCTGGGACGACGTACAAAAAACGTTAATCTCTTACAAAGAGAAAAGCTGTATTGTACCAGATTTAGCTACTGGCTTATTTCCATCTGTAGTCCCTGGGCAGGTTGACACAAACACTAATATGTTTAATGCGCTTACTACGAGTACAAGTTCAAAAAACAGTAAATGCCGAACTCTAAATTAAAACATAGATCCTAACATAAATACAAATTTCAATAATTTCACCGAACATATATGCAACTGTTTCCTTCTAAAGGTATCAGGGAGCTTGTTCCATTCCTTCATGGCCCTAAATGAAAAGGCAGATTGTGCAAAGGCAGAGCTTCTTTTAGGGATTTGATATTCTTCCCTAACAGTTCACCTTTAAGCTCTGAACATTTGCTCCCAGCGAAGTTGTAAAAAGCTTTTCAGTGGAAGTGCAGTACTGTGAGTTATTTTAAACACCAAACTTCCTGGTGTGGCACTGAATGTTGGCACTGGAATGAAATCGCGAGGTGCAAAATTGTCCAATATGGGCATAACTTCTTGGGAAAGTAGGAAAAAAACTAATCATCATTGCTATCATTAGTATACAACTACTGTATATATAAATGGATAGAAAAAAGGCAGCTTAACATTCCCTCTGACAGATTACCTCTCTCAAGTAGGTAGCTGCCAGTGGATTTTCATACTGATATAAACTGAAACCAAGACTGAAATGTATGTTTTGTGTTTCTGCAAAGCGTTACTTGCTGTGAACGAGTATGTTAAGACAACAGCAGTCAGCGGTTTGGTCCTTTTCCTGTGGATCAAAAAGGGACAAAGGCTGAAAAACCGCTGACAGATGCGATGGTCCTGAGAGTATCCCCGACACAACACGTCTCATCAGCAGCCCCAAAATGAAGACATGGAACAGGACACTGGATGACAGAGGCTCCCTTGGTATGTGTATGTTAGTGTGTGTGTGTGTGAGAGACTGTGTACATCTGTGTGTGTTTGTGTGCAGGGCAACCTCGGCACTCTGGACCTTGCAGCTGTGGCACATCGCAAACCCAGTGTTCCACGTCAACATCAAGGAGCCACGTGTGTGTTCAACATGCAAATGACAGCAGATCAGTGAGGCCAGTCGCTGCCTGCGCTCTCCTGTTAGCAACGGAACAAAAACAAAATCCCTACAGCACAGCCATTTCATAGACTGACAATATCTGTCAGAGAGGGTGACGTGACTGACTGAGATACAGTCACACGGCTCTCACTTTCCCCCCTCTCACAGGGTATTTCTTTTGCCTGGCAATGTACACTGGGCGTTATCCGAGGTCCATTTGCAAGGGGGCATATAACACAAAGGCAATGAGGCTTAATTAAGACACTTTAGCGAGCGATCACAGTGGGCAGATGGCTTTCTGCAGTGGATCCAAGCTCAACCACGGGACACTGTGAAGTTGAAAAGAATTGCCAAAGGGGGCACTGCAAGTGGGCTTCCCTCTTCACCAGCCAAACGGGTGGCGAGTCGAGGGGAGGATGGAAATGGAAGATGTGTGGGGGAGAAGGGTGAGGTGCAAAAAGGAGAGCCCCCTGCTTTTTTTTTCATTGAAGGAAAAACTATCCTTAAGAGGCAGGTGTGTTAAGGATTGATGGTGGTTATTAAAGGCTCTGTATAAAAGGAGTCCAGGACATGGAGAAGGACACATTTGACGTCGTTTTGTCTAAATCTCTGACCAGGGAGCTCAGGATGCTGTGGGAGTTGTGTTTAGAATAGGCATCCATGTAGACAGTGTTACCACTCACAATGGCTGTCGTCACCGCTCTCTCTCAGCCCTGTAAGATAGCATGGCGTGTCTCATTTCTAGCTCAGTGTGTTTGTCAATCCTCAACTGGCCCTGCTCCAGCAGCAGACAGATCAGAGGATTATGTAAGCTGGAGGGGCCTTGAGCTAAGTGTGCTGAGAGTTACTCAGAGGTGTGATTTGACAATCTACGTGCCAAATCATCACCCAGCCCTCAATACATGCAATAGATCTTAGTGATCACATATCCAGAGGGGTAGAGCAGGCAGAAAAGAAAGCAAGGATTCTTGTTCTGTTTGCTCTCAGCGCTCTTCTTCTTCTCCTGTGTTGCTGTTTCATTTATGTGAGTTGAAGGGAGGCGGGATGAATGGAAGATGGATAGAAACAGGTGAAAAGCAGCAATTGGGACTGTAAAGAATGTTTTGTTTTTTTTATTTGAGTTTGAGTGGTAGTATGGCACAGATAAAACAGTGTAGGTTGCCACTGGCTACTTTTTTATTCACACTCTACTGTTAAAAAGAGTCAATTGTCAGTACAAGGATCAACCAGGTGAATGAAAAAAATTAGGTGTAGTTACAATACACACTTTACATACATTATCATTTAAAGCTTGCTATTGTAGATCTAACTTTGAATGCTTTATCAGTTTTAGTATGCTAGCCCAAAGCATCACTTCAGCCGGGATTATTGCGTCGAAATTACAACTATTTATTTTAACAATGATACACACTGTATTTTGGCAGGGAGCCTCTACTAATTCGATACTCTGGAAAAAAATTGGAGAAAGGTTGACACAGACTGTGCCCGAAGTCAACATGAACGTATTCTCAAAATCCACATACAATGAAATGCTAATACAGGAGGAAGCCGGGGAAATCTTTATATGGACTGGCTACTTTTACAGATATGATAGGGCAGTACCCAAGGTTTTAGAAACACTGAAGACATTATGTAGGTCCCAATTGCCCTCATACAACCCAACCCAACTAAGAAATTATTCGACTGGTGAAAAGGAAAATTTCTATGTAAAACAATCAGTAAATACACTGCTCAGTGGACACTTTAATTGTAACTTATTTATTAATTTTTTGTTTTGTAATTCCCAGAAATACTGCAGAGGATGACCTTGAACAGGACATGGACATATGACTGGATGATATATTGTACATGTGACTTCTTTGCCTGCCTGAACTAAAACAAAACTCCCTTTTTGATCATATCAATTACAGGTATATTCACATATATGATATGTATAACATTTAAATATAGATGTTGATACTGTAGATGAAAAATCTTTTTTTTTCCCCAAAAAAGACTTTTGGGGAATTTCTGATAATAATTGTAAATATAAGAGCTGAGATGATTAGTCGATTCGTCGATTGGTCTATGGAAAGAAAATTAATCTGTAACTACTTTGATAATCACTTAATCATTAAAAGTGAAAGAAGAAAAAAAGTCATTTTCTAAGACAAAATGCCAGACATTTATTGTTTTTGGCTTCTCAAATGTGAGGAATTAGGTTGTTTACCTTGTCTTATATTATATAGTAAACTGAATGTCTTTTAATTGTAGGTCTGTTGGTTGGCCTAAAAAAGCTAATTAAAGACATCACCTTGGGCTCCAGGAAATTGTGATGGGCATTCTTTTTTAATTGTTTTATAATGCTTAATGGACCAAACCAATTAATCCATAATAAAATAATCATTAGTTGCAGCCTTTTACAATCACTACTAATGTAAACCAATTGTTTAACATGGATAATTTCACATTTTGAGTACGCAGTGTTAATCCCTGAACTAAATACACTTGACAGTTAATTTGGGAATGACCTGAAGGAAATTTCTGATGGTAGGGTAAATCTTTTGTTTACATTTAGATCACATATTACACCTTAAATGCCTTAAAGTGGCATCAGCTCATTGAGTTTACTTGTGTAACATTATGTATAATCACTGTTGTTGTTCTCCTCTTGTTAATGTTGGTGAGCATCTGAATGATCAATACCCAACACTGTCCAAAACAAACTATATATACTGTATATATGCATATATGCATGTTGGTATATTGTTTGTTCATGCAGAATGACTGTTGTGACTTGAAACTCTCCTTTGAAGTTTCAGTGGTGACAAGCCCCTGAGCTGTGGATGAATGGATGAACATGGGCATCGGCAGCCGTGCCAGCGTGGTGCCCATTCCTTTGAAACAGCCAAGGTAAACGTATGCAGCGTGCTATTTTCATCCCTCCGTGGCTGTCAACCTAAATCTGCCTCTCCAACTGGTCATTTTTATCACTTGCCAAAACTGCCAACTGGTGATAAACTTTTAAGTTAGTTTTTAAATTTCATTTCCCTAGAGTCAAACCGAGCAGGAGTCAGCCGGAATTTGCAATGAATTGCCCAGGGGCGAAAATGTTTTGTTTTTTCCCCCACACCCACTTGCACAGAAAAGAAACAAATAAAGTGAGAAAAAGAATAGGGAAGGAATTGTACACAGACAGCAAGGCGAGCCTACAGACATCCAAACACACAAACACACATACTTACAGTGCATGCTACAGTTCTTTCACACCAAAAAAAGTCTCACATGAAGGTCGATCTGTCTTTCTGTCTTTCTGTCTGTCTGTCTATCTATCTATCTATCTTTCTGTGCAGGAAGAGCTAAACAGTTGTAAAGCCAAGGCAGCACTTGTTAGAAAGGTAATATCAGGGTATAAATAAATCCTCTGTATCACAGATGGGGGAAAGAAAGAGAGTGAGCATAAAGAGAGCCATCCATCAGTCTCCCGGGGGAGCGGGACAAATTAAAGCCCATAAAAGGGCCTCATTACTGGGGGCAGCTCTCCTGTCTCAGCCTCCCTCATCCTTCCACATCACCTCTCTCTCTCCTTCAATTTCTCTCTGTTTCACACACACACACACACACACACACACACACACACACACACACACACACACGCACACAAAAAACATCATAACCACCACCACTATCAGGGGGAAATTATACACATAAAACACTAAGAATCCAGTGCTCCTGCTAATATGTCCATATGAGAATGTCCACGGGCACTCACGGATTCATTCCACACCATCGTGGCGAGCACATACACACACGTTCTTTGTATATTGTATTTTAATTGATTGTTATAGCAGGTGATGAAACCACCTCATAACTGCTTTTGTGCTCGGTTTGAGCACCTTTTGATCATTCGGACTCATGAGGGCTTAAACATTTGTATTTTTACTTAGTGTTGCGGAAAGGTGCAAAAGAGAGAGCAATTGAACCTAAGTACCTAAAGAAAGACTTAATGACGGTTTGATGAGCCCATAATGTTGCTTTTGCCATGAAAAGCACTACATTGTCCTTAATCAGATGAGGAAAACCTCACTGAGAAACATCAAATATTGTAAAAGTTGTCATCTATAACAGCATCTCATTTTTCATTGTTCCACAAAAACTTTGTTAAATTGTTGCTACTTAAGATTAGAGATTGCAGGTTTGGGTTAAATATTGAAAAGTAAACACGTCATATCTTGTGCTTAAAGTCAGACTTTTTAAACATTTAACAAAGACCATGATCTGTCTTTAACCCTTAACCAAGTGCTTTGAGATGCCTAAACATAACCATACAAACATGCATCATGCTTTGGTTGCTACAAGCAGATATTGTAGGAAAAACAAATGTAATGCGTTGTTAGCCAATTAATTGTAGATAAGTTTGAGTATGAACATTTTGCAACTTTTCCAGAACCATTCAGAAAAATGTTGATTTTTATGAATTATTTTATGATTTTTATGAAAATATCTTGATTAAAAAATATATTTGAGTGGCTATAAATTTCTTTCAAATGTATTAGTTGTGACAAATTATTATATACATGTAATCTCTAAAAGACAGGGTTGCACCTGAGCACACCTGAGTTTTTATAAACATAAAGATGAAATGTTCAAAATGAAGGTGTTCACACTGAAAGTATCTGCAAAATGTTCCTAGATTCTTAATATCTGTTTAATATCTGTTCCTAGCAGCTAAAGCATCATAATGTTTTTAGGCAAAGAGATTGTGTCCTCGGTTAAATATTGAAAAAGTTAGTGTTGACTTGAATCACAGGACAAGACACGTTAACATTTCTCAATATGTAACCAAGACCACAAGTTCTCCTTAATCTAAAGGGTACCATGTGGAGTTTTTTTTGTTTTTTTGTTAAAACAATGTTATGTTTGAAATCAGTTTTGAGGATCCTTGAGTCCCCCAAAACACGCTGAATGTATTTCCTTACTCATAAACTGTTTGCAAATACTTGAACCCCCATAGTTTACGTCAGCTAGCAATTTTCTTCTTGCCTGCCTTTGCCAGTAAAATGCTGTTTCGTAGTTTGTTACTGCCACCAACAATAGATCAGTGGAGCAGCGTGAAAGCAACCTTTGACTGGAATGTCTGTAGCGACACTGCATACTTGTGGGTGTGAGACAAGATAGGTGTTTTAGGTGTAACCTGGGGAGCAAAACACATGCTTTGTACACCCAATGATCCACCCTGAACTAGCCAAACATATTAGGCAAAACTAATTATTAGAATATATGCATATTTTTTAGGAGACAAAGTTACTGCAATATCTCCCAATGCAGATAAAGCAAAAGTAGAAATATTTTTTTTTCTTAAGATTGCGGACAACCATGCTGCTGCTGACACACAAACCTCAAAATGCCTGCCACCACATATACTAGGGCAAGGGTGAAGAAGAAAATACGGACCTGTAGCGAGAGTGATAAGCAGGGAGGCTGAAGAAAGCAGCTCTGGGACCCTTAGTACAACCCAAGCCCAACCGGCACCAGCTTCCCCCCCACAACACCACCACCACTACCACCACCCATCCCCCGTTTTCTCTCTCTCAGAAATTAGCCTACAGACTAAGTGCAGAGTTATGTGAGGCTTCTTATTTCATTATAGGCCCTGTGTAAATAAAAGAAATTTGCCATCAATACGGGCAAAAGTATCTGCTGAATCCCATGAAATCCCTGACATGAATTATTGACAGTCTAATGGGACTGAGAGAATGGTGCTGGAGTTAAAGCCTGAGAGCAACCATGCTGAGGAGAAGCTTTAATATAATATCTATCTCTGTGTCTTCCCTTCCAACCAACCTCCACACACCCCCCGACCAACCAGCATCACAACTATCACCTCTCCGCACACAATAACAAGCACGCACACACTGGCACCTCCGAATCCAATGAGCATCCTCGCCGTAAATATAAATCACCCCAGGTTGAGTTAACAGCTGGCCAGGGGACTTTGAGGGCACAATTAAAAACAGTGAGTGAAACCCAGTGCCTGTTTACTCCGAGAAACCTTGTCAAATTACACTTTGACATCTCATATTACAGCAGCGTGAAATAAGAAGGGTTGATAGGATCTAAATCAGAGAACGCTAGATGAGTTGGTATCGCTCTTGAGGGGATTCATTCCAGCATTCGCCCGTGGAGATGCTAGAAAGAGGCCTATGTAACATCTCACTTTATTTTCCTCAACACAGTGTGAGGCCCCACTTTCTACTTTTGTCTTTCAGCTCAAATTCACACACAAACTGCATACTCAATGATTATTTGCATTAAATTATTAATATGCCAATCGTAACTGTGCTGGGCTTTGGAGTCGGTGCAACCAGCGCACATTCTTTCAAGATGAACATGGCAAGAAGGAACTTCAGAGCTGGTAGCCCTCATTTAAATCAAGTAAGAAAAGAAGACACTATTGATTCCATGTTCTCTCACGCACATTGGCTTGGCTTGCCTTCCAAAACATTATTTTTTTCAAGGGGGGTCCCCATAGAGCTCAAAACAAAGAGGACAGACTTGTTTGAGGGTAATACTCTTGTGCACAGCGTGAAGCATGCACTAACAAGACGGAGCAGGCTGGAAAAAAAAAAGATGCTGCAAACTCCATCCATAGTTGTGAAGCTTCTACCTATGTGGCCGCACAACCAGGGACAGAATCTAAACAGTTGAAATAATGACAGGACAGCCATATCTTAAAACATGCTATACAGAGTTGGCTCACCAACAAAGTCCCAATTGCCAACAGCATGGTCAAAAACTTCAGGTAATATTACAAGAAAAACAATAAATAAATAAATAAAAAATATATATATATAAATCAGGCACAATTTCCACCCATCAACATGGCAGTGTTTGTGATTTAACCCTTCCAGAATCCAACACTTTTCAAAAACAACCAAGAATCCTTTCTCTGTCATCTTCACAATAATGTAAACAATAAAGTTTGAAGGTCTGGTACAAGACAAAGCCGAGTCTGACTCGCTCAGCTCACGATGAATAGAAAGGAAAAGACGCAAACTCTGGAGTCTAATTGATGGTGCTGCTGTGACTGCTGCCCTTCAGAGAACAAGAGCTTATTATTCACTCGTTGATGATTTGACACAGTTTGATCTGCACATACCCAATTGCAGGGCTTCTGCACCGGGGTTTGTTTACGGATTGATTGATCAAAGAGCCCACGCATGTCTCTTTGTTTGTTTCATGTATGCATACAGAGGGACAGTTTGGCTTTTATTCCAGTAGTGCAAAAATTGTAATTTTTGAGTCCATTTGATAAACACTGAATATATTTATAAAACACCTAGCTTTGTGAGAGGCCTGAGCTCGAGTTACTGCACTGTACAGTGTTTCGGTTTACACTGTGAAGTGAGGGAGTCATCGTGTGTCCACGTGTGTTTTGATCAGAGAAAATTCAAGTTTGGACTGAACCATAGACTGCCAGTGAAGAAACACACACAAACACACACAAACTCTACAGAAACATTCGGGTTTATTGAAACTCAGGTCCTGTTCTTATAGCTTTGGCCATAGTTTCTATTGGTTATGGTAATATTGTAATGACCAATTTAATTGCTGAGATCTGGAAAAGACAAGTGATCCACATGAGGGGTCGGATGTACAAACAGGTTGTAAACAAGCCAACATTTCTGTCATATCCTCAAAAGTGACTACAGTGTTATCCCAGCGAATAGGAATGATGGCCAAAACTACAAAAATAAGATCCAAGTTGTAATAAAGTATAATTATCTTTTAAAGTTTTGCAACATTAAAAAACTGCCATTGAAGGGTGAGGCTTACTGTATTTGATACATTTTTGCTACATCAGGCTTGGTCCACACAGAAAATAGTTGTTAGTAGAATCAGTTTATTTGGTCCTTTTATAGGATCTATTGACAATAAAGAGAATATACAATACCACCAAGTTTATTCTTCTCACACTGTAAAGTTGGGAAATCCTTTTTAGCACATGTCCATTATCACACGCATACAATACACACAAACAAACAAGCATGTTTGAACACAGAAGTAGACAAACTGTCACTTACTGTACATTCACAGTCTTTAAGCAGACAGTTGCACTCGTGTGGCATGAATACTGCATGTACAGGATGTTTAAAACACATAGTTTACAGAGGATCACAACCTACAGATGCTTCCTGCTGGCAGGGCTTTGGGGAGCTGCAGTGGCGTGGTTTGTACAACTGGCTCTTCATAAAGCATTTACCAGTCAACATTTGTGTGAAGTGTATATCCACAGGGAGAGAGCATTTGATAGACGGGCAGATGTGTTGGGGGGGTGATGAAGGAGCAGAGGGCAGAAGATCCTGGCTCAGCTGCTTACAACTGGCACAGCTGAATTTGATTATAGGTAGGTTATCTGCTTGTACGATTATTCAGAAATATATATTTTGTGGGTTGTAACTGTGTGTGTGTGTGTGTGTGTGTGTGTGTGTGTGTGTGTGTGTGTGTGTGTGTGTGTGTGTGTGTGTATGTGTCCTGGTCCAGGTCATTAGAGGCAACTTGCTGTGCCCTGATTTGTGCATTCACAGTATGTCAACACAGCAAGGGATCGATTAGTACTTTGTGTGGCATTTCACACAGGTCTCATCTCTCTGCCTTCATTTCCTACTGCAACTGGATCAAATCTACAATTTATAGTGTGTGTGCATGTGCGTGCGATGGTGTGTGTGTGTGTGTGTGTGTGTGTGTGTGTGTGTGTGTGTGTGTGTGTGTGTGTGAGTGTGAGAGAGAGAGAGAGGGAGAGAGAGAGATTCAGAGACAGTGAGAGAGGCAGTGACCTTTTTTGTGTTAGATTAGTGCTACAAACCAGTTGAGAAGCAACCAGTGGCTAAAGGGTTCTCACAAAAAATGATTGTTTTGTGAACAGTGTTGTCAAAGTGGTGTCCTGTGTTGTTGTTGAGACAAAAAACCAAAACCTTTTCAGAGAGTGATGGGCAAGTTTGCATTTAAGTTGTCACTCTAAATATTTTAGCGGTCTTTGAATGAATAAATGAGCCTGTCACCAGTCCCCTAACAAAATGGAACGGCAACATTTAATATCTGTCAGTGCCTGTGATTCGACCGTACCGTGTACAGTATGAGGTAATGTGAAAGATGCCAGCGTTGCAAGTACATTGCACAAAGTTATGCTGATGTATAATATTAACTTTATAATTAAAAACCACAATTTAAAATCTTTCTGGAACACATAGAATCTTTCAACAATTGTATTTGATTTGCAAAGCACTAAAATATACTTTAAAGAAATCTTCTCATCACAGTGCAATGATGGCGATAAAGATGACTCAGTACATTTGTTGTGTTGCTGCCTTTGGCTCCCGCGCTTTTAATCCATTTTCAAAACAACTTAATCGTTTTCTGCTGGCAACTTTTCCAAAACAGATTCAACCAAAGAATCATTGTACTGTGTACAAATTCTCTCTGAAGGGAGACGTCAAGACGAATAATTTCTGTGTTTTTTGCAACACCATGGTGATTAAGAAAATGAACATTATTGTAAACTTATAATTTTATATTTGCATTACTCTTCTTTTGCAAAACATCCCTCTTCTGACACATAAATTAATGAGGTAACTGGGCAAAAAAGTACAGTAAAAGTATAATGTCCTCTATGGGTTTATCTGATAAAACAAAAACCAGAGAGCCAACAAGCCCAAATAACTAAATGGAAAAATCTTTGTCGGGGTTTCGCAAAATGACAAAAAAATGACGAAACGAGTATGTTTAACTTTAGCTGACTAAAAGTACTTGGTTAAGCTTAGGAAAAAAATCATAGTCATGGTTAAATTAACTCAGTGTTGGCGCCAGTGTTCTCCATCAGAAGCGCCTGTCGGATGATTGAATCGCTTCGGAAACCCCCTCCTCCCACACCTTTCTGAGGCTGGTATTGAGGGGCTGTGTCTGACAATTTCTGTCACCTCCCAAAGCCAACAATCTGACATTACATCCGCCTCACGCCGTGATTGGCCAGCTGTGGTGAGATGAGAAAGGAGCCAGGTGTTGAGCTCCCCCCCCCTCTAGCTCTCACTTTTCATTCTTGACGCAGCTATTTCTGTCACTTTTCATGTGAACAAAAGAGTGTAGGACTATGAATACCTTCCGGGAGAGACTGTCTGGAAAATGTGTGCCGTTATCCCCATACTTAAATGATATCGCATCTCAAGCCTGTCTACGACGGTCGGCATGTCACTCTGCCTTTTGATTGTGGCCATTCACAACGACTATAAACCGGACGACATGTAGTACAATCTAGTTCTGTTCAGCATTCTTAGGGACATAAACCCTGGTCCTCCTGTGTCTAAGTCAAATGCTTTGCCACATACCCATCTTTCCACCCCAACTTCCTCCGGCAGACTTTTAGCTCAGATTTTAATCGAGAGGACAGTTACCAAATGCACATGGGACTTTACAGAAAGCACTTATTATGCACCGTCCCACCAACTGTAACACAACATTTCCGTCTCATTTGTTACATTGCATATGTAGAGTAGATGGCACAATGTCTGATCACCATGTAACAAATGATAATAGCTCATACAAAAACAGATGATATCAAGCACAGCACAGTAAAACGGGTACTTTGGGAGGTAAGCAGCAAGAGGAAATCAAGTGTCTGCTCAATTAACATTCACTGGTCTATTTACATACACACATCCAAAGTGAGTGGCCCTTAACACAGCAAGGTGCTCCGGAGGCTGCTGGAAGCATTGAGGGTGGAAAGCTGAAATCAGCACCACATGCACAAAAAGAAAATCGGGCTGAAACTACACAAGAAACAGAACATGTCTTTTAATGAAGCAACCGTGGTCCTCGGTCATAATTTTCAAAGAAGCTGCCAAGATTAAAGTCAAAGGAGTCTCCCAATGGCTTCAAGTCTGCACTGCTTTGAAAAATACCCCCAGTGTACAAAGCACCCCCTCCCCACCCCTTTTTCTTTCGCCCACCCCATCTTTCTCTCTTTCACACTCTTCTTGCTCTATGTTTCTCTTTCTTTTCTCCTTTTTTCAAATAACTGGAGCTGCACTTTAGCCACCAATTCTCGCCCCTGATCCCATCATTAAAAAGGCTCAGGCAGAACAAGGGCTTTTTACGTGTGTGTGTGTGTGTGTGTGCGTGTGTGTGTAAGAAAGAGGCAGAGAGAGACAGGCAGAGACAGGCTGACAGACCTGGGCCTGCCAAGCGATGTGGCGCTCACTCTTTAAGTGCAACAGACACCTCCTCTCCGACTACAGAACTAACACTATGCCACGCGCACGCACAATAGGATGAATAATTGATCGGCCTGGGGCTTACGTGTTAAGAACAGAGGAGGCGTGCCAGTAGCGTTTTCACTTCAAATTTGTATTGTCTTTAGTCTCCGCCAGCCATCTACATTTCTAACACCTGCCTCAGTCAGATGTGCGCTGGTGCACTAGCCCCGGAACTATCTTTCATCTGGCACACACTGTTACTGGAAGAAGAGGAAAAAACACACACTTTCAAGAGATCATTATCTAGTAGGGAAACCAGGACACAAGTTCGATAGCTTCCCTCTTTCCTCCCACCTCCACCGGCAGTAACCTTTGTTAGATCATTTCAACACCTGCAACATTTTCAAAACAGAAAAGAGGCTTCTATCTTTTTAAGGTTTTACACCTTAACTGTGAAACAATGCGAGGTGTATTTCAAGTCTAAAAACCAGATATTAAATGTGCTAGTACACGTAAAAATAACCTCCCACTGAAAAAAAAAACATCAAAAACTTCCATAAAATTTTCATTGCATGTGCACTTTTGAAATAGTTGTCAATTAAGTAAATAATGTGATTTTACACTCAAAGTCTTAATTATTTTACTGGACCTTACCTTAGATATCTAAGACAAAAATGATTAGAAACTAATGTCGGGACAGCCACTTTTTATCTACGTTTTTATCCACATTTTAAAACTTCTCTAAGATGTCTTGAGAAGAATGAAATGGTTTATATTTCCCCTATTCATAGAACTAGTTACTTTTGATAATGTGCAAATCTCCTAGCTAAAATTAGTCAAAGTACATTTTCACTGTTTGTAGAGAGCTGTACAGGCTTTGCTTTATACTGTATACTAAAGCCTATTACTTTATGACACAATCTTCCTAATGAAAGTTTCTAGCTTGACTCTGAAGAGAGACTAAAACCTGGGAAGGATCTGGTTTTTCTATGTTCTCAAGAGGTTAAATAATAATAGATAAACAAAATTATGCGATGCAAAGCAAGAAAAAATGACATAATGTATACACTTATCCTGAACAAAACATCTGCATGTGCTTAAAAACAGCTACAGAAAATGTGCACCCTCGTTTGTTTAAGATTTAAACACACGGACATGTTTCAGATGTGAGGGAGACATGTTGCTAATGCTTTTGACTTGAATGCTTCCCCTCCATGTTTTAACCCTTGCTAAAAAGAGGAAATCCCTGGATAAGCATTAAGCAAGATTGAGTCTATATGCATTATACATTAAGCGATTAGAAACTCTAAATCTTTACTGTGCCAAACCAACTAGGGGTCATTCGGTTTGTGAGGACGTGGTCCATCCTCCAATCCTGTCTCCTGAATAACCAAACCGTTAGTGTTTCACAGTTGACCTTTCTGAACCCTTTGTCTGCGCTTTTTTACGCCTTCCTATATTTGATTTTCTTTTCATTCTGTGCAATAAGTTTAAAATCTCTCAAGATTTCTTTTGATGGTAGATGATCAAACATGTATTTTATCCTTCGAAACTGCTTTCTTGGTTTTCATTTTTTTCTATAGTATATGTGACACACTTAAGGTATCAAGTTTAGCATAATAAATTAACTTAGAATGATATGTATCTGGTGTAACACTTTAAATCATAAGTAAGACTCAAAGACCATAACCCAAAGATGATAACCCCTAACTCAAAACAAGAGAACCTTATAAATCAAAGGTCACAAAACGTTAAAAGCATCTTCGGTTAATACATTATGAGGTGCTAAAGCAATGGTTTGATATTTTGAAAAATACATTTATTTGCTTTCTTGTGAGAGTTACATGAGAAGATAGATATTCTTTAGCTTAGCTTAGTATAAAGACTGGAAACAGGGGAAAACAGGTAGCCCGGCTTTGTCCAAAGTTAACGAAATTTGTCTACCAGTACCTAAAGCTCAGTAATCAACACGTTAGATTTCGTTAGTTTAATCTGTACAAAGACCAAAATTGGAAAACAAAAAGTTGTGGTTTTTTGGGGGGTTATGAGTGGGACTATTTCTTGGCCGACTGTAGTGACTTCCTTGAGTCTTTTCAGATCTTAGAGTGTTATCAGTCTTCTCATCTAAGACCGCAAATAAGCATCTGTACCAAAATGTCAAAACATTCCTTTCAGCTTAAGGTACTGTAAAGAACCTGAAGTTCTCTCTGAAAGTGTCTAAGTTCCATCACTGCTTTGACTTGACTGCCAAGCTGTTCATAACTATGTAATGTCCTCATGCATTATAAAGACCTGGCCAAGATTGAAAAACAGCACAGTCAAAAACAACAAGTGATCAAAGATGCCGAAGTTGACTGAAGAGGAACTGAGATGGCTTGACCTTAAACATACTTGGGTTCCCTGGTGGACATGAGAACCAACTCCCTCCTCCGTAAACAGTCCTGTAATATTCAACACAGAGGACGTCAAAGGGCTCTAATATTTGCTCCTCTCCACTGTGGATTGGGATGTTTTGCCCAGGGTCTGCGTCCCACCATTATGACATCACTCAGGACCCTAGCAGGAGACTATCAAAGGCACCATGGGGGTGTATCGTATTCATCAATTGAAAATATTCATACGCGTGCACACCCTTGCCATCCTACAAGGGAAGCATCTCCTTCTTAAAGGCAGCAATCCACTGGCAACACATGAAAAGTTACAAAACATCAAACAAGGCGCTGGGAAAAGAAAATTAAAAATACAGAGTGCTGGGGTGAAATGGAAGACTTGTTAAAAGAAGAGGAAACTCTTTAAAAGTGTAATGATTGAGCAGCGCCTGATTAATCAGCGATGGCTTTCCCGGGTAACTGTCCAACATTACTTTTGATTTAGCGTGCTGGGCGATCAATAGAAAGAGCTCGAGGTTGTGTTTCTAATTAAGGTAATTCATGGTCTGGCTGATATGGGTAAATTACAAATTGCTTTGCACATGTAGATACACATCATGTGAAACACTCATCAATTAAGTTGAGTTTTCTGGTTTTATGTTTCCTGTATCTGGAACTTAAACTGTAGGGCAGGATTGTAATCTAACTATTCTCTAGTCAGTTGATTTTGGTCAGTATATCTATCTAGATTATTCAACTAGAAGCGCAAGTGAATGATTATGATTTAACTTGCATGATTCATTCAATATTGGGGGATTAGGGATTGTGTGAGCATTGTGATACATATAATCAAAGTCCTTTTTTTCTACGCTGCATCTCTAGACTTGCTTGTCCATCTTCACCCAAACCCCAGAAGTTTACACCGTACTTGTCTTTTCAAAGAAATGGTTCAATTTTATTTGGGTTATGCTCTTCTGCTTTCCTGTCGACAGTTAGATGAGAAGATCGATACAACTCTCATGCCTGTCCGTTATAAGTAAAGCCAAAGCCAGGTGACAGCTTAGTTTAGCTTAGCATAAAGCCTGGAAAAACGGGCAAACAAAAAGCTCACTAATTAGCATGTTATATCTTGTCAACACTGTGAGGTCACCAGGCAACCAGAGAGAGCAATAGTCTGGTACATTACTGCACGCAAAAACATAACTCATCCTTTTTACTTTATATACGGATTAAGCAAACAAGATGACATGTTGACTAATGAGCTTTAGAAGTGCTGCTGGGATGATTATGTTACATTTGGACACATTCGGGTTAGCTGTTTCCCCCCTTTTCCAGTCCTTATGCTAAGCTAAGGTAAGCTAACCAACTGCTTGCTTTAGCCTCATATTTAGTGCAAACATATTACCAAAAATTCATATTATTCCTTTAAATTGAACCTCACAGACACCTAGTGTAAATCTCACTGTCAGGTCAAAAACACGCAAAGTGAGAGTAAGTGTATTTGTGTCAGGCTGTTAAGACCCCCTGTCCTGCAGGTCTGGGACATCACTTCTGAAAAGCCTCGTCTATTATTGGCGGCTCTTAGGAAGACAAGATTTAATTGAAACAGCGAACACTGAACCTACTGAGGATCAAAGAGGCTTGACAGCAGGTGACCGATTCTTCACGTGAGAATCAAAGCCCCATACCTCCAATGGTCAACAGATGGTAAAAGATTTGTTTGTGTGTCTTGCTTGATAGTAAATATGGAGATTTCATTATTTCACTTTGGAAAATGTCTCCTCCTTTTCCAACTCAACAAGTTCATTGAAACAGTGTCTAAACCATTTTTAAATCATGGAAGTCATATGGATATCCAGCAAATACATTTACTTTTTAATCAAATAATAGATTATGTCACTGTATATAAATCCATACATGTCAAATGCAAAAGACAGGTACCATATCAGGCTACATTAGCAGCTATTTCAATGCAAATCCTTTTCACCAAAAGAGGGAAAATTTTAACAATTTCATGATGCAAGCATTTGATTTAGCATAGTGTTGGCCAAAACAACGGTGCTGGGGAGTCTAGAGATGTGATGAAATATACATAGATATCTGATTTCAAGGTGAGTGGGCTGGTTTGTGTGTGAAACATTCTCCTTTGAAACATTCTCTCTCTCTTGTTCGAGAGAGAAAACAGCTGTATTCAATATCTGTAAGATAAGGCAGTAAACATCAGTTCACCACTAATTCAAAGCAGTTCTGCTTGTCCACTGTTGCTCCACAACAAAATGATGTCAATTGAATAACTGCAAATCTTGCTGTTTAGTGTATAATCGGGAGGCGTCTTGTGTTACCACAGGCCTCCGAGCCATTATTAAACCTGGAGACTTTACTGTGATGGGGCTGCGATGCAGTGCAAGGCATCAAAAAAACAAGGATGGCACGTTCTCAAGCAGAGAGGTAGTCTAAGTGGAAAAGAATGGCAGAAAAACGGCAGTCATTTCAGAATGCCACTGCTGTGCTGTATGCTTATGCCAGCAGAAATGGCTTAAATACATCCCCATGAATATGCAATTTCTGTATGAAGAGTTTGACAACAAAGAGCCCACAACATAGTTTCTGATGAGGCTAGATTGTCTGTCTTGGTGAGTGTACATAAGTATGTATGTGTGCGTGTACAGATAAGCTGGTTTCTACCATTCTGTCCTACTTACGTCTCTGATAATGTCCAATTAGGGAAGTGCAGAAAAATGCGTGGTTTTTAGAGCAGCTGATTTGTTTTTACGTGATGCCACGGTCTTTACCCTGGTCAGAAATCTTGCCACAGCATAATTGAGAGCTAAATCTTTCACAGTCTAGTGACCCAAACGTTGTTCTGATCTATAAAGCATTAGTAAATTATTTGTTTATATTGATAAGCCAATTAGTTACAAATTATAAAGCCTGTATAAAGGGAAGCTTATTATAAAGTGGTACCAACATTTTTTTGATATTATTTTAACCATACATTCACACGCATATATAGCTCACATTGTACAGCTCCAAAAAGTAAAGGTGAAACATTAACGTTTACATATTCTTGGACTACAAACTTTTTATCTAAGCAGTTCACACTGTTTCTGCCCTCATATTTGGGTTTGAATACAAAATAAAGATGTTTCTAATAATAGACACTACCTATTGCATTTTGCAAATGTTCTGACCTCTGACCTCTTTGGCTTTGATTTTTAATTTAACAAATGGTGAGCCATTCAAGTTTTAAACAACATTGTATTTGGGCTGACCATTTGTTTGGAATGGCTGAAACAGCCAATGAGGGTTGATGTGTTGGGTCACTGTGACTGATGCGGTGACATGATGAGGGATGTGGGTTACCCAAGAGAATTAGGAGGAAACTGATGTCACGAGTTTTCCGCTTCACTCCAATAGAGACCTACTATGACGACAATGTGCTTGATATTGTAGAAAAGAAATGTTTTCAGATGATCACATTTCAGGCCTTTATGGGGACAATCTTCATATTCTTGAAAAAAAAAAAAAAAAAAAAACGAAAAAAAAAACTTTTATCTAAACTTGGCACTTTTAACATACCACATTTGTGCCATATTTCATAAAGCCGATTGATAATTTCATTCTTTTTTAATATTATTTCCAAAAGACATTTTTTTCACATTATCTAACCCAAATTATTCCACAAAACCTCTGTCTGCTTTTCTTTGAACTTTATTTCTACATTCATACTCCACTTTTATTTTAATTTTACAGTTCACTTCCTCTCCAAAGCCCTGGTAAAATAGCTCTCCTTATGACTTAAGCAGAATTGACAATTAGCCTGCTAGCTGGAGCAGAGGTCTCTGCTGAGGGTCCCTGATGGTACTGTACGGCAGATGAAGAGATTGAACCACCACCATCAATGGTTTCCTGTCTGACACTGGCTGCTGTAATTGGTACCCACTCTGTAACACTCACATTCCATCACACTTTATTAACGCCCGTCATCCAGTCAAAAGCTAATCTTTTATTCTGTTTTCCAATTATTGTAAAGTGGCGGGCTTTAAATGAGGCGGAGGAGATAATGAAATTAACTTCCTAACTTAGAGCAATTCTCTATGGCACAATGATCAGATATTCTCTTGGTCTGGGAAATGTATGCTAATTTTATGCATCTATCATTAGTTATTACCATTGCAGCATCATAAAACACAGTTTTCTTGAACAATTAGACTTAAAAAGCTGCATTTTAATCAGTCAGGGGAGGCTTGCATGCATATTAAAACTGCTGTAATTGAAAAGTCTGAACTTTTGACACTTCTTGAAGCAAGTGTTTGACAGCAGTGACAGTTTGTTTACATCCTGCTCTGTCTGTGTTCAGTTTCAAAGATTCTTTCGTAATACCTGAGAGCAACCATGGGGAATACTCCAGGGGCTTTTTCCTCTGCTTGTCTACTGTTGGTACTTCAATATTATTTTTTCTTGTGAAACATTTTAAGTATTTTGGTTGTTTGATTTCTTTTTTTCTCAAATTTTTGGGATAAGAAAAGGATAGTTCGTTTTTTTTTAATGTAACAATCAACTCAGCCGATAGTTTATGTCAGGCTTGCAACGACTGCAAGGCCCCTTTTTATACTGTCACAAATTTAATTAAGACATACACGAGAGAAAGCTCCGAAAAAGCCATTCAAGTAGCAGGATCAGGCCAGATGAATAAATGGGGTTTTTAAATGATGCAATTTAGGACCTCATGCAAGAGTTAACCTGTTATATTTCTGATTTTCTGATAATGTGTGCTGCCATTTACTTATTAACAGACAACAATAAACTGAGTATTAGTGTACATTTTATTATTTCTTCAAGTAAAAATGCCAAGCAGTCACTTTCTGCTTTTCCAATGTGAGGATTTGCTGCTATTCTCTCTTTTAAAAAAAAATCATTGTACAATGAGTATCTTTGGGTTTTGGTCTGTAAGTCAAACAAAACAAGACATCTGAAGATGTCACCTTGGGCTTTAAGGAATGATGGTGTCCATTTTTCACTGTTATCTGGCATTCTATAGACCAAACAATGAACTGAGAAAATAATCATCGGAATAATTGATAACGAAAATAATTATTAGTTGCAGCCCCACTTCAATTTGTCTCTGCTTTTCCTGACATATCGTATTCTTCCGTATAAAGTATTTTCAAGTAGTGGAACAAATAGTTTTGGGGGTTTTTCTGTCACACAGGCAGATAACAACATTTTTGGGGGTAGTAGCAGCAGCTCTGTTGCAAAGCAAATTAATTTGGTTTTGCTTAACTAATGAATCCAACATTCAATAAGCATCCCCCTCCCTTCTCTCCTTTGCCACAGGCCCAGAGCTCCAAGGCCCCCAGACGAGCTACCATCCCCATCCAGATCATCAGTCACCCTGGGCAGTCTATCCCCAAACGGGACCCCCTGATGCCCAGTAATGGCTGTTTGATGACCCTCATAAAAGGAGTCAATGTATTGACGGAGCCCTTTGAGGACAGACCTAATTTGTATGAGGATCAATTCAGCCAATTCATAAGAAAAGAACCATCAGATGGAGAGGAGGGGTTAGTTTGTGTATGTATATATTTGTGTGTGTGTGTGTGTGTGTGTGTGTGTGTGTGTGTGTGTGTGTGTGTGTGTGTGTGTGTGTGTGTGTGTGTTTGGGGGTTGGGGTTGGCTCAAGACTTCAAAACATAACATTACACCTGTGACCTCGCAGCTCCGACTGAGTGCTTGCGTTGACATACACAATTTGTTTTAATGATAGTCTGTCGTGTTGTTATTAAATAATTGAATCCCCCTCAGATCAGATTACCATGTAAAGGACTGCACGTTATATTATGCATGTCACTGTTGTCTGTCATTCATGCTGCTTAATGTTATCAATTTTTATGAGTGGGCTACATGCATATGTGGGTGATCTGTTCAGGGTATTATGAAGCTCCAAAAATCCCGGTAAAGTCATTCAGTCCGTTATAAACCGAATTCAAATAAATACAGCACTGAGAGATAATTACTGTATCTATCAAATTACCAGAACAATCATTTAGTGCATTTGTCTACAGATAAATGAAACAGGAAGGCCTCACCAAACAACAGCAGCTGGGATTCAAGCAGAAGAGTGGCTGGGAGGAGAAAGATGATAGT